>NW_027551578.1:2014796-2135252 GCF_008692635.1 Crocuta crocuta | reverse complement strand
TTCTCCCAGCTGTACTTCAGGATTTCTTGGGGGGGGTGGTGGTGGTGGTGGTGAAGAAATACTGATGTCTGGGGGCCTGGGTGGCTCAGTCGGTTGGGTGTCTGACTTCGGTTAGGGTCACGATTTTGCGGTTTGTGGGTTTGAGCCCCACGTTGGGCTCTGTGCTGATAGCTCAGAGCCTGGAGCCTGCTTCAGATTCTGTGTCTCCCTTTCTCTCTGCCCCCTCCCTGCTAGCACTCTGTGTGTGTGTCTCTTTCTCTCAAAAATAAATAAACATTAAAAAAAATAAGTAAATAAAATATTTCTCTTTTAATGCTTGCTTACTTCTTCTAGGTATATTTCCCTCCCTACCTGGATATATTTAATTTTATTCTGTTAGAAATAACTGATATCTGTTTCAAAGGACACCTACTAAAAGGCAATACAGATTATGGTTTGTCAGTTTCCTCCCAGTGATTGTATTCTTAAAAATTCACTAAACATTGTGTGCCTTGTTTATGAATGCCTTGCTATTTCTAGAAACTTCCAGTCGTTGCCGAGATAAAAGACCCATCCTTATTAGAATTTCTTTTTAAAATAATGTTCTTTGATTCTGTTGAAATTATTCTTTAAAAATGCAAGAGCATTATAGAGTAAAATTAGAAAATAAAAAAAATTAGCACAACTTACGTTTATTTTAGTATTGAAAAGAATATGTCTGTAGGCCTGGGCTTTGCATAAAATAGCATTAATCAAGATGATAACAGGATCATACTCGATGTATTTGTCTACAGGTTTCTGGCAGGATTTCTGAAATAATGCAAGATAATATTAGAACAAGCAAACTCATACATTCTGAAATCTTGAAGGATTTTGAGCAAGCAGAGTCTATTTTGGACTCGTATAGCAAGAAGGACATGTCAGCATTTATTAAAACTAACTTCTTATCAGATACAAAATGTTCACTCACATAAGCTCTGGTTTCAGAAATGACTAAATACAATCTTCTAGGCTAGAAATATTAATCTTTTAATCTCATATATAAGGAAGCAAAAAAATATTTGACTTTTTTATTTTATTTTTTATTTAATGAACTTTTTAAAATAGTTTATTTTTATAATAGTTTATTAAAAATATTTGACTTTTAAAAAATATTNCTCATTAAATACCTCATTTAAATACACCTAATAAAACCGAGGCATAAGATGTTATCAATTTCACAGTTTTTCAGCTGGGCAAAGAGTAAGCCAGTGACTAGACAGAAGCCATGGAATCAGAAATCCTACAGTCACGACAAAGAGCTGTGTTCTAGACACCGTCCCTGTGCTGCCCACAGGCAAAGCACTTCCTCTCTACAAACAACACAACACAAAGATGCTACTTCATTGTAAAAGGGAACTGCTGGCTAGTCAAGGGTCTTACCACTGTCCTTTAAAAGTTCCCTAAGGGCCACCTGGGTGGCTCAGTTGGTTAAGCGATTGCCTCTTGATTTCCANCCTCATTTAAATACACCTCATTAAATACCTCATTTAAATACACCTAATAAAACCGAGGCATAAGATGTTATCAATTTCACAGTTTTTCAGCTGGGCAAAGAGTAAGCCAGTGACTAGACAGTAGCCATGGAATCAGAAATCCTACAGTCACGACGAAGAGCTGTGTTCTAGACACCGTCCCTGTGCTGTCCACAGGCAAAGCACTTCCTCTCTACAAACAACACAACACAAAGATGCTACTTCATTGTAAAAGGGAACTGCTGGCTAGTCAAGGGTCTTACCACTGTCCTTTAAAAGTTCCCTAAGGGCCACCTGGGTGGCTCAGTTGGTTAAGCGATTGCCTCTTGATTTCCACTTAGGTCATGATCTCATGGTTTGTGGGTTTGAGCCCCACATCAGGCTCTGCACTGACAGCTCGGAGCCTGCTTGGGATTCTCTCCCTCTGACCCTCTCCCTCTCCTGCTTGTTCTCGCTCTCTCTCTCCCAATAAGAAATAAAACTTAAAAAAAAAAAAGTTTCCTAAAACCCATCTTAAGGCAGCATTGCAAGTCTATCTAAGCCAGGATTTGGACGATTTTTAGGAGGCGGTGGCAGAAAACAGGAGCTGCAGACATGGCAGCCCAGTCTGCTCTTTTGCAATCACTTTTCGGACAGATGTGTTTGGAGCGGCTATAACATTCATTACAACAGCTCTCTTAGCCATTTCTATAGACCAGGCACTTCTAAGGTGCTAGATATTCACCTTGACATGGAAGTCTCTATCCTCAAGGAGCTTATAGTTTGGAGGAGGACGAGGAAGCATGGCGACGGAATGGACACACGTAGTAAAACATCTCAGTGGAAGATGGCTACAATTAGATATGTTTCCTTATTTTGGCAAAACTGCTCCCCTCCATTTGCTACTTACTGGACAAATATCCTAAAAGAGAGAGCTGTCCTCTAAGAATTAATCTGTAAGCACGCGGACTCCGCACACTCCGGAAACTCAAATACTTCCGCCACCTCTATCTTACCACGGGTATGAATTACTTTCTTCTGCTATGTTCTTCAGTTACTTAGGGAATCACATCTCTTTCAGAACATAAACTGGCCAATATTTTAGAAATATTCTCGCTGCTTCTTCCTCCCAATCATCTCTAGGGCCGTCCTCTTCCCCATTCTCAAACCTGTTCCATTTTAGCTCCACAGTAAGCCAACCCGTATCTTAGCTGGAACCCCCAACCCCCACTAGACTTGAAGCTCAAGGGCAGGATTCTGTCTTAGTCATCTTTGCATCCAGCATGTAAGGGTGGAGGCTGAAGAACAGAATTGAAACTTAGGAGAATCTCAAAGGAGTCTTGCTTTGTTACCACCATAAACTTATCAAATATCTGAGCACATACAGGAGTCTAGGCACTACAAGATATCAAAACTACTATATCTTTTAACAGAATTATAATAAACTGTGCAAAGTCAAAGGAGAGGGAGTGGCCAAAAGCAAGCGACATGCTTCCACGAGACGGAGGAAAATCAGGGACACAGAGAGGCAGGCTGGGAGGAATGGCAGTGGAAAAACAAGAAGAACAAAGGGAAGGGAAGGGAGCTCGGGAGGAGAAGCACGGGTAGGAGATCAGGCTGAGTATACTGCCAGCAGCTAAGAGACCAAAGTATGTGGGAGTTACCAGCTAGACACTGGCTATTTTTTCAGAACCAATAGCCTGATGTGTAAAAATGGTTTACTTTTTCCTCTCATGACTTGGAGAGCCTTTAAAGAATTAATTATTTTGTGATTTAATTTTCAGAGTTTAGCATCAACTAAGTGATCTTTCCTATATAATGCTATTATGCACATTGCTATGCATTATCATGATAAAAATGAGATTACACACTCTTATGTCCTCAGGAAATGACTGTGTACAGTCATGCACCGTACCACCATTCATTATCCCAAATATAATTCCAAAATCTGTGTCCCAGGTGATGGGGGCAATGTTGGGGGAAGGGGTGAGGAACCAGGGGAGGGCATAGCTGTTGATCTAAACAACTATCCGATAACTGTTTTCCATAAAATTGCTTTCCATAAATAAGATATAGGGAAGCCAGCATCTGACAATTAAGAAAAGGATTTTAATACCAATAATTAAAAGAGATTTATAGATTATAGATATATTCTATTATTGCTAACTTTAGTTAGATGGCTATGTGGTTGTCATCTTTAAGACAGATTATTTAATTGGGCCAATCAAAGATCATTAAGTTTAAACCCCATATAACTTACTATTCTCTCCCTTGTGCCGTATGGCCAAGGATTTGACTATCTAAAAACCTAGAAATGGTTCATTCATTCAACAAATATTTATCGCACACTTCTACATATCAGGCACTGTTCTGGGTGAACTAACTACATTAACGAATAACTTATATATAATCTCAGTCCTTGTGTAGCTTATATTCCAGTGGGAAGAGGCAAGCAATAAATAACAAATAAGTTAATTATATAGACTATTCAAAGATGATAGGTGCTATGGGAAAGAGAATACAGGGAGAGGGGATAAGGCCCCCCGGACTTGGGAGGGGGAAGCACAATTTGTAATAGAGTGGTCAGAGTAGACCTCTCTGAAAGGCCAATAAAACTACCTGAAGGAGGTGAGGGAATTAGCCCTGTCAGACCTCTGACAGAAGAGTGTTCCAGGTACAGTGCAAGGGCCCTGAGGAAGGAACCTGCCTGGTTTAAGGACTATCAGGAAGCAGGGGTGCCTGCATGGCTCAACTGGTTAAGCATCTAACTTTTCTTTTTTTTTTTTTTAAATTTTTTAATGTTTTATTTCTGAGAGAGAGAGAGAGAGAGAGACAGCGTGAGCAGGGGAGGGTCAGAGAAAGAGGGAGACACAGAATCCGAAACAGGCTCTGAGCTCGCTGTCAGCACAGAGCCCGACATGGGGCTTGAACCCATGAACCGTGAGATCATGACCTGAGCCAAAGTCGGACACTTAACTGACTGAGCCACCCAGGCGCCCCAAGCATGCAACTCTTGATTTTGGCTCAGGTTGTGATCTCATGGTTGTGGACTTGAGCCACGTGTTGGGTTCCACACTGACAGCATGGCGCCTGCTTAGGATTACCTCTCTCCCCCTCTCAAAAACAAAACAAAACAAAAGCAAGAGTATCAGGAAGCAATGGAACTGCCGTAGAATAATAGAAGAGCAGCAAGAGACTACATGGGTCTGACAAACCAGTGCAAAAATTTTGGCCTTAACTCCGAGATGGAAAATCACTGGAAAGTTTGAGAAAACTTACACTTTATTATTTATTTATTTATTTTTAAAGTAGGCCCTATGCCCAACATGTGGCTTGAAGAAACAATCTGGAGATAAGAGTCACATGCTCTACTGACTGAGCCAGCCAGGTGCTTCTCTAACTTACATTAAATTTTTTTTATAAGTTTTTATTTATTTTTGAGAGAAAGAGAGACTAAGCGTGAGTGGGGGGGGGCAGGGATGAGAGAGGGAGTCATAGAATCTGAAGCAGGTTCCAGGCTCTGAGCTGTCAGCACAGAGCCCAATGCGGGGCTCAAACTCATGAACCATGAGACCATAACCTGAGCCAAAGTCAGCCACTTAATCAGCTGAGCCACCCAGGTGCCCCCATCTAACTTACATTTGAAAAGGAACACTTTGGCTGCTGGGCGAAGAGACTGAAGAGGTTCAAGGGTGCTACAGGTTAAGAGTTGATAATAATCCAGGTGAGACATGATGGCAGTATGGACCAAGGTTGTAGCGGTTGAGGTGGTGAAAAGCAGTGGATTCCGAACATAATCTGAAGACAGTTAACGGGACCTGCCAAGCAACCGAATAAGAAAATGTGGGAGACAGGAATCAAGGATGACTTGGAAGTTTTTTGGTCGTAGGAACTAACACGGTAGAGTTGCCATGCACTGTGAATGTCTGAGAGAACTACAAATATCCAACTGGAGAAATCAAGTAGTTACTTGGACATCTGTGTCCTGGAATTCAGGGAAGAGCTTCAGGCTACAGGTTTAAATTTGGGAGCCGTCAAAGTTTAGGTGGAATTTAAAGCCAGGAACCAGAATGAACTCTTGAAAGGAGAGTGTGTAGACAAATAAAGGCCCAAGAACTAAGCCTTATGTAAGAGGTAAGGCAGGGGACACAGAACTAGAAAGGAGACTGAGAGGAAACCGGCAACAAGATAAAACTAGAAGAGCCTGGTGTTCTGGCAGGTGCACACAGTGTGTCCAGGGGAAAGTAATAAGGTCAAATGCTGCTGACAGTTAAGTGAGAATAGACTCTTGGGTTTAGCAAAGTAGAAGTCAGTGATCTTAAGAACAGTTTCTAGTGAAATGCTGGGGGGCAGGGGGTGAAGAAAGAGTGTCTGAAGAAGATCCAAGGGAAACCAGGAAAGGAAATCAAGATGGTAATTCAAAATAGCTCTTAAAGGACTTTGGCTGTCAAAGGGAAGTGGAAAGACAGCCGGAGGCAAAGGAGAAAGTAGGGTTGTGTGTGTGTGTGTGTTTGTGTGTTTAAATTAAGGAAAGACTAGTACATGATCCAGCAGAGACAACTGTCATAGGGATGTCCCTAGTGGTAGAAAGTAGGTTCCTAGCGCACATGGGCATGTTGGTTTTGGTCAGGTATACTGAACAATTCATCCATTCTAACAGCAGGGAAGACAGAGCATATGAATAATGGGCGCTATTTATGTGGTTGAAAAGCTTGTGGAAGGTCTCATCTTTTTTTTTTTTTTTTTAAGCAAAGAAGGCAGCATATGTGGGGAAACTTGAGGAGCGAAAAGGTTTATGCGAATGTGAATGGATTAGTGAAATGTAATGTGACGGCCAGATGGCATCAAGGGCTACATGAGGTTCGTGGGCATGAATTTAGGGGTTTTTTCCTCAGTGAAATACAGCTGCAAGGGAAGGAGACAGACTGGACAATATGCTGGACTCAACCAGGGTTGAATTTTGCCACGTGAGGGAAGGCACTTGACAACAGATTAAATAGGTACACATTCCTACTTTGTCTGCTCCCTTGTATATTCATACAGGCCACGTTTTCCTAATGAGGATTATTATTAAAAACATTTTTTTAACGTTTTATGTATTTCTGAGAGAGAGAGAGAGCGAGAGACAGCGTGAGCAGGGGAGGGTCAGAGAGAGGGGGAGACACAGAATCCGAAACAGGCTCCAGGCTCTGAGCTGTCAGCACAGAGCCCTATGCGGGGCTCGAACCCACGAACTGTGAAATCATGACCCGAGCCGAAGTCGGACGCTTAACCGACTGAGCCACTCAGGCGCCCCCTAATGAGGATTATTAGCAAATCATCAGGAAGGAGATCAGAAATGCGACAAGAACCTATTGACTGCCTCCTGTGGGGCAGATTCTTTGCTAATACCGCAAAAAGAACCTCCAATGTTGTGACTTTTTAAATATAAAGTCATTCCCTATAGACTATGAACACGCTGAAAGCAAAATTTTCACGTTGTCATTTTTGGTTGTTTGTGTCACCAACGTTCAGCCTTACTGCTTTGCACACAACACAAACTGTACATTCGATAATCACGAAGGATGAAACCCAAATTAAAGTGCCCTAGAAAATTTTAATACGGGTTTTGAAGTTTAAGGATGATAGCATTTACCCATGAAAGGGAGAACAGCTAAAAACTAAATAGTTTGGGCGTGAACACAAAACGTCAACATAATCCGATTTTTAAATTTCGCTGCACAACGCCTACATCCATCTGGGTTCGAGGATCCGTCCGCCGCGTTAGGTCTCACCGGCAAACACGACGGATATGAGAAAACCACTCGAGGGTAGATGAGTTCTCTAACACTATAGATAACCGCAAAGGCTCGGCTGATTCCGGACAGGAATGTCGAGTACTGAAGACTCTATCAGAGGATCCTGAGACCTGTTGATGTTTACTGCCCTAAAAAGCTGACATACATGTCCCACTGCCTCTCACGGTCCCTGAATCCCGCCACGCCATTTTCTTCCCAAGGACACCCACGCCTAACAACTCACGCAGATGGTTATCTTCAGCACTCCGTGGTTATAGTCTCGGTACAACTCCTTGGCCTCTTGGTTGCATTCGATACACCTGTACTGGCAGGAGGCCGAGGCAGCAGGAGGAGTGGCTGCAACCCCACCCGCGTTCCCCTTGCCCGCGGCCACCCCTTCTGCGTTCCCCTTGCCGGGCCGTAGCCCATTCCGCCCACCGGTGCCCATTTCCACGCAACTGCAGCCGAGAACTTCCGATTCAGTGGCCGGGGAAGATGTCGGACGTCAGACCGGAAACCCTGTTCCGTGCGGTGCTTGCTGGGATTCGTAGTCCCATCCTTGGAAAAGGGGGCTCGCGGCTGGCGGCGCAGGGACTACAACTCCCAGCAGGCAATGCCACGCCCCTTCCCGCCCCCTTGCCGCGGCCCACCTGCCCGCCGCGGGTTAAGGCTGGGAGGCCGCAGCGTGCGGCGAGGGCCGCCGCACATGCGCCGTGAGGAAAGATGGCACCTGCCGGCTGCTGCTGCTGCTACTGCTGCTGGGGCGGCGCTGTGGCCGCCGCGGACGCCGCCGGGCGAGTCCTGGTGCTGCTGTTGCTGGGGGTCCTGTCCGTCGGGCCGCGCCCGGGTGCCCTGGCCACCGAGCACTACTCGCCGCTGTCCCTGCTCAAGCAGGAGCTGCAGCACCGGCAGCAGCAGCAGGAGGCCCAGGCAGGCGGCGGCTGCAGCCCGCAGTCAGGGNCTGCCGCGGCCGCTTCCCGCCGCCCGCACCCACGCCGCTGCGCGCCCTTCTCTGGTAGCTGCCGGGGCCAGGGTGCTGTCAGAAAAGAGCTGACAGCATGTTCCTGGGACCAGGGCGGTCTCTCCGGAGTCCCCGCAATTGTTGAGAGGGTAGAGGAGGAGATGGCAAGTGGCCTGGGGCAGCCCCGCTTCCCGCTCCGTGCCCCGCGGGCGCCAGGGGAGCGAAGGACGGAAACACGGAACGACAGAGGTTGACCGGGTCCCCTGGGCGGTCGCCGGGCCCGTCTTAGGCCTGGAAATCAGGTTTTTTGACCTGGGTTGGATGCCTTGTGTTAAACAGAGTCTCTCCGAATTCGATCCCCGGAAGAAAGAAGGGAACCAAAGAGCAAGCCTGTTTTATCTGTTCGATGACATCTTGCTTTCAGTTATTTAAGGCGGACCTGTGACCTGTCCGGTGTCTCCCAGAGAGTAAGGGGGCCCTGCAGGCCTTCGGCCTGTGTAAGTCAGAGCCGTGCGTATTAGGACTAGGCCAGCTCATTCATTACGATGGGCGCTATTGCGCTCAGTTTGAGAAGTCATGGCAGATGCCTTAGGGGTAAATACGTGTGTGTGTTGAGTTTCCATCAGGTCTTTTTTTTTATAATTTTTTAAATGTTTTTATTTATTTCTGAGAGAGAGAGAGAGAGCATGAGCAGGGGAGGGTCAGAGAGAGGGAGATACAGAATCTGAAACAGGCCCCAGGCTCTGAGCTAGCTGTCAGTACAGAGCCGGATGCGGGGCTCTAACCCACGAACCGGGAGATCATGACCTGAGCCGAAGTCGGATGCCCAGCCGACGGAGCCACCCAGGCGCCCCTCCATCGGGTCTTGTCACCCTTCAATCTCCCTTCCCCGTCCTTTTCCTCTTCCCCCTAATTCCATCAAGGCTTGCTTCTGAAAGGTCTGGGTCTACCTAACTCACCAGGAACTGGCTGGTTGCCTTTATGACTTGACAGCGGTGTGCTTGAACATTGTGTAACTGGGAAGACAATAAGCATTTTCTAGTCACGAGGAGATGTCAAGATTAGCACACTCTGATTTCCTTTTAGCACAATCTGACTCCCTTGAGGAAGTCTCACTCATAGACTTTGTTTTGTAGTGGGCCTTGGCTGGTAACCGCATAAAAACCCCGGGCCGGCATTGTATGGTGGGAAAAGAATGGCTTCTTACCTTGGTCGCTTACTGTGACTCTGAACATGTTAATTGCTTACCTTTGCAAAATTGCTTACCTCCTCTGTAAGTTGAAGGCATGGTTCCCTAATTACCGGGTTTCATTTTCTTCACAAGAGTGATGTGGGGAAAGTGAGAAATAGCCAACATATATAGAGTGCTTGCTGTATGCCAGGTGCTGTTGTAAGAGTAGGTTGATTAGCCTATTTTTCCTTCAGTCTGTCAGAACACCAGTCACTACCTCATTGGATGGTGGCTCCTTTTCTTCACATGACGAAACAGAGACACAGTCAAATCATCACTTTCCTGCGGGCCCACAGCTGTAAAGGGACGGGGCCAGGTGTTCAGGCTCCGGACAAAGGTTTGTCTTAGACACTAAAGTCATTATAGGTAGGAAAACACATCTGTAGTGTGTGCTAGCATATAGAATGTATTATGTAAACCTTAGTTTCCCCATCCCTCTTACAGTCATGTGATGCTCAATGGCTCCAGGAGACACAGATTCTAGGCAGTGGAAGATAGAAATCGATTTATAGTATGAAACGGATTAATAGTATTGATCGAGGCAGCTTATTTCTCTCTATGCCTTCAGGCTTATGCCAGTCTTTGAGTCCTCATTTGGGCCAACTCTGACCTGTATTCCGCTTTTCCCCTACGCAATAGAACTTTTCATGAACTGGGCGTTTGGAGTTTTCCTGTCCATTCTACCATTCCCTTCTATGGGAAAACCATTATTCAGGGTTCTTTGTGTCAGAGGGTAAACGCAATAGTATGAGGCTTTAAGCATCGTTTTTCAAATGTTTCAGCTTTTTATTTATCTTCACCACATAGTACGTAGTTTCTTAGTTCGGCTGTTCCATGTGTGGCATGAGTGAGTCTCTGAGCTAGCCTCCCCTGAGCTGACATGAATGTCCTGTACTTGCTGACAGGCGCTGAAGTCATTTGGCTGCCATTGCTGTTCTCCCGTTAATAATTCCCAAAGGCAACTGCTTATGCTACTTGGCACTCCGGCTGCGGGACGTGACAGAGGCCATCTCTGTTACGGTAGAGACTCCCTAGATGTCTCTCATTTCTCCCTCCTCCTCTTGGACAAGTAGGTAGAAGCTGGACCCTGTGAAACTGCCCCGGTCCCTCAATGTCCTGAGAAGAACAGATGCGGGAACAAATTCAGGATTTACAACCGATCATATCATAGCCCAGGGGCTCACGTTCTGAATCCAGAACCCCCTTCTGATCAACAGAAGGGCCTAGAGAAGTGCCAGGATCCAGAACGAATCAGGCCTTGAGAGCTTTACCCTCTATTAATCATGTCGCCGTCACCTGCCGGCCTTTCCAGCCATGAGCCTGTCCATGTCAAGCCGGTCCCGATGCAGAGGACAGACACAGAAGTACCGCCACTTTTCAGGAGCCTTCTCTCAGCTTTCGGATTCAAATGGCTACATTGATACCTGCGGGGGTCTAACTCTGCACCCCTTCCAATGAGCTGTATGTGTATTCTGGTGACACTGAACGCCCAGTGATTACTGGGCCAAAGATCATGTATGTCTCTGTACGGTAGGAGCCCACAGGTCTGAACAGCACGCTGGCAATGCCTGTTCATGCTGTGGGGCCCACCAGCAAAGGGAATGCAGTACCCTGGGATCAGCCTCATGCTCAGTGGGCTGCGCCCCATCGAGGCCCAGCTGCAGAGGTAAGCATGGGTGACCGGGGCAGCAGAGGTCTCAGCCTGACTTTGCTGTTCCCGAGCCCCCTTCAGCTTTCTCCTCTGGCACATTTTTACATTGTATTTGAAAAGCATGTATAACCACACACATCAGATCATCTATTTGCCTGTGGGAAAGATAATCCTTTTTAAAAAGTGAACACTGTAGGGGCACCTTGGTGGCTTAGTCAGTTGAGCGTCCGACTTTCGCTTGGGTCATGATCTCGCGGTTCGTGGGTTCGAGCCCCGCGTCGGGCTTGTGCTGACTGCCAGCTCAGAGCCTGGAGCCTGTTTCAGTCTGTGACTCCCTCTCTCTCTGACCCTCCCCTGCTCATGCTGTCTCTCTCTCTCTCTCCTAGAAATAAAATAAAAAAAAAATAATAAAAAGTGAACACTGTAATGTACATTATCTTTCAAATAAAAATCAATTTCCACAGGCACCTGGGTGGCTCAGTCGGTTAAGTGTCCAAGTTTGGCTCAGGTCATGATCTCACAGCTTGTGAGTTCGAGCCCCGAGTCAAGCTTTGCACTGACCGTGCAGAGCCTGCTTCAGATTCTGTCTCTCCCTTTCTCTCTGACCCTCCCCCACCTTGCAGTATCTCTCTCTCAAAAATAAATAAATAAACATAAAAAAATAATTTTCCCTTCCTTGTTACCTTTGCCCCGTTTGCAGTTTGGATTTGCAGGAAGAAATAAGGAACAGAAGGGTTTCCCTACTATTCCCCCCGTGGTTTTCTGTGGATAAACACTGTACGTTATTTAATCCTCAACACTGCAGCATGTACTTTTTTTATCCCCATTTTACCTAAGGTGAAACTGAGGCAAAGAGTAATTAGGGAAGGTCCCGCAGTGGAGTGTAGAGCCAGGATTTGAACCTGGCCTCTTCACCGTTTATGCATTATTTCCTTCGTAATATCTGCTTATTAGTATACTTTATTATTAATGATCAAGTCCTACAGCGTTCATGTTTGTCGAAAGTTACATTCTTAAATAACTTCTAGAATTTTATATTTTCATATATGTAAGGATGCTTCACTACGCTGAATAGTTTGAACTGTAGAGCTAGAATGGATCTGGTCTTTCACAGGACAGCTATCTGTGTGCCTCCCATTTGCTGCTGCTCAGTCCTTCAGACCCTCGGGAGCCAGGAGCTCCAGCTGGCTTCCCCCAAGTGGACCCTGTTCTGGTGCAGGAAGAGACCAATGTTCTGCAGGCCCCCTGAGAAATGCCTTGAAGAAGGAAGAGGGCTTTGCTGCTTTGAGAGGGGCCAGGGTGGCATCAACAGAGACCAGAGCAGAGTGAGCTTGGGAGAGGTCTTAGAGAGGCCTTAAGTTGACACCGTAGTGTTACAGATGAGGCAAGTTCAGGTCTAGATAAGCTATAACATGTAACATGGATTTAAGAATTTGTCTCTGTCCCCTCTGCTTTTCCTGCAAAAGCTACATTGCATCTTCTTCAAAGGCGCTGTTCACTATGAGAAATACATCTCTATGTGTTCTTTACGGACCAAGACGTATTTTAATAGTTCAAACGTGTGCACCTCTCCTAATCATTTCAAAAACACTTTCACTTTTCCTTCTTTGAAAATGTAATACATTATAAATTATAAGGACAGTGACTTTGTGATTTTTTTTTTTTCTTTTTTCCTGCCTTCTTGAGACTTTTGTCTGCTCCTAAGTTAGGTGGTCCTGGTACTGGATGTCTTTCTGGAACTGTGGAAATGGCCACCTTCCTCCAGCTGGCAGCATTAGTACTATCTATGCGTAATGTCTCAGTCAAGTTCAATGGTTAATTTACAACCTGAAGTAATTTTCCTTAGTTTATTGAAATTAGTCCAAGATTTGAGTTTATTTCCCATAGTTCTTTGTGAAGAAAAGGGAATTTGCATCTGATTTGGGAGTTGTTAACCGTCACAAAAATAAGGAAGTAGCTATAAGCCTGACTGTTTTTAACAGTCAGTAAGACCTCAAGATGGTCTATATCTTTCTAACTAAAGGAGTCAGTTATTTAAATACATGTAATCGGTCTTCTTGCTCATAACACTTAAATCATTGCTACGCCTTAGAGGTAGCCAGGAATCAGTAGAGGGAAACTTTTATAATGAGAGTTATTTCCTTTTTTTGTTCTGGCTATGAGGAAGTAAAGAACATTTTAAGCCCAGTCATGGTAACTGTGGTAACCCTTACTGTTAGTATATTTGCTTGATCCATTTTTGCCCTTGGTCCTGATTCTCTGCGCGTGTTATCACATACAGTTTCATGGCAAATCTCTTCTACTCTTTTTTTTTTTTTTTAAGGCCTACAGAAGTAAATTTTCCCGTATAAGATAACTAGCTTATTTTGAGTACAGAGACAGAGGCATAGAGTGAGAAAGAGATTTATATATTTGTCTCCCCTGGCGCTGGCCACTGGGTTATCACCTGGAAATTGCCTGCTTCTTTTGCATCTTTCAGAAAGTCTTCTGGTTTAAGAGTTGCCTTTTATAGCATGAGCTCTATGAAGATGATAGCTGTGCTATTTGCATACTCATTAAGCTTTCTCAAATAGATCTATTCTTAATTCCATTTACCTTTTGAACAGCCTGTACACCCATAGATGTGTTCGGCTTTGGGTAATGAGGGGTCGTTGCTCTCTGGATGAGAGCAAAAGATAATGTGGCCTGGGTTTTCAAACCTACCCTGCGTGGAATGTGCCTACAGGAAGTAGCAGAGCACTTTGGGTATAAGGACTTTTTAAGAAGTTCTACAGTATGTAGACACAGTTTGGCTTCATTGCACTCCCTACATGCTTGGCTGCCTGACCAACTTTTGAAGCTTCTCCCTTTTCACCATGTGATGTTCTAAAGAGGCCATTTTATCTTTTTTGTTTGGACTCGTTATCTTGCAGATAGAATAAACACAAAATTTATTGAAGTAGCAGAATTTGAATCCTTCTCACTTTGGGTTAATGCTCTCTTAACATTTTCATTCTGTTATCTTTTTTGTTTTTCCCTTTTATTGAAACATGACACCTATGTAGAAAAATGTATCACAGGTGTTTTCAGAAACTGAGCAATCTGTAACTGGAAGGAGCCCCAAATAAGTAACTGATATCTGTTTTTAAGCTTGCTAATAAAGTACCCCCCCGTTCCCTTTGTTTCGTTCAGAGATAATTTGGTATGGCTTTATGTCTGATTCGGGAACCAGCACAGTGAGATTTTTCTCTGCTCAGGTTCCTGCATCCTTCATGTAGACACTCAGAAATCCTGGGTCAGATGGTCCACCTCTTCTACACGAAAGAGCATTTGAATTCTCAGACGGCCTTTTCCCGCCTGCAGTGGGGTGTTCAAAGCGACTCTGTTCCCTTTTCACTAGTGGTTTCACATCTTTGCCTAGATGTGCTTCAGCTGTCCCAGTAGGGTTGATGATGTTTGACAGCATGTGTTTACGGACAGAGTCTTCAGGTCTTAAAAGTATGTGCCACTTTGAGCATCTGATGCATTTTAATCCATGTACGACCCCAGGCTAAGTGAATAGCCTTTTTGCCTAAGGCTGGCTGCTCACTTTGCTGGCTCCAGCATGCCGCCCCCCCCCCCCATTTGTTTTTGAATCAGCACNGTGCAGCTGACCAGCTCCTTTTATTTTGTTTATATATATATATATATATATATATTTGGTTTTATACATTCTTGACACTTGATACTTTTCTGTGGGTTAATACAGCTTTGATCAGATTATGTTCATGCTTTGTTATAAAGCCGTTCTGTCTCTTTAAGATGGCTTTCGCAGATCTTGGTTCTAGTGGATTAATTATATGTTGACTATAATCTCATTCCCAGTGGGCAGCCTCTAGCTTCAAGTTGTTTTACGATAATTTACACATCTTAGGTACTGATGAATGAGACTTTGTTAGAATAAAAGAAGCATATGAATTCAGAGGAGAACACCTACTCCTATTACTTTTCCTGTTATTCCATTCTGAGAGAAATTTACCATTTGGGACCATCAACTAGTGTGATGTACATGGTCCTCAACGGCGGTTGACTTACAAATGCAGAAACTGATCAAAGCAACAGGCAGCGGAACTGATGCTGCAGACCAGCTGCTGGCCTTCAGGTCGAGCCTCCAGCCACAGCAGTGCTTTCTGCTCTTCCCAGGTCACCCTACACCTAGGACTAGAATTGCCAGTAAGTATCTGGCGCCTGACTTCCAAGTCCTGGCTCATTGGTGGGAAAAGCCCAGTCATCCTGGTTTCCAGGTGACCTTGGCACACTGTTCTAACTAGAGCGTGGTTGAATTTCTTATAAAATGTCTCCCTTNCTCCCGCCCCCCCCCCCCCCCCCGTCTCATCTCCTCCCTAGGAGGTAATTTGATTGAGAAAGATGAAATCAGCAGAGAACTTTCCCACCATCACAGCTATAGTGCACTGCAGCCCTAGGGTAGCTTCTGCCATTTGTCCTGGCGCTGTGCACGCTGTGCGGGAGTTGTGGGAGCCTCTGCAGAGTGGAGCATACCCCCTGTGCTGGAGGTCTCATCCCCTCTTGTCCTCCATCAGCATACAAATGGCTGTGATCGCTCCTGTCTGGAAAACACAAGTAGCCTAGACAGGACCACATGTCCTTCCATCCACCTCTTGTATATCTCTCTCTCTCTGCTTCCTTTACAGCAGAATTCCTCAGAGGAGATGCTTCAATGCACTGTCTCCCCATCCCTAATTCTGTGCTGAACCTACTGCAGTCGGCCCCTCGTGTCTTTACCAAAACTGCTCTTCTTAAAATCAGTGGTCTGTGGGGTTTGGGAGGACAGGAAGGAAGTCTGATAGCATTGGTAGGACCCAGCATGGGCAGAATGAGTGGTGGCAAGTGGACCGTGCACCTCTGTTGATGTGGTGTCCCAGAGCACAGATGTGGCAGGCCTCAGCTCTGCGATTTCTTTGACTTGTGACTTAAACACGCCTGTTAACACTGAGCTCATTTCTCCACATGTGTAATCCGCCTGAGGTACATTCTCCCTGCCTCAGAGGATGAAGGACCAGGGAAAAGAGTGTCGCAAGAGCATTTTGAAAGCTGTCAAGTTCTGCGAAGACCAAAATAATCTTAAGAAGGAAGGAGAAATTAACGAGAAAAAAATGGCCATTTCCAAGATTTGGATATATCGGACCCTGGAACAATGCAGGAGGGTAGGGGCACCAACCCATTTCCTTCCTGCCCCCACACCGTCAAAAATCCATGTACAACTTCTGACTCCCCCAAAACTTAACTACTAATAGCCTACTGTTGACTGGAAGCCTTACTAATAACAAGTAGTCAATGAGCACGTATTTTGTATATATATTATATACTGTGTACTTAAAATAAAATAAGGTAGAGAAAAGGAAATGTAGTTAAAATCATAAGGAAGAGAAAATACATATACAGTATCATACTATATTTATTTTTAAAACTCTGCGTGTAAGTGGACCCACACCGTTCCAACCCATGTAGTTCAAGGGCTGGTCCTACCAACCTGTAACAACCATAGCCTGTGCATTGTGGGTGTCATATCCATTCCTCACAATAGCCCTGTGAGGGTATGTGGTGCTGGTTGTTCCTGTTTTACAAATGAGGAAACTGAGGCTGAGAGATACAGAAGGACTTGCGCAAAGTCAACCAGTTAGGCATCTGATCTGGGTCAGTCTGGTCCATAGCCCACGCTCTGAACTGCTTTCAGACTTTGACTCCACACTAATTCCTCTTTCTCTGACTTCAGATTTAAATCACATTTCACTCTAAGAGCTGGTTCTTCGAAAATACTGGCGAGTTTAGACAGTTCTCTCGCAAGGCTAATCAAGAAAAAGGAGAAGAAACAAATATTTGACTTCGGGAATAAGGGAGTATAATGAAGAATGAAAATCATTGTAATAACTCCGTGTATAGTTTTGTGGCAAAGATGGAGAACAATTCAAAGAAAGTAATTCTTTCTGTTTTTCTTTTTTTCTTTTTTTTTTTTTAGAGAGTACACGAGCAGGGGAGAGGGACAGAGGGAGACAGAGAGAATCCTAAACCAGTTCCATGCTCAGCACGGAGCCCGACATGGGGGTTGATCCCACGACCCTGGCTGGGGTCATGACCTGAGTGAAAAGAGTCAGGTGCTCAGCTGACTGAGCCATCAGAGAAATGTTCTTTAGAAAAAGGGTTAGTTACCAACTTGATTTGCCCCCCTCTTAAATATCTTGTCCCCACCAGGGTCAGCTCTTTTCTTCTCCTCACATTTAAGCTTCCCAAGCTGTCAAAGAGACTCTACCTGCAGCCCATGTTTACTCATCTGTCTTAAGTTAATGGTTATCAGATTCATACCTGTAGCTCTTACCTTTCTCTGGAATTGGCCCTTGACTGTCCCTAAAATCGTTCTTTCTTCTAAACCCACCACTTCAGGTAACGGCACATCCCCTTTTATTGCTACACAAAATGAAAGCCATGTCTTTGTCCCCTTCCCATGCCTAATTTCTCTCAAAGCCCTGGCTTTTTTTTTTTTTTTTTTTTTAAACCTCCTATATCTCTTTGGAGTCTGACCCTCCGTTTTCAACCCAGTGGCCTCCATCTTTGTTTGGACTGTTCCCGTGTTGTAGTTGGCCATGGCCTCTCTGCTCTCGTCTTCCGGCCCTTCTCTCCTCACACAATCACACAAGTGTCCGTGACCTTTCTTCTGGAGCCTTCAGTGGCTTCTCAGGGTTGAAGACGGATGGGAATAAATGAACTGCATACTAAGGTTGAGCAAAAAAAGGGTTGGGACATTAGAAGCACACTGCCTAGAACAAATCCAGAATAAGTGAGTTAGAAACAGGGCAATGTTAGGATTGATAAATAGATCCAAGAGTTGTTTTTTTTAAAAAAAGAATAAAATAGATAAATCTGACAAGGCTAACACATAATAGGTGAGCAAATGCAAACGTACATTAGGAATGTGTGGACAGTGGTAGAGGCCATTGGAATGAAGAGACAGATGTGAAGAAATCCCTGCCAATAAGGCTAAAAATATGAAGCAATAAATAAATGTCCAGGAAGATGATCTGGAAGAAAAAGATGAGATTCTGTAATATTCTCAAAACCCACGAACTGTGAGATTATGACCTGAGCTGAAGTCGGACACTTAATTGACTGAGCCACCCCGGCGTCCCACGTAGTAATTATCTTTAAATCTTACTTGCATTATCTGAGTAGGAAGAAAACAGAGGCTTTTCTTAATTGTGTGAAAATCTATACCATCTCAATACAGATGGTTGGGTTGTTATGGTAAAACAATAAAAGCCATAGGGAACCCTAGGTACAAATATAATAAGCTGTTTTTCTCTTACAGACCTTCCCAAATCAGTGAAAAACATTGCTGACAGCAATTTAATACAGTGGTGGGGTGGGAAGAAAACCGTAACACAGTTATAAAAATCCAAAGTAAAATATTAATAAGTTGAAGCCAGAAACTAGTGATGTGCCTTGACCAATTCGAATTTATTTTAGAAGTACAAAGATGATTCAATTTTTAAAAAATTGAATTAATCACCTTAGTAGGTCATAAAGAAAAATCGTGATTACCTTAAAGAAATTTCCAAAAGCACTTGATAAAGTTCAGCCTGCTTTCCTGATATAAAAATTTTGCTAAAACAAAGAATTGAAAGGGGCACTTGGGTGGCTCAGTTGATTAAGCATCCGACTTTGGCTCAGGTCATGCTCTCACGGTTTGTGAGTTGGAGCCCCACATCAGTCTCTGTGCTGACAGCTCGGAGCCTGGAGCCTGCTTCAGATATTGTGTCTCCCTCTCTCTCCATCCCTCCCTTGCTCACACTGTCTCTCTTAAAAATAAACGTTAAAGGGGCGCCTGGGTGGCTTAGTTGGTTAAGCGTCCGACTTTCGCTTAGGTCATGATCTCACGGTTCGTGGGTTCGAGCCCCGCGTCGGGCTCTGTGCTGACTGCCAGCTCAGAGCCTGGAGCCTGTTTCAGTCTGTGACTCCCTCTCTCTCTGACCCTCCCCTGCTTACGCTGTCTCTCTCTCTCTCTCTCTCTCTCTCCTAGAAATAAATAAAACATTAAAAAAAAATAAACGTTAAAAAAGTTTTTTAAAGAATTGCTAAAACTATAGATTAATGAGCAGAGGAGTACTTTACAAAATTTAATCTATTCAAGTTTTTTATTAGCCTATGTGAAATTTTACAATTTTTCTATAGAATTTATACATTCAGATTTATTGTGATTAAAAAGAAAGTTGGTGGATAGTCATTGGTTGAATCATATTTGTTGAGCATCTACCTTGTTCCATTCACTGCTCAGTGGTCTTCAAAACCCGAAATGATCCCTGTCCTTGTATGTGAGTATTACAGTTCAGTGAGGGAAACCAGCAGTAATGGAAATCACACAGAAATGTGAAATCACGGCAGCTTAAAGACCTTACGAACTAGAGCACAGTAAGGGGAAACAGCTTGCTCAGGGAGTTTCCGGAGGATGTGAACAACATTAGCATCAGCTAGCACTGATATTTTTAAAAGGGTAGAGGCACACCTCTAATCCCCATTGTGAAGACAAGGAAACTGAGACAGAGAGGCTAAGTAATTTGCCTATGGCTACCCTCTAGCAAAGTGGTGGAGCTGCGATTTGAGCCCAGACAGTCTGGTTCTGGTGATCTGTGCCAGAGAGAGTGAAGGGGGACCCAGGGGGCATCTCATATGTAAAACGGGCAGGACAGGCAGAGAGGTCTAGGCAGAAAAATAGCATATTGTAAATCTCCTGTCTTAGCTGGCTGGAGCTAAATATTTTATCTATGCGCATTACTGAATTCCTAACAGCTCTATTAATGCTTCCTTATTGTAATTGTGTCATCTACATGTAATGATATCGAGGTCTTTTTAATATTTATACTCCTCTAGTGTCTTATTGAACTAGATAAAACCTCCAAAAAAGTGCTCAGTACTAGTACTCCTGCTGATTCCTGACGTTAGTACTTCATTGAATGACCCAGGGTTTCAACTTTTGATAAGACTTTTCCATTGAACATTTATGAATATCCAGTGGGAAGATGCTGTACATGGCTATGGGTTAACATTGATGTATTTTACCGTGTAAAGGAAGGATTCTCCTATTCTTTGTTTTTTCTTTTTTATGTATTTAAAAAAACTTTTTAAAATGTTATTTATTTTTGAGAGAGACAGAGTGCAAGCTGGGGAGGGGCAGAGAGAGAGGGAGACACAGAATCTGAAGCAGGCTCCAGGCTCTGAGCTGTCAGCACAGAGCCGGACGTAGGGCCCGGACTCACCAACCGTGAGATCATGACCTGAGCCGAAGTTGGATGCTTAACCGACTGAGCCATTCAGGCATCCCTACAGTTTTAACAATTCTGGTAAAAATCATACAAGGACTTGTAGGTTTTGGATCCTTAACATAATGACAAGTTTATCTCAAGGAAAAATATTGATCCAAATAGCCAAGAAACTTTTGAAAAAAAAATTGATAAGCTTTCCTTTACATTAAAATGTGTGCATTTATTATAAGGATACAATATGAAAACAATGTGATGGTATTGAAGTCAATAGGCAGATCATTATAAAGGAATGAGTCAAAGAACAATAAAATACAGGTTTGTTTTATAGAGCATTGAAAATTTAAAGATACTAACTAAAAATGATATAAAATCTCACTAAGTTTAAATACTGCAGAAGAAAGTTTTATCATATGGGGAAGTGTTTATATTATATTGTTACATGAAAAGGGCAGGTTACAAAACAATGTATCTCCGTTCTCACAACCTAATGATAACAATAGCAGCAAACATCTACTATCTCTTCTTTTGTACCAGAAACTGTACCAAATACTTCAGTTATATCTCCTTACTTATTTTCTGTTAAGTTTATTTACTGATTTTGAGAGAATCCCAAGCAGGCTCTGTGCTGTCAGCAAAGAGCCTGATGTGGGGCTCAATCCCTTAAATGGGGAGATAACATGATCCAAAATCAAGAGATAGACACTTAACTCACCAGGTGCCCCTGTATCTTCTTGTTAAAATCAGCCACTCCTGAGAAGTAGATACTATCAATGACCCTGTTTTACAAATGAAGAAACCAAAGATTGATGAGGCTATTAAGTCCGTGATCAAGAGCCAGTAAGTTGTTGCAGAGGACAGAAATTCAAACCCAGTCTGTCTGATTTCAGTATTGTCACTCTTTTTTTTTTTTTTAATTTCTAGGAGAGAGAGAGACAGCGTGAGCCGGGGAGGGTCAGAGAGAGAGGGAGTGACAGACTCTGAAACAGGCTCCAGGCTCTGAGCTGGCAGTCAGCACAGAGCCCGACGCGGGGCTCGAACCCATGAACCGTGAGATCATGACCCAAGCGAAAGTCGGACGCTTAACCAACTAAGCCACCCAGGCGCCCCTCAGTATTGTCACTCTTAAGTACATTAATCACACCAAAGTTTTCACAGTGGTTCTCAATGTGTGGTAGTGTTCTAAATGACTTACTTTTGTTTTGTGATTTTTAAAAAATATTTTCTAGAATGAACATGAATTACTGTAATTTTTTAAACCTCAGTGCTTATATAGATTGGATAGTCATCTGTGAGAACTATTATAGTTGGATATAAATTATTTCTAAGCATCCTTTTAAAAATCTNGGCAGTCAGCACAGAGCCCGACGCGGGGCTCGAACCCATGAACCGTGAGATCATGACCCAAGTGAAAGTCGGACGCTTAACCGACTAAGCCACCCAGGCGCCCCTCAGTATTGTCACTTTTAAGTACATTAATCACACCAAAGTTTTCACAGTGGTTCTCAATGTGTGGTAGTGTTCTAAATGACTTACTTTTGTTTTGTGATTTTTAAAAAATATTTTCTAGAATGAACATGAATTACTGTAATTTTTTAAACCTCAGTGCTTATATAGATTGGATAGTCATCTGTGAGAACTATTATAGTTGGATATAAATTATTTCTAAGCATCCTTTTAAAAATCTAGAAACAGACCCCGGTGACTATTGTAAAGGTGGTGTTCAAAATTATTCTGAGATAACTGGAAAACAGACATTCACTTCTATATCTTAGTCCAGAATAGATAAAATGACTTAAAAATTAGCAGAGGAAACACATGATTTACAAAAGAAAAGATGCCAATGGGCAGTAAACCAAAAGTTTGTGCAATTTTCAGATTAGGAAGAGATAAAAAAGAACAGAATACTCTGAGCAGAGTGAAATAGACCGTCTTCTACACTGTTGGGTGGGAATGAAAATATTACATCCTGGGAGGGAAATGGGGCAGCATATGTGAAAGGTCTTAAAGCTGTTTACATCCTTTGCCTCGGCAATTGTATTTGTTAGAATTCAATTGCCAAGTTGGGTGAATTTAAAAAAATATAGGTCAAGCATACTTATAAAACATTTTTTTATCATAAGGGGGAAAGGGCAGCCTAATTACCCAAAGATGGTTAGGCTTCATGTAAGGGGATGAGTGGTGTGCAGCCACTTAAAATTCTACAGATGCATATTTATTGAAACTGAAATGAATCCCACCACGTGGAGGGATTGTTAGAAGAGAGTAAGGCCACGTATATGCAATGCTCACTGCAGCACGTAGCATATCGCAAGCCCTCAAACGTTAGCTTTAGAAAGAAATAGGTGATAAAGTGTTTCCAGCTACCTACCAACAACCATTACTGCTTCCTCACAGTTGTCAGACTAAAGCCTTTCTCTTGGCTCCAAGACTCCCCAGTCTGACCACTCGCGTTCCAACCTGGTATCTTTTATTTTCCAACAGCAGTTCCCTCTGGCTAAGATTGTCTGCTTTCTGCTCCTTCGCATTTTCTGGCCTTTGTACTTCTGTATACATCACTCATCCCACAGTGGTGGGAATACCCATTCCCTCTCTGTTCCCCAGTCTAGACCCACTCATCCTTTTATTTGTTTATTTTTTAAATTTATATCCGAGTCAATTCGCATGTAGTGCAGTAATGATTCCGGAGTAGAATCCAGTGATTCACCCCCTGCATACAGCACCCAGTGCTCATCTCAACAAGTGTCCTCCTAACGCCCCTTGCCCATTTAGCTCATCCCTCCACCCACCTCCCCTCCAGCAACACTCACTTCTCTGTATTTAAGAGTCTCTTATGTTTTATCCTCCTGTTTTTATATTATTTTTGCTTCCCATCCCTTATGTTCATCTGCTTTGTATCTTAAATTTCACATGAGTGAAGTCATATTTGTCTTTCTCTGACTGACTAATTTCACTTAGCATAATACACTGTGTCCGTGTTGTTGCAAATGGCAAGATTTCATTCTTTTTGATTGCTGAGTAATACTCCATATACCACATCTTGTTTATTCATTCATCCATCAGAGGACATTTGGGTTCTTTCCATACTTTAGCTATTGTCAATAGTAATGATATAAACACTGGGGTGCATATGCCCCATTAAACAGCACACTTGTATCCTTTGGATAAATACCTAGTGGTGTAGTTGCTGGGTTGTAAGGTAATTCTATTTATACTTTTTTTGAGGAACCTCCGTGCTGTTGTCCAGAATGGTTGCACCAGTTTGCATTCCCACCCGCAGTGCAAAAGGGTTCCTCTTTCTCCGCATCGTCGCCAACATCTGTTGTTGCTTGAGTTGTTAATTTTAGTCATTCGGACAGGTGTGAGGTGGTATCTCACTGTGGTTTTGATTTGTATTTGCCTGATGATGAGTGATGTTGAGCAATTTTTTATGTGTCTGTTAGCCATCTGGATGTCTTCTTTGCAGAAGTGTCTATTCATGTCTTTTGCCTATTTCTTCACTGGATTATTTGCTTTTTGGGTGTTGAGTTTGAAAAGTTCTTTATAGATTTAGGATATTAACCCTTTATGTGATGAGTCATTTGCAAATATCTTCTCCTATTCTGTCAGTTGCCTTTTAGTTTTGCTGATTGTTTCCTTCACCATCCAGAAGCTTTTTATCTTGATGAGGTCCCAAAATAGTTCATTTTTGCTTTTGTTTCCTGTGCCTTGAGAGACATATTGAGTAAGAAGCAGCTGTGGCCAAGGTCAAAGAGGCTGTTGCCTGCTTTCTCCTCTAGGTTTTTGCTGGCTTCCTGTCTTATGCTTAGGTCTTTTATCCATTTTGAGTTTATTTTTGTGTAGAGTGTAAGAAAGTGGTCCAGGTTCATTCTTCTGCATGTCGCTGTCCAGTTTTCCCATCAGCATTTGCTAAAGAGAATGTCTTTATTGCGTTGGGTATTCTTTCCTGGTTGGTCAAAGATTAGTTGGCCATATGTTTGTGGGTCCATTTCTGGGTCCTCTCTTGATCTAAGTGCCTGTTTTTGTGCCAGTACCATACTGTCTTGATGATTACAGCTTTGTAATACATCTTGAAGTCCAGAATTGTGATGCCTCCAGCTTTGGTTTTCTTTTTCAGGATTGCTTTGGTTACTTGGGGTCTTTTCTGGTTCTGTACAAATTTCAGGATTGTTTGTTCTAGCTCTGTGCAGAATGCCGGTGTTATTTTGATAGGGATTGCATTGAATATGTAGATTACTTTGGGCAGTATTGACATTTTAACAATATTTGTTCCTCCAATCCATGAGCATGGAATATTTTTCCATTTTTTTGGTGTCTTCTTCTGTTTCTTTCATAAGCTTTCTGTAGTTTTCAGTGTATAGATTTTTCACCTCTTAGGCTTATTCCTAGATATTTAATGGTTTTTGGTGCAGTTGTAAATGGGATTGATCCCTTGATTTTGCTTTCTGTTGCCCCATTATTGGTGTATAGAAATTCAGCCAATTTCTGTGCATTGGTTTTACATCCTGCAACTTTGTTGAATTCATGAATCAGTTTCTAGTAGTTTTTTGGTGGAATCTTTTGGGTTTTCCATATAGAGTATCATGTCGTTTGTGAAGACTGAAAGTTTGACTTCCTCCTTGCCAGTTTGGATGCCTTTTATTTCTTTGTGTTGGCTGATTGCGGAGGCTAGGACGTCCAATACTATGTTGAATAACAGTGATGACAATGGACCTCCCTGTTGTGTTCTTGACCTTAGGTGGAAGGCACTCAGTTTTTCCCCATTGAGGATGATGTTAGCAGAACCCACCCATCCATTTAAACTCTGCCTGGGCCTTGTGAAATTTAACCTTCCAGCTTCAGAAATCGTTCACCATCCAGGGCTTCTTTGGTATATCAGCTCTAGTCTGCAACTGTTAAGACAGACACAAATGAGAATTTATCTCTGTCGGTTCCCATGGTCCCTTGAACACAATTTGATGCTCTTTAATGACTGCTGAATTACAGCATAGGTTTAAAAATAATTGTTGAGGCAAAATTCACATAACATAAAATTAACTGTTTTGCAATGAGCAGTTCTGTGACATTGAGTACAGTCACAATGTTGTGTGGCCACCCCAAAACTCTTCCGTCACTCCTAAGTAAGCCCCCTCACCCCTCAGCAGTTTCTTCCTCTTCCCTTCTTCAGCCATCGATGTGCATTCTGTCTATGGATTTACCTTTTCTGGCTATTTTGTATCAGTGGACTCACACAATATGTGACCTTTTTTGTCTGGCTTCTTTCATGTAGTTTTTGTTTTGGAGGTGCTTACTCATATTTTGGAGGTTTTTTCATGTTGTTATATGAACATGTAAAGTATTTCATTCTTTTTAAAAATTTATCTTTAATTGAATATTTCCAAATACAGGCAAGCATTTTAGATGTAGCTTAGGGTAAAAAGTCTCCAAATTTTGAAATGGTTAAAGTATAAATGTAGATTTATTATTTGAAAAATAAAGTGTTTTACTTACTAACGGTGACTGTAGTACTTCATCCTGTTTTAAGGCTGAATAATATTCCACTGCATGTATATACCACAGTTTACACATTGTCTGTTGATGGACATTTGGGCTGTTTCCACCATTTGATTATTGTAAATACAGCTACTGTGAAGATGCATGTACATGTACTTGTTTGATTCCCTGTTTTTAGTTCTTTTGGGTGTATACCTAGGGATGGGATAGTAGGACAATATGTTAATTCTGTGTTCAACTTTTTGATGAACAAGTAAACTATCTTCCACAGTGGCCACACCATTTTACACAGCAATGTACAAGGCCTCTAATTTCTCTATATCCTTGCCAACACTTATGATTTCCCATTAAAAAAAAAAAAGCCATCCTTCTGGGCAAACCTCACTGTGGTTGGATTTACATCTGCTACTTAATAATGGTGTAGAGCATCTTTTGATTTACTCTGTGGCCATTTGTGTATCTTTAGAGAATTGCTTATTCCAGTCCTTTGCCCATTTTTTTATTGGGTTGTCTTTTTTTGTTGTTGTTGAAGTCAGTAGTTATTTATATATTCTGGATTCTATACCCTTAGTATGTATCATTTAACATTAGATCTCCCTGGCTTGACTTTGTTCTCCCTTTTGTGATTTTTTTTTTAACCTATGGTAAATGCTGCCAGGTAGAGATGTCTGAAAAAGGGATCTTGACAACTACTGTATTAATGACTGGTTGTGAGGTCAGTCACTGACAGCTGTGCAAGATATTTGGAAACTGTAGAATGTTATGCAGCTGTAAAGTGGAAGGTAGGGTTTCCCTTTTAGTGCTTTTTTTCTTGTCCCTATTTTGATTTTGTGGATTCTTTGTGTGTGCGTGTGTTCTTAACATTGTAATTAACAGTTAAACACCTAAAGCCATACATTTCAGGTTTGGAGAATAACCAGGAATATTTGCTTTACAGAGTCATCCTTTCTGAACTTCCACGACTCAGACTGCGAACCCAAAGGGCCGCCACCCTGTGACTCACTGCTTTCCCTCAACACTGAAAAGATCCTGGTACGCATCTTCTGTACATGCATCTGTTTTTATGACTTAAAGCACAGTGGTACATGTTTCAAAAGGCACAGGTCACCTCTGTTTATCAACTAGGAGTTGGTTCCGGTTGGTTCTATTTGCATAAGATAAAGATAGATCATTTGGTATTTAGTTACATTAAATTATTATGACTTATGGATTGGATGGTTGATCATTCTAGACCTCGGCCTTTGTACTTTTAAGTTCCAAGGAATAAAGGGGAGATTATGGCTGAGCCTTACTTCTAGGAACCTAATGTATTTTAAGGTATAATATCATATTTTTCCAGCCTTTGCCTGTGTGGATATGTTTTATATCTATGCTTTTAATTATCAGTACGAGCTGAACTGTGTAGGAGGCCTTTCCACTCCAGGAATGAGTTCCTGGCACTATGTAACGTCTGTCTCTGCCTGTCCGTGTTCGCACGTACACCCCTCCAGCCTCGCTGCCTCGGGTGCAAGGCTCTTTTTTTTTGTTCACACTAATTCTCTGAAGCTGAGTTGCTCTTTCACTGCTCAAGGTGAACATGTTTTTTCTCCAGGCCTTTTCCTTCAACATCCATGTAGATACTGTTTGCTTCTTGTGTTTAAAATTTCCCTCTCGGTCGCTCTTTCTTCTCCAGATAAAGCTTTGCCTTTGCATGTGAGAAGTACTGAAAATGGGTAGAATTTGCAAGCAAGAGAATGATCAACAGATGTAACCTAACTCATTGCATAGCAGTCAACTCGATGTATGGAGGAACTTGAATTAGACTGGTCCGCAACCAGAATGGGCTAGCTTGTAGCGAGTTGGCCATCACTGAAAACACTTAAGTGGAAATTGGATAATCCTTACCTTGGGTAGGGGATTAGATTCTCAGAATTATCAGGGACCTACCGTCCTACTGACAGTAATTCAAGTATTTTATCCGTGTTGCATTTCTAGTTTAAGATGGCACTAGCTAGTAACCTATGGGAGAAAGCTCATCAATCTTGGCCTTTCATTTTCCCTAGGTTGAAAATATGGGAGTTCGACTATTCATTTCTTCATTAATTCTCCAGATATTTATTTTGCACCTATTATGTGCCAGGCGTTGTGCTAAGTAAGTACTGGGAATAATACCACAGTGAGCCAGCTAGCCTCAGTCCCTGCACTCGTGACTTCTAGTCACTAACCAGATAATTATCCAAATAAACATAGAGGTACACCAGAGGATCAACATAGTCTCCCTTAAATCAGGTAGGACAGCTTTCAGAACCCGAAGTGTAAGCAGCGACCTGAAGGATGGGTTGGAGTTAGTGTCCCAGCGAAACGTGGGGCTGTGTGCATAAACATCTTTGATTGGAACTTCTCCCCGCTGTCTACAGAAGATATCTATAGGTGCAGTATTAGAAGTGGGAAAGACTGTTTTTAGTCAAGAAGTTAATCTGTCCATACTATATTTTGCCGCCCCACTTCTGTTAGATGTTATTTCTAGTTGCTTGGTAAATGATTTCTTTTTTGTTGTTTTTAAGTTTATTTATTTATTTTGAGAGAGAGAGACAGAGGGAGAGGGAGAGAGGGAAACCCCAAGCAGGCTCTGCATGGTCGGCACAGGACTGTGAGATCATGACCTGAGCCGAAATCAAAAGTAGGATGCTTAACTGACTGAGCCACCCAGGGACCCCAAGAAAACGATATCCTTTTATGGGATTTCATTTGTGTTTTCTTCCTCTACCTTTCTGCCCAAAGGCATGGTAAATGGGAAACTCTCATTGAGTACTGGATGAAATAATTAGACTTTTTAAGTACTAAAAGCATTATTCTATTCAGAGGCTCCTTTTCTTTCTTGGCTGTAAGCAATTTACAGAGCAGAAAAATGTTTTATATCTGTGTGCTTATCTGTGGCCGCCTGACAAAGAGGAAAGCCTTGTATCTGGTCATACCGGATGTATGTACTGTGATGCCTTCCCATGTTGTTGAATCTGTGGCTTCTTAAAGAAGTCTTATGGGGCACCTGGGTGGCTCAGTCGGTTAAGTGTATAACTTCAGCTCAGATCATAATCTCACGGTTTGTGAGTTCGAGCCCTGCATCGGGCTCTGTGCTGACAGCTCAGACCCTGGAGCCTCCTTCAGATTCTGTGTCTCTCCCTCTCTTCCCTTCCCATGCTCATACTCTGTCTCTTTCTGTCTCTCAATAATAAATAAATGTTTAAAAAAAAAAGCCTCATTAAGATCTCACTGTAAGGTTCCCCATAGCTGTGTGGAAGTTCCAGCTATAGAGCAAAATGAGAAAGAGCTGACCGACTTCCTCTCTAGTCATCAGGGTTTTACTAGAAAAAGCTAAGTGTTAAGCATTCGCACAGTAGTAGGATTTTCAAATGTTGCATTTTGTCTGGAGTCCTGAATGGAATAAAGTGAGCATTCATCCTGATGTCGGATGCCCTTCTGGCCTATAGCTTTCAACCAGTGTTTTAACCACAGGCAGCTTATTCTTGACTTGTTTTATAGGCAGACTAAATACCACGCTGTGTCTGAATATCAGTTTAGATTTTGAGAATCTAGGGAGTATAAGCGGAAGTGCCTTGTTACTCTGTTGAGTCCATGAAGCCCAAGGGGCCACACAGTTCATCATCTGCTAATGACCACCAATCATTAGCCGAACAGCACAAACAGTAGTTAGAAGAGACTCGTGTGTAAAATTATTTGGTCATCACATATGCCTGTAGGCATCCATACTATGCATTTTTTAAAAAGAGGAACTCAGTTAATTGGGATGTCACTGAGTTCTAACGCTGTGGTTTTGCCAAAAGCTGTGAATCTTTAGTCTCTCGCTGCCTTAGCTTCTCCTGTCTCTGTGTGTGCATATGTTTTAATTGTATCTTAGGTGCATCTCATATAAAGTAATCATTTTAACGTGTACCCTGTAGGCTAAGTGTATCGCAACTTAGCATCAACAGTTAAATCTTCTGGGGAAGTGGCCACTGAAGTGTCAGACGGAATTTGTCTCCAGCATACTGTAGAGCCGTCATTTCATATGGTGGACCTGTGCTGCCTGTAAAGTCACTCCAGTTGCTAAGCTAACTTATTTATTTTGTCTGCCCCTAGTTTCCACTTTTGGTGTAGTTTTCCTGCCGAATAGGCATATGTCTGCATAAATTCTCCATAGGCAGTTTACCACATTCAGTAGGGTAGAGATGTTCGTCTTCTGCTGTGCATTTTCTACTAGAATGTCTTGTTTCTTGGTCAGGTTTTGTCGGTCCCTTTACGCTGTCATCTCTGGACAACTTGTAGCTCTTATTTCTAAAGTGTTTTTAGAGTTTAAAAAGCAATATTCTGTCATCCAGCCGCATTGGAGGACTAGATCATGGCCATTGAATAGTCTTTGAAAACGTGGAGGGAGTGTGAAGCAGCCAGCAAGATGAATCCCTATGGAAGTGGAAAGAAACTTGTTCTTAGAAACAGAACCACTTATGGTAGGGAGGAGGCAAATCAGTTATACGATAAGCTATGTGCTTGAAGTACATGATTGGCATGACTCAGAGTGAATCTTTTCTCTCTTCCATATGAACCAAATGTAGCTTTAATTTGTAAACATACAGGTGTTCATTGCAAGCCTTGTCTTCATTTGTGATAAGCTAAAATGCGTGTGTGTTTGCTTTTATTTCAGAGCCAGGCCAAGTCTATTGCAGAACAAAAGAGATTCCCTTTTGCTACGGATAATGACAGCACAAATGAAGAGCTAGGTGAGATTTGAATCTGGGGGAGGGGGTGTTCCTGAGGTATTTGCCTAGAATGTATGGCTCGATGCTGAGCAGGTAGGCCAAGTGGTGAAGTGGAAAGAACACGGACACCGGCTCTGCCAAAAGTGGTGTGATCTTGGGCAAGACGTTCAGCCCTCATGCAGGTCTGTGCATCACACGTCAGAATAATGTGAAATAGAGAAAATACTGTAAAACATTGGATTGCGAGGAACTTGTTCTGCAAGTATTATGCAAGACGAGTGAACATTTCTAATCAATTTTAACTTGATAAACAAGCAACGTCTTGCAATACGAGTAGTACCTGATGCCGAATGTCACATGATCACAACTGAGCCAATTGTTAATTGAAATTCACTTTGATATACAAGTGCTTTGGATTACAAGCATGCTTCTGGGATGGATTATGCTCTCAAACCGAGGTTTTACTCTATAAGGTTATGAGGAAATGATCGGTGAGGACCATTCCACCTCTGTGTTTCTTTGGAAAGTAATAATGATGGTTATGAACCCTTAGGAGCGGTTAGCATTCATTAAAAGGTCACTTGGGCTGTCATCACATAGGAACAGCACAGAAGTGAAAACAGAGGAGACTCACACCTACTTGAATCTTCTGTGGAATAAAAAAGCTAGGTGTAAGTCAGGTTTACCGTGAGGCCAGGCAGTTATTCTTGTGTCTAAGAATGTGGGTGTAGGAAAGCCGAGTTCATTCAGATCTGCAAAGGGGTCCAGCAATTTGGCTGGTTCATGGCATGTTATAAAGCAGGCTGGTTTCGCCGGTGTCTGGTACACTTCGGGTGTGTCTCGCTCATTGCCTAGTCAGCTTATACTTGAAGGAGTGGAAACAAAATTGAAGATGGGACTGAACTGTGCAGATGGATGAATGTCACATAAGCACATGTGCCTGTTTGGTACCTGGCGGCCCGAGGCGCCATCAGGAATCTTTTCTACCTAATTTACACATAGTTATTTTATTCTTTCTGTGACCGTATGCATTTTATATTAAGACTGAGCACTTCTGGGCACGTGGCTGGCTCAGTCGGGAGAGCACATGACTCCTAATTTTGGGGTCATGAGTTCAAGCCCCACGTTGGGCCTAGAGCGCACTTAAAAAGGTCAAGACCGAACACTTCTTATATTGGCTCCTTTGCTCTATTTGTGCAGATAATTAAGAGTGATTATTTTGAAAGTATTAATCACTTCTTGGTGATATTCCTTGAGTAGACTTTGAGAATTAATTACCTGTTAAGAAATCAGATTTGGTCTTTTCTGAAATCCTTGGATCTGTTCAGCCCCCTATTCACATATTAAGTGATGAATTAAACTTCTGGGACCGGCCCTCCTACCCTGAAAGAGACCACAGCGGTACCAAAACTGCCGTGTCCTGGGCTGAACAGGCCATACCAGGCACATACCAGGCCTGTTCTGTGCTCTAAGACTAATCCTTGTAGACGTGGATAGTATAGGCCCTGACATGGCTTAGGATCTTTCATATCACAGTGTTTTTTTGTTTTTTTTTTTTCTTGAAGAACAGCTTCTGTCAACACATGCATTGCCAGGAGTTGTGGAATTATGGTCAGTAGTGATTTCTGTGAGAATTCCGGTGTTCCCTTTATGTCTTTGCCACAGCAAAATTTAGATCCTAATATTTATTTATAGTTATGTAAGCTTTGGATTTTTTTTTTAATGGATTCTTTGGGGCTTTTCTCAGAAAAGATTTACTCTTAGAAAGATTTGAGAGCTGCATTTGATTTTGTTTAAGCGGAGTTCAGCAGTCTCACCACGGAGAACAAATTAAACACATCCCCAAGTACATTATTTATCCCCTCAAACAGTATTTGTTTTTATGGGTCACGTATTCATTTGTTCATCCAACACACATTTACTGATTCTGGGGAGATGGATAGGAAATTTGAGAAACTTAGATCTGAAAGGAATCTGAGAAAATGTTCTACAGGCTTGTTAAGCAAGACTCACAGAGTAACGAGAAGGGACTGAGGTGCCCATGATCTCACCACCAGTGTTTGGCAGAGCCAGAGCCTGAGCCCAGATCTCGGCTTTCCAATATACCACCATCCTCCTGCATTCAAAACAGGACAAGTTTATATTTCAGTCCCCATTCACGTAACCATCCAGAGCCTCAAACCATGTTGCAGGCCAGCCCAGGACACAGCAGTTTCGGTACTGCCGTGGTCTCTTTCAGGGTAGGAGAGCCGGTCCCAGAGCTGGCTGCCCTGGGGCCTGTCTCGCTGTACATTCTCTTTGGACAGTTTGTTTAACTGCACCATGTTTCGTTTCCTTGTCTTTGGGGATAATCTTTGTACCTGCCTCATTGCACTCCAGGAGCAAATGAGTTAATACGTGGAAACGTACAGAGTGCCATGCATGTACCTCTTACTGTTGCTGTTTTTACTGCTGATACTCCTGGCCCCCACCCCAAAGCTGGTCATCTTGTCATGTGATACATCTGAATGGTATCCATTCTTATTCCGAATATGAGTTTGACCTGAATGTATCTTTTCAAAGAAATTATGACAAGAACAGCCCTCTTTATTTTGAAGAAGCTTTTGTCGTATTATGTGCTTTTGAAGCATTCAGTGCTTTTGAAGTTTACTTTTCTCATGTTAATTATAAGGATACTTAGAAAGTCTCTTTCTGCACTGAATGTTTTTACTATTAACTGTCAGGAAATTTAAGCTCCTCACGGCAGGAAAAGATTTAGTCGCCTGTCTCCTTGAACACCTGTTAGGTCCTAGAATCAGAGCTTTGGAGTAAAGCTTTATTTGCCAAGAAATGTGATCCAAATAGTATTGTGTTGAGTGAGGAGTACAGTTTTTTGAGGGGTATTTGGGGATTCAGGGAGTTAGGGAAAGTTTTATAGATGAAATGTAATCTAGGGTATCAACAGTATATTACAGTTTGGACAGGTAAAAAAATTGAGTACAAATATTGCCGTATTTTAAGAGGTCATCATGGCTCTAATTTCAAAATGCCTCTTACCTACAGAATTTGATCGGAAACGATTCATCTTCAGTGTATATTTTGAGTATTGTTTTGGCTGTATTTTCAATACAGGAAGTAGGAAAAAAACTGTTGCACTGCCCTGTTGTGAATTGGCTACAATTAAGCATTTTGTTAATATATATTAATCTGAGCTTCTGTTTTTGTTCTTACTCAGTAACTGGCAGTAAGTTCAGTAACACCACCGCCCCCCACCTCACCCCCACCCCCGTCAACCCCAGAATTGAGATTTGTGCTGCTATTTGATATTTTTCTTAACTTTCACCGTAAAACCACATTGTCCTGTTACGTGGGTTTTATTCAGGCTTATTACTAGCTCTTTTGATGTATAGGCGGGAAACATCATAAAGGTTATTTGGTATTTGAGAGTGAGCAATGGGCTTAGAAAAAGATAATTACTTCTCATAGGTAATGTTTTATAGATGGCTTTAATAATTTAAATCTAGAGAGCACCAGAAGACTGATAGCAAGTGCCGAGTGGCGGAAGGAATTCAATTACATCTTCTTAACTCCCAGGTCTTCTTTAACTGCTTCTAGCCCTTGGAGCTGCCTTTTAGGATTCAGCAAAGCATTTAGTTACCAGTTCTACTTTGAGATCCTTTGTTCTTTCTTTTAATCTTTTTGTATTTTGTTTCATAGCTATTGCTTATGTGTTGATTGGCAGCGGTCTGTATGATGAAGCAATAAGACATTTTTCAACAATGCTTCAGGTAATTTTTCTTCTTAATTATGTAATGTCAAGTTTATAGTCATGACAAAAATATGGACTCATGCATAAAGTGCTACAGGAATACATTGATTTTAAGATGATGTGAGAAAGTAAAGGAAATCAGCCCTGACCGAGCACTTCGTTGGTGCAGGCCTTGAACCACTCCTCTCAGTTCATCTTTGCAGTATTACTTTATTTTAAATGAGGAAAATGAGATCAAAGGAGGTCAGGCCATTTGCTCACAGTCTCCCTCACCATCAGCTGGAAGAGATGGGCCTCAAATGCAAGTTTCAGAGAAAAAAAACCATTAGCTTCCCATCACTTTGCTCTCTACCGTGCCATCTCCCATAAGATATGGATGCTAGAAATTCTTGGACTTGGGCACGTTCACTTTCCACGCAGGAGTCGATCTGCATGGTTCTACTCATGGCTTTGTTTCTCCCCTTAAAGTTTGATGGTGAGACTCCTCCATGGAAGTATTGAGCCTTTCCTCACTGATGGCTGCATTAAAATCTGGTTAAGATAAAAGACTTGAACAAACATGTATAAGAGTTGCAGTGGAGACCTGTAATACAACCTCACATTACCAGCCTTATACCCTTATCTTTCTTTAACAGTGTTCTTGTAGATGCTGACCATTGTTGATGTGTGTATGTCCAGCAGAGTAGGACAGTGGAGAAGCATGGTCTTTAGAATTAAAGATACCCGTGTTCTAATCCCCTCTGCTGGTCGCTAGCAAGTTATTTAACCTCCTCGCGTATGAGGATAATAACAATTACCTCCAAAAGTATTCTTGTTAGGTTTAAATGACACATTCTGTAAAGTACTTAGTGCTCAGTACCTGGCACAGAGTAAGTGCTCAGTTAATTTTAGCTACTCAAAGCACCACTCCAGCACATTGATCTGTGCTAATGCAGTGAGAACCAACAGATAATTTACAATCCAGCAGGTAAACTCAATTTCAAAATGCTAATTTGGAAGTTTCTGCACCACTTTTGTTTTCTTTTTTTTTATACATAGAATAATTATATCGACACTTGTGTCTTCAGTCTCAAAATCACTGAGATACAAGCTGTTGTGTGTTTGAGTGCTCATATGGAACAGCATTTGTCAGTGGAGTGTGAAGTATGGAGGGTAGATTATTAGTCATATTAAGAATCGCCTTTCAGTGAGATTTGCACTATTGGAAAATGGAAGCAAGCCCTTCACACAGTTAACACTTGGCCCTGGTTTGAAAGGGAGGTTTTAGTACCTTTCTAGGAGCAGAAGTCAGTTAATCTCTGGTAGCTGATAGCAGAAAACAGTGAGAGTTTACATACATATTATCAATTCATTCAACTTTTTGAAAACCATTTTTACCATTGTAGTTGAAGGCAGTATAACAATGATTAAAAAAAAAACTTTAGTCAATAAAAAATTTCCTAATTCTGCCACTTTACCATTAGTGAAGTTTTTTTGTGTATGACCTTTTCAAAGTATGTATGCGTTTGTGTTTTATAATCTGAATATATGTACTATTTTACATTACTTTTTCACTGAATTTTATACTGTGGATGTTTTTCAGTGAGTCTCTGTACTCTTATGCTTCTATTGGCTCTATACTATTCATCATGTTGTCCGTCTGTTGTTGTAAAATGTATTTCTCTTGCCACTGCGTTCAGAAAGTAGATGCAACTTTCTCTCCTTGTGCCAAGAAAAGGTCTTAATATATTGATGTTTGATGTAATGTTTTCATTAGTCTGCACTACATCCTGGTGATGCAGGCATTGGTGAGGCAGCAACAGAGGATGGGGGACAGCACAAGTTCAAGTACTGCTGGCACACAGAGGACAGACCCGGGCGACCGCTTAGAACACACTTTGATGTAGGCACAAGAGTGCACTCTGTCTTTTCCTGCTGGCCCTTCTTGGCGATTTCTGCCTTCTGTCCCTTCGTCTTGGAGCTTCCCAGCCTTGTCCACATCATGACACGTGTGGAAAAGCCTATTCGCGTGACACACCGGAGCAAACGAGAGCAAATGTAGAGGCATCTAGAGAGAGCCTCTCCAGATTCTGTTTGTTACGTTGTCTTCGTGTTCCAGAACTACGAGAAATACTGGGCATAAAGACTGATTGAAAGAAATGCTAAAATTCTTCTCAAAAATTTTAAAGAGAAACTCAGTCCTGCCTTTGCAGACGAAACTTTTCCGTGTCAGGTTTTGTCTCTGAAAAGTGATGCCCAGGATTCCTACTTGCGAGCTTTCTGTTGGTTTCTTTAAATTCTTGATAGCAGTCTTATCAAGAAACTGCAGGAGCAGCTGGTAGCTCGGGTCCAAAGAAGAGCTATTGCCATTGCTCCAGTTCACCAGAACCGCTTTTCTTACTGTGAGTCAGGATTTGCAGAAGTTGGTCACTTTAAATTCTATTTTAAAAGCATTATCCTTCTTTAAATCTAACTGCTCTTCTTTTCTTACATTGGCAAATGCAGCGGAACTGTTTCCTGCTATAATCACACTGGTTTTTTAATCCCAGCGATACTTGCCCGCATCCGGGGTCCCGAAGAGCGATTTGCTCACCACTGCCACACAGATGCTGCCCCCTTGCCTTTCCCTCTTCACATTAGGGCTGGACCGAGGACCACTGCAGGACTGGACTGAGTATCATGTTAGGACTAGACCGAGTACCACTGCACGACTGGACTGAGTACCACGTTAGGACTGGACTGAGTACCACGTTAGGACTGGACTGAGTGTCACATTAGGACTGGACTGAGTACCACAGCAGGACTGGACCAAGTACCACGTTAGGACTGGACTGAGTACCACGTTAGGACTGGACTGGTAACCACTGCAGGACTGGACTGAGTACCACGTTAGGACTGGACTGGTAACCACTGCAGGACTGAGTACCATGTTAGGACTGGACTGAGTACCACGTTAGGACTGGACTGGTAACCACTGCAGGACTGGACCAAGTACCACGTTAGGACTGGACTGAGTACCATGTTAGGATTGGACTGAGTGTCATGTTAGGACTGGATCGAGTACCACATTAGGACTGGACCAAGTACCACGTTAGTACTGGACTGAGTGTCATGTTAGGACAGGACCGAGTATCATGTTAGGCCTGGACTGAGTACCACTGCAGGACTGGGCTGAATACCGCATTAGGACTGGACCGAGTACCACTGCAGGACAGGACCAAGTACTGCTGCATGACTGGACTGAGTACCACTGCAGGACCGGACCGAGTACCACTGCATGACCGGACCGAGTACCACTGCAGGACCGGACCGAGTACCGCTGCAGGACCGGACCGAGTACCGCTGCATGACCGGACCGAGTACCGCTGCATGACCGGACCGAGTACCGCTGCAGGACCGGACCGAGTACCGCTGCAGGACCGGACCGAGTACCGCTGCAGGACAGGACCCAGTACCGCTGCAGGACAGGACTGAGTACCACTGCAGCACTGGACTGAGCACGACTTCAGGACCGTTCTTGCCAGTATGTGCACCGGGCGCTTGCCTGCTCCCTGCAGGACCCGCTGCGCGTGCAGAAGCTCAGCACCCATAAGCCGCCACACATCCTCTAGTGAACCCGCAGCGGTGACTGCACACAAGCTCTTCAGGGGTTTTGAGGTCGTGAACACTTGATAAAACCTTTCTTTTAGACACAGCCTGTGAACTCTTCCGGTATGCAGCAGGAATGTGCAACCTGATTCCTTTCATAGAAAGTGGAGAACAAATGGGACCCTGAGGCTTAAATCGTATGGAGATTCCCCATTTTTATAAGATCCTTTAAAGTACAATCTGGGCTACTTAAATTCCAGAATGACTTTTTGACGTAAAGCTTTTAAACAACTTCCTTTTGTTTCTTAGCTGCACCATAAGGGGCAAACTTGTAAGATGTTTCCAGTTTCTGTTGCCGTAAGGTATTTGAGTAGTTCTCTAACTAGGGGGTACTTGGTACATCGATAAAGGAAAAAAAAAAAAGACTCCTTAAGCATCCGGGTTTCCAACTGAGCATAATTTCAAAGCTTAATAGATCTATCAGACTGCACTGAAAACTCCTGGTTTAAAAGCTTGTGAATTAATGCTGTCTCTAACCAGTGCCTGCCCACGTGTCCATGTATTGATGACCATGTTCTTGAAAAGCAGATCCACCTCCCAACTCCGGCTCTGCCTTGGTCCCCAGGCAGGGCTTGGTAATATGAGTGCTGCAGAAGTTTTATGAGGCATTGGTCTTGCTTATTAATTGTGTGGACTTGAGGTCATCTAATTCGGGTGGAATGGAATCCATAAAAATGTTTGTTTCTTATTTTACACGAGCTGACAAAATATGAAACATGCCTCTCTGTGTGATTTGTGAACATCCTTCATGTAATTATGTATGTGGGTCTGTGGCTTGGGCAAAACTTAGTCCTCGTTACATTGCTGCGCACTGACTTTTTTACTTATTTGTCTTTGATCCAGTGACTTTTGAGTTTTATTTTTTTTTTTTAATATTTTTATTATTTATTTCTAGGAGAGAGAGAGAGAGAGACAGCGTGAGCAGGGGAGGGTCAGAGAGAGAGGGAGTCACAGACTGAAACAGGCTCCAGGCTCTGAGCTGGCAGTCAGCACAGAGCCCGACGCGGGGCACGAACCCACGAACCGAGAGATCATGACCTAAGCGAAAGTCGGACGCTCAACCGACTAAGCCACCCAGGCGCCCCAACTTTTGAGTTTTAATGAGAAAGCCAGCCTTGGTGGTGGAAATATAAGTATTTGTAAAATTTAAAGCCGCTATATAAATGGTGTAATGAGGATAGTAAATTAGACCTTTCTGAATTTAAGAAGATCGATGTCTTGGGACTTGAGACATCTAAGTGTACGTGATCCCGGTAGTGTAACTATCTCATTTTATTACACAATGATTGTACATTTGCAAAAAGTAAGCAATATTGGAAGATTGAAATCTTAGTTTTCACTGAAGTAATTTCAAATTCTGAACACTTGGGACACCTGGGTGGCTCTGTCTGTTGAACATCCGACTTCGGCTCAGGTGATGGTCTTGCAGTTCATGAGTCCGAGCCCCACATCAGACTCTCTCCTGTCTGCCTGTCAGTGCAGAACCCACTTCAGATCCTCTGTCCCCCTCTCTCTGCCCCTCCCTGCTTGAGCTCTCCCCAAAATAAATAAATATTTTAAAAAGTAAAATTCTGAATACTTGGTAGAATGTAAATATTATTAGACTTGTAGACTCAAAAATATTTTGAAAAATCGATATTCCGAGCCCAATTTGTTTTTAGAAGTAAATACTGGTTTTTATCTGAAAATGTAATGCATTATGACATTTCATAAAGAGTTTAGACTTCTTGTTAACATTTGAAGCCCATGATAGACAAAATAATAAACTTGCATCAATCAAGAAAAATAAGAAAATCTGTCGTTTAAATTTAGGAACTCTTGAGGCACCTGGGTGGCCCAGTCGGTTAAGCCTTTGACTTCGGCTCAGGTCATGATCTCAGGGTTTGTGAGTTCAAGCCTGTGTTGTGCTCTTTGCTGACAGCTCAGAGCCTGGAGCCTGCTTCAGATTCTATGTCTCTTTCTCTCTCTGTTCCGCCCCCTCTCACACACACTCTCTCTCTCTCTCTCTCTCAAAAATAAACATTAAAAAAAATTAAAAACAAAAAACTTAAATAAATTTAGGAACTCTTAATACAAGATTATAACTGAAATAACAACTACAATAATCCTTTACAGATTCATACAATATTTAGATTTCTGTATTCAATTTATTCTTTCTTTTTATAATTACTTTTTTTTTTTTTTTTTATACTTGTAGCAAGAATTACTACCAAACTCCACTTATTGGGCCAGATATCTTCAGGGTGTTAGGGAAAGACCTGCCCCTTATGTAGCACACTACTGATACTTGTGAGTTCATTGGCCAGCTAGTGGCCTCTAGAATTTTTTTTTTTAAGTTTTCTCATTTATTTTGAGAGAGAGAGAGAGTGCATAAGCAGGGGAGGGGCAGGGAGGAAAAAAAGACAGAATCCCAAGCAGGCTCCACACCATCAGCGCAGAACCTGATGCAGGGCTCAAACTCACGAACTGTGAGATCATGACCTGAGCTGGGACCAAGAGTCAGATGTTTAACGGACTCTCCCACCCAGGCGCCCCTAGAATTTCTTTTTAGACAGTATAGCAGGATGTATAATTATTGTTGTTGTTATATAATACATTTGGTTACTTGTCTTGATTGATACAACTTGTTATCTGTCGCTGGCAGAACTGAAAGTCACTGCTGCAGGCATGATCAGACCACGTGGGTGACCCAGAGTGAGGGCTGGGGAAGCAACACACATAGGGTCACCATAGTGCTCTCTGCCAGTGGCGGCCACACATAAAATCCTGAGGTCCAAAATAATGATGACCAAATTCAGGAAGTTGTCAGTGTTCAGATATTTGAACTGTTACAAACTGTTGAATGGCTGTCTTTTAAAGGTTTGAAATTTTTTATTGCTATAAAAATATTATAGCTGTGATAGCCGTTGACCCACCTGAAGCTATTCCAATGGCACATCTGTCACACTGCTTTGCTTACAGAACCCTGGGGTGGCTTTTTTCCCAAACATGGTACCTCATTGTTTCAGGCCAGGTCATCTGCTTGCTTCCTCTGTGAGAAGAGGAGGCCAGGCCAAGCTGACTTTGATGTGATAGTCTTTAATATTCATTAAGATCTTCTTAGCTGCCTAAGAAATGGCTAATGTTGATTATTAACTAATAACTGTTACATATTAAGACAAGTGTCAGGCCATGTGCTAAGCATCATAAACCCAAGCATGAGAAGACATTCCCTTGAGGAGATTGTGTTCCCCTGGGTGACAAATGTGCAGATGCAATATAATGAGTAATAGAATAATTTCAATGGAATTATATCCATTAAGAGGTTCCAACTTGACTGCATGCTTTCTCCCGATCCCTCCACATACCCCTACCCATAACTGAGAAAGAATCCCTGGTCATGTGCCAGTGCTGCCTGGATCAATGGCATGAGTCCGCCTGCTCCACACATCTGTGTGCTACTGACTTCAGCACCAACTCTATCTGGATAGCTCCCAAGTACCTCTCTTGTCCCTCTGCTTCTCCCTGCTCTGTTCAAACCACAGCCAAGCCACCATGGTTTCCCAGCTTATCACCTCACATGTGCCACACGCATGCACACCATCCATACGTATGCACGTCTGCACTTTAAAACACACACCTGCTTTGCTGTTGGTTTTAGCTTAGAGATTAAAATCCTTAAGAAGGTCCCTGCCTTCCTCTCCAACCTCATCCTGGAGCAGACGCTATGCTCCCTGCTTGCCTTGGGGCCTTTGGCTCCCTCTGCCTGGAACAGCTCCTCTGAGATGCCCTCCCCCACTGCACATTTCAGCCAAGGTACCTCTTCCTCGGGGAAACCTTCCTAATTGTGTCTAGTCTTTATGTGTTTTCTAAAAGCACCATTTACTACTCTAGCTCTTACTGAAGATGTGACTTTATATTTGTGATTCTTTGGCTGAACTCTAAGAAGGCAAGAATCTTGCCTTCTGTCTTTGTTTTTGGTTACTACGGTATTCCTAGTACATGGCTAAAAGCTGGTCCTAAGTAAGTATTTGTTGACCAAATGACTAATGTCTATACAACACATAGTAGGACCCAAGGCAAAGGAGCTTATTTATTTTCCAGGGGAGTCTGGAAGGAGCCAGAGGAGAGTTAGTGTTTGAGCTGGGGTGGTAGGTGAGTGTTCCCGGCAGATGGACTAGCATCTACAAAACTCTGAGCTTGGGAGAGCATCTTTTATCTAGAGAACTATGAAGTAGTGCTCATTTACAGAGTTTGAATTATGAGTGGAAAGTGGAAGGAGATGGGACTGAACAGTAAGGCATGAAAATGATCGATATTTTCTACGAAAGCATTTAGATGTTACCTCATTGTTTTTCAAAGTGTGAGTCACTACCTTTTAGTAGGGCCTGAAATTGAATGGCAAGTGAAGACTAGCACTTTTTTTTAAAATGAAATACACTAGGATAGAAAACAGCAGATTGCATTGCAGATAGGAAGACTAGGTTTGACTTAGTGCAACTTTTATTTCTAATGTGTGTATGCGTGTGCGTGTGCATGTTATATACATAATATATATGTACACAGGGTTACAATGTAAGAGGCATTTTACTGTGAATTAGAGCAATAATATGTTGGAATGTGGCTGTTGTAGGTGTTGGGGAGCCAATGAATAATTTCAGCTAGGGCGACATCAGAGTTCACTGCTAGATAATTCTTAGTGTGGGGTCGGAGACTAGATGGGAAGAAACAGGAACATGGTTAAGTAGGTTGCAGTCGCGTAAGAGAGCTGGGGAGGCGTCAGACAAGGCGTTAGGTGCATTGGGAGCGAGGGACAGCAGAGCGTATGCAGGAGGCAAGACTGTGGGATTTCCTGAGTGGACATGGTGGCGGGGAGATGAGGATGAGCCCCCGAGTGGCTGGCCCTGCCCACAGGCAGATGCCACTAAAGTAGAAGAACTATTTATTTAAGTACACTTTTTGTTTTTTCTGATTTGACCCTCATAATTTTTTTTTTTTTCAGTTTTAGGGGGAAAGCTTCTTAGGTAATATATTTTGAGACATTACAAATCTGAGAGTAGGTGTTCCTCTCCCTGGAGAATGTCCTCACAGGGGAAGAGCCCTGTGAGCTCACTGCTCCCTGCCCCGGCCTGGATGAGGTACTCTTCTCTGTGGACTGTTCTGTCTCCTGGCAGGCAGTATTGCTATGGAAACACATGAAGTCAATTTTACCTTAACTCCTCATCGGGAGTTCTTCCTGCTCTTCCTCTCTCTCTGTGCCTGTATCCCTCTCTCTCCAAACTACCCCTCTGCCTCTTTTATTTGCCAGCCAGGGAGGACATTTAAATGTTTCAAGTGTTGTTATCTCTGGGTGTCTGGATTATGGAGTGCCCTTTACTCCCTTCTTTGTGCTTTTCTTCATTTTCTAGATTTTCTGTAGTTTATAATATTCCAATTATTTATTTGAATAAAATGTTTTATTTATAATAAAAATGTCTATTTTCTATCATGCATATTCCTTAAAACATCCTTTTCTGACTATAAATATGTACACATTTGTCTTAAACAATGAAAAGGAATAGTAAGTAGAGTGGAAACATATCTGGTAATGCCACCCCCAAGAGAAATTTGCTGTTAGCATCTTGAAGCATTCTTTTCTGCACATGTACTGACCCACACAAATCATTTATAAGTACCGTTTATAAAAAGAGGTGCCATTCCTCTGTAGTTCTGTAACTTGGGTTTTTTTCCCATTTAGCAAACAGCATGGTGCCCTTCATGCCAGTCACATATAAGTTATAAATCCAGACATAACTGTCTGGAGCCTGGGAAGAGGTTTAAATGAGTGAAGTGGATTGCCATGATGTAGAGGTGATGGGTGGGCTTCTGGGAAACTGATGAATACGTACCCCTCATCTAAAGAAGCGGCCAGTATTTAGCTCTAGTTTTTTTTTTTTTTTCATGAGAGAATGCAGAAATGTGGGCTTACCTTTGCTGCATGTTTTGATTTTTCAAGTGAAGCTGGAGATCTGTCACCATTTACTTGAATTTTTCCCATTTGTATACACCGTGAGCCAGTCACCCCGCTGAGGCCACCAAAGCACCGGTTTGCTGCTTGATACAGGTGTACCTGATTCTGTTTCCCATAGTCTTTTTTGTTTTCCAGTGTATGGTATCTTCTCCTTTATTTTTTTCTTATTCTTGTTGAAGTTGCCGTGTCTTTTTCTGCAATGCAGGGAGACCCCCTATCTCACATTTGAAACCAAATGATAGATTAGTCTACAAAGTGCCTTGTCTGGTACAGTTCTCCTCATTTCTTTTTAGCGTTAAGAGTTTCGCCCCGGACCCTATAGCCAGAAGCTGTTACTCTTCTTTCTTAAATGCAGGGGAAGGATTCTGAGAAGAGGTAGAAATTGCAGAGGCTAAATGTAGAAGAGAGGCATTTCCCTCAGGAAGTGGGACGATTCATACCACTGACCTGTTTGTGGGGACCTGGTGGCGAGGCAGAGGACCTTGTCCTTGGGCCCGAGAGGGGTTTCATCTAGTCCATCGGGGGCGGCTTGCAGAAAGGGGCTGGTTCCTATCCTGACACATAGTACAAAGGACTGCATTCACCCCAGCTGATTGTGGAGTGGACTCATTTCTCGTTGCTCGATGGGTCTGGCACTGGGAGGCTCTTCCCTTTTCAGATGATTTCCTGACTGTGCGAGGGGGACAAACTAGGAAGAGGCATTGCCTGGTGCTTCACTCCTAACCGTTTATTTCCCCGGGCCTCCGTTTCCCTCCCTGGGGGACAGGATCGTGGATGCTGCTGCTCATAGGGTTGTTGAGACGATGGCATTTTAAAGGAGACGACCGTGTGACAGAAACTAGCACAGGGCTCGTTAATGTTGGTTCTCTTTGTTATTTTTTTTAATGCAAAGAACCTTAATCACGTGTCTCATTCAAATGAGCCTCAAGCACACAGACTGTACTGGTTGGGGACCGCGTGTGGACGTGTGTGTGGCGGTAGTGTAACTAGAGCTTGTCACTTGTGGCGTTAACGTGCTTTACGCAGAAACTGATTTGATTTGTTTTGTTTTGTTTATAGTTTTTGACGTGTTTCTGTTTTGGTCTGACTAGGAGGAGCCTGATCTGGTTAGTGCAATTTATGGCCGAGGGATAGCCTATGGAAAGAAGGGATTACATGTGAGTATGGAATAGCTACGCTTGCCATAGCGCCTAACATGACCTGACCTGGACCAGGGCTCCGACAGAACCGCTCCCTGTTCCTTGAGCGCCGATGGACGCGCAGTGGGGGCATGCCAGTTCCTGCCTGAGAACGTGGCTTTAGAGAATGTACTCAACAACATGCGGCCAGGAAGGCTGGGGTGGGGTGGGGGGGAGACCGGGACTCTCTACCCAGGGCTCCTGGAAGTCCGTCTTCCCATCTGTTCTAAAAGGACAGCCTTGCCAGCCTAAACTGGATTTCACGATGAGCGGGACATAGAGCAAGGAAGGCATGAGACTTTGACTGAATTCCCAAGAAATATTCATCCATAGAAGTGGGGCCCGGGGATCCATAGTGCAGTAGGACTTAGAATTTGAGTTTCTTTCACAATTTTTAAAGGTTGAATAAAAGACCAAAAGGGTTTTGTTGTTTTTGGTAAAGATCATTTGTATTTTGTTATCATATATTATACTCTCCCCCAGATGAGTTTATCGTTTTAGCCTCTTTCCCTTATTTCTCTGGGGAATGCAGAAGGAGGGTTATAATAAACCTGTTTGACTCAACAAAGGCACTGTGGTGTAAAAATGAAGATTTTCCTGAGATTATATGGTAAATTAGAAAACAGTTGAAGATTCAGATCTTCGCATTTTCAGCCTAGAACATTATACACAAACTATTCTACTGTCCTGTTGTGTATTAGAAATACTCAAATTAATGATGATTGAGGTGGAAGCATCACTTTTGTGTCTTTGCCAGTTTAAAAAATTGTACCCTTTGGGTGCTGGCCTATTGGAGAAATTTTATATAATATTTGTATACTTCCGAGTCGTAGATGACTGAGAATAAACTCAGATTTGGGAACAACAGAGGTGTTTTGGAAGGAAACCGTGTTACATTCAAAGCATCAATAAATGACGGAAGTTGTCAGAGATAAGCCTCTTCCTAATTTTCACCTCTTTAAATTATACATCTCAACATGAAATTTGCCTGTATCTTTAATGCGTTTTTAATGTAAAAGTAACATGCTCCTACTTCTAATATAAAAATAAGGTGCAAATTTAGAAGAGAACTTACCTAGACTTCCAAAGGTGTAGGTATGTAGGCTTCAGGGTTTTGACTGACACTGACTCCGCCCCTTGGTGCCCCTGCATTGCCCCTGGTCAGCATCATTTTGCATGCTGGTATCCATCCACATACTCATCCCTTGAAATTCATGGATTCAGTGTTTAAATAGGTTCAATTTAGAAAACAGCCTACCATCAGTGGAACTTGTGATACATAGCCAGGTCTAATGGGCTACTACTGATGGGTAGGTAGGTTTGAGTGAGTTAAGTAATTATAATAAAATGATGTAAACCAGCAGATCATTGGTCTTGAAGCTAAGCGCATATTTACTTCTAAATAAGTAGTTATATCATTACTAAATTTTTAGTTTTTTCAGAAAAACTATTCAACCTGGTTTTGAGTAACAGTGTATCTCATACTAAGCTAATGCCTTTTCAAGGACATTAAGAATGCTGAACTTGCTCTGTTCGAACTGAGCCGAGTAATTACCTTGGAACCAGATCGTCCAGAGGTATTTGAACAGCGAGCAGAAGTGAGTGCGGTTTTCTATTTTCCTCTGTCATTATTGGATTAGTTGAATCTCAGATTTTTTTTTCCTATTATTTTATCACATAAATTTTAAAGCTCCCTTTTCTGTTGTATTTTCCTCCATAGGTACTTTATGTCTTTAAACGTGGTTGAAATTACTAGAAAATTATGGACTGACTGAGAGTACTCCTGATTTAACATTTAATAGTAATATTTAGCATTAAAATATGTGGTTATAACAGGTACTACTACTGCCAGTGTTCATGTTTATCTATGACATACTTTAGTAAAACGGTGTGACAATATGTTCAGAATGAAATTTATAACCGTTACACGTGCACATGTGCGTGTGTGTGTGGTGTGTGTGTGTGTGTGCACGCTAATGTATAATTCCTGGGACATGTGCTTATCTACATAGAGACATAGAGCAGGTAAGGGCGACCACAACCAGACCTTGAAGGAATTTAGGACTTGAAGTGGAGACAGAGGTAACGTGGCGAAAATACCAAGTCGTGTTTGTGATAGGAGACATGAAGAGGAAGTGCTTCTTTAGGAACAGAAGGGCGTGTTTGTCAGGGCATGGGGGAGGTCGGCAGGGACACAGTGTAGGAGTGTCTGCCGAGAGAGCTCACAGCTTGGGGGACAAGGTGGAGAAAGGGTGTTCAGGTCAGAGAAAGGAGTGTGTGGTGAGGCATTCCTTTTCACAAAACATGTTCCTCTTACCATTTCATAATATAATCATAAACTACCCAGATTTCATTTTACCATTCGTTTAACCATATCAAAGGCTTTAGAATTTGTTAACATATTCAAACTGGATAAAACTTAACTTTTAATCATCTGACATAATGGGATTTAATAGTTGAACTAAAGGAAAAATGACCTCTTTCCTCTTGTGGGGGAGAAAACTTAGAAGTAAAGAAAACACTAAAGGTGTTAGTAATGTAACAACTGTATTTGTGATGTTTCTGTTCTCAGAGTTACAGTGTCTAAAGTTACAGTTCAGTTTCATACAGTGAATTTTATGCCCTATTGGGAATTTGGGTTTCTGAATACAATTCTTTCTCAGTTAATGATATAATTCATAACCTCTTCTCTGTTTTGGATTGTAACCGTAAGGGTTAAGGGATTGTAATTTGTTCGTTACTGCACGAGAGCCTTGTTGGTATTTAGGGTGAGATTTGGTGATATCTGCTCTGGGGAGGGGTGCTGATGCTTTTTCCCTCCATCACTCCGACGTTTTGTTAAAATGTCATGATAAAGCATGAATTCATTAAGTGTACATAGAAAGAAGACTTATTCAGCAGCTGTAGAAGTTCCATATTTCCACTCAAAAGCTAGTCGTGTACCCACAAATGACATTGGTAATCCAAAAAGTAATTTTCAATGATCTTACATATATATAGTGATATTCCCCTTTCCTGGCATCACTAGGCAATAATACCACTTCAAAGTGATTTTTCCAGCTAGATTATAGCTTACCGTTTACATACACCTGAAATTATTTTATGAGAAATCTTTCTCTTTCATACTTGCTACAATAGTCTATATTTCATGAACATAATTTAACCTTTTTTAGTTCGGCCATTATTACGAATGTCGATTATTGTGCTGAGGTGTGATGGTTCAATTACATACCTAGGGGTTAATAAACTAGGTAGGGATGGTTCTTCCTTCCAAAATACAATCCCAGACTGCCATGCTTTTTGAATTCTCAGGTATATATTCCATAATTTATTCCTTTCCTTCTTCTGAGCTGCTGTTCTTGCCTCTGGCGATGTGCCTGCCCAAATCCTCTCTCTTTTGCTGGTTTTCAGTTCCTGCCATAGGAAACCATAGTAGAAGCTGATGGAAATGACCTATGTTATGAGAACAAAATTAACCCGAGTTCAGGGTGAAATGCTTGCGCTTGATTGCATGAGTCCTGATACCCCATTTTGGATTTTCTTACATCCTCTGGGTGGACTTTTGCATTCTCAGCTGTTTTCTGTGCTGTCATCGTCACCTGCGCACACAGCTGACGCTGCATCACCAGGGCTTCCCAAACAAGCCTGCAGACCTCTGTTCTTCCGCCTTGCGGATCTTGACCGATGAGCTAAGAGTTAACACCAAGGGGCTCCCCCAAACCCCTGGGATCTTAGATTAGATTGTCAATCAGCCCTTCGTACCGCAGAAGACCTAGCTAAAGACCATGAAGGACTCTAATCTGTGTCCATCAGTGTCTCTATTTGTAATGGTTCAAAGTTATCCTTCAGATTAACTTTGAAATGCTAAATTTTGTTTTGAAAGATAAAGATCGGTTGAGGAAAAAATGGGTCCCATTTCAAGAAGAGCGACACCTGTTGTAACCCGGAATATGAAACCAGGACAGAGCAATTGCTGTAGTTCTAGTTCATCAGCCTCCCCCTCTGCGGTACAAAGACCAGGCAGGGGCCCCTCAGCCTGATGACTTTGAACTTCACCGTGTAGTAGGTGGGGTCAAGGATTCTTGCTGCCGGGAAAGTAACTTTGTGAGTGGAGTGTGGCGAGGTGGCATTGAAAAGTCGAAAACATCGGCAGTTTTGGGGTTGATCCCTGGAAGATTTCTCCCCTAATTACATGTTTGGGTTTATAGATTCTATCCCCTCTGGGACGAATTAATGAAGCAGTGAATGATCTCACCAAGGCTATTCAGCTGCAGCCCTCAGCACGGCTGTACAGACACCGGGGGACCCTGTACTTCATATCAGAAGTGAGTTATTTTTGCCTTGAAACGTTTCTTTTGTGACAATAGAGATTTCACTTTTCTGTTCACTTCAGAAAGCTGCTCTCTGATAGATTTGGGTTTGGGGCTGCATAATAATATGCCTGTGATATAGACGGTTAGGAAAGCACTTTCTTTAGCTGAAATTGAGCCCAGTGGAGAAATGTTAAGTACCGAGAGCACATTTTCTTGCTTGAACTGTCAGCAGTAACTAATTCTAGACTCGGGGAAGAAAGAAAGAGAAAATGAAGAGATTTGATTCCTTGACTGTACTTCAGCCTTTTTTGCACATGTCAGAACAGGGAAACAGGTGCGCGTGTTATTGGTGTGATTGTGAAATGGAAAGGCACAGTTTGACTTTCCTTGAGGCGCGAGAGCCACAACTGGAACCAACATGGCGTCTCAGACTGTAGCCTCTCGGTGGCAGTGACCCAGATCTGGCAAGGTTATCTTTTATCATCATAGTGGTATTTATGATCGCCACCGTTATTTGTGAGGGTTTATGTAACTTCAGTAACAATTTTCTATTGCCAAAGAAAATAGGTATGACAAAAGTCTCAGCATAACACACGTTAAGGTTGACCTATCGCCTTTAGAAGTATTCAGTGTAGGGGCTCCTGGGTGGTTCAGTCGGTTAAGCGTCCGACTTCGGCTCAGGTCATGATCTCGTGGTTCGTGGGTTCGAGCCCCACATCGGGCTCTGTGCTGACAGCTCGGAGCCTGGAGCCTGCTTCGGATTCTGTGACTCCCTCTCTCTCTGCCCCTCTCCTGCTTGTGCTCTCTCAAAAATTAATAAACACCAAAAAAATATTTTAAAAAAGTATTCAGTGTAATAAGATGCTAGTACCAGAAAATAAGTTTCTCTAACAGATTATGACTTTAATACTGTTTTTATGAATAGTTTTTAAAAAATGTGTATTTATTTTTGAGAGAGGGAGAGAGAGAGAGAGAGCACGTAGCAGGGGAGGGGCAGAGAGACTATAAATCATCTTTTTGTAGTTGAGACTGCGTATTTAAACCTTTGCGGGATTTTCCCCTGTCAATTTCCTGAGAAAACCAGCTGTTTCAACAAACAGGATAAGCATTCAGCTGATATTGATGGGCATGAAATGTTCCCTTTAAAGCCAAAGAGGGCACAGAATGAAATGGGATTGTTTTTATCCCCCTACCGGTCAAAAGTGGGAAATGTCTGAATATCTAATGTATCCTACTATATTTTTTCCCTTGCTCTCCTTTCTGTAGGACTATGCGACCGCCCACGAAGACTTTCAGCAGTCCCTAGAACTGAACAAAAACCAGCCTATAGCTATGCTATACAAAGGTCTAACTTTCTTTCACAGAGGACTTTTGAAGGTGAAAGTATTACGCAATATGTGTACAGTATAATGATCCTGGTTTCCTCTGGAGGGTGGGAAGACTTTCATGGGATTCCACTGAGCCTGTTTGCAAATGACATCTCACGTGTCCACCTAAGTGGTTTATTTTAGGAAGGGGTTTGAGTCGGTGTATTTATTGAGCTCCTACTATCTGGTGCAGACGGGACAAGGATAAAGAGGGAGAAAGAATTCTTTGCACTTTATGCTTGGGAAGGATACAATTCACCAATCCTACCCCCCTGGCCCACACACACATGTATAATATATCATATGGCAAATACACTAAAAACATTAATATAAGGAAAGTGCTTTGGAAACAGAGATAGGAAGAAGGATTCACTTAAACTGCAGTGTTAGAGAAGGTTCCAGAGAGCAAGTGGACTTTGTCCTGGGCATTGCAGGAGTGGATTGGGGGCAGCCAGCTACTTCAGGCGGAGAGAAAGTGTGAGCGCTGGTGTAGAACATGGAGGTATGGCCATTTTGCAGCGTAGCAAATAGGTTTGAGCATAAGAGAGTTGAGCTGGCAAGTCGGCCGAGGGGAGGTGGCCAAAATGTCTAGAGTGCTATGCTGAGCATCTTGACTTTGATTTATGGGCCCAGAGTGCTGTAAAATCTAGATTTGGGGGAAGGGATGTAATTGAGACCACATCTGCCATTTTGGGGGTGGATTCTGACACGCCAGTGTCTGGGGAGGTTGCGGGCAGAGGACCACGGGGAGACCCTGGTAGCTGAAGACCTGATCGGACTCCTGGGGGCTCCAGGAGCCGGTCTGGAGACATTTCTACAATGAGCACCTCACTGCTGCCGCCTGGAGATTGCTGTTGGGGGTGGGGAGGAAGGACTTGAAGGAAATAGAAAAGGCGTCATCCAAGCCAACTGATGTGTGGAGAGGCAGTGTCACCTCCGGCCTGTCCCTGCCTCCTGTCCTTGGTCCAGCCCTCTCTGAGCGTGTTGAGGACCTATGGTGTACCGGCCTTATCTTGGGGCACGGACCTGGCTGGGCGTCGGGAGCGGAGCCCCGATCTCTCACAGTGGCCCCCTCAGCTCCCCTGGCCAGCACAGTGTTGGAGCTCTGGGGCAGGACCCGCCCAAGCCGTCTGTCTTAAGTCCTCCTGTGTAGGTGAAAAACACTTCATGCTAACTCACAGGTCAAGAGAGTCAGCAAAGAGAAGGTTGCTCTTTACCTTGACTTTGACAGCTGTGAAGAATTCAGGAGCACATGGCAGGAAGGGTGCGTTGGGCAGCAAGAACATGTGCTTTATTACGGAAAGTCGTTCCGAGGATCATGCACATGCTCTTAGGGGGTAGGCGCAGTTGACCCGTCAAAAGGCCACATGTAAATCCACAGTGTTACAGGCAGCACCTGTCACGTAGAAGGTGCTCAGTAAGTACTAGTGGACTAAATGAATTTCAAGGACAGAGCGTTGGATTTGGAGTTGGAAGGCCTTGGCCGGAGCTCCGCTCGGAATCCTGCGAACTGTCCCATGGGACAAGCTACTTACGCCTTTTCAGCCACTCCTCTCTTTGCCTCCTAGAGATGATTCTCCCGTTTGCCTCTTGAAGGGGCTCAGTAAAATAACGGGTGAAAAGTACTTTCAGAGCTATGAACACTGATCAGGTGTTAGTCATTACAGATCATGTTACATGTGAACATTTAGTTTAATCCAAGTGTCAGAGGCCTTAAAAAAATAACTCGCATCCACAAACCACAAAAACCGGAGGGAGCTGTTGAGATTTTCTTCCTGTCCTTCCTGCAAGGGTGTGGTGGGTGGTCCTCACAGATTTCCCGTACCCCCCCTGCCCCCCCAACTCAGGCCGGCAGCCCCCGGCATCGAGAGCAGTTATTTAAAATGCGCTTTGAGCAACTGCCAGATGGGCTTTTCCAGTTTTATTTTTTATCTGTCCCTATTCCTCTTACCTTCTCTCAGTCACCTTAAATTAAGAAAAACTTCATCACAATACCGTATGCAAAGGCTATCCCTTGAGTCACTCACAGAGGAGAGAAACATCTGAAATGCAAAAAAACACCAGCCATCAGTACTGAAAGGTGAAAAGATATTTTTCTAAAGGAAACAGATGCAGACAGAGGGTTTCACGGTGAACCAGAAAGCCGAGTGGAGGAACGTGGGCAGGGAGGACTCTGTGCTACTTGGACATGAGAATTTGTCAGAAAAGAGCACAGAGACACACTACACACGGCACAGGGTCTAAAACTCAGTTTGGCTTCTTCCAAATCCACGCGAGGAGAACCCAGAAGCCGGGCTTCTGTCCCACGAGCCCCTCAGTGAACCAGACTTGCCAAAGTCTGTGGCGCCTTCTCTTCCCTGAGATTGTAAAGAGTATCAGCGTGTGTGATAGATGGGAAATTGCGTTTTTATAGATCTGCCGTCCGAGGAGGTCAGACTGTTTGCGTATTGTCTCACCCATCCCAACGGCACCCCCACTAAGCATAGAAGGAGCAAAGGGTGTCCCAGTTACACAGATTGGAAAACTCGGTCAGTGGTGACATGCCTTCCTTAAACTAATGAACTTAGCCTAGATCTCTTTATTTCTCTTATTAACCGTAGAGGCAACATATCCAACGGACCCCTGAATTAGAGATGTCTTTATATCCTAAAGCTGGTCAGCCCAGGTCAGCGGCAATTTAGAAATTAATTAGGTGGGTGGGTTGCTTATTTCCTTAATGAGGTCGTATGTTAGAAATTATGCAGGCAATATGACCCGACAGATTTTGTAGCCATCCAGCTTGGTGGATGGATCAGGCATTTTGGATTTCCCTGGGGAAAACAACAGCAAAAACTCTCCTCGCATCTGTGTTGTAAGGACGTTTCAAAAGTGGTATATTCCGAGCACCTGTTTTCTTGTCAGCCTTCACTTCGAGAGGCCCCTGCAACTGTTCTCTTCGTTTTAACGAAGCAGGGAAGCCAGAGTGATGGCCACCCACCAATGGTGAGGGAGGAAGATGGCGGCCTTGATGGGGTATTGCCCGCCCTCACTGTGCAAACAAACTCTGAGCCAGTTCGCGTGCTTAGAGACTGATTCATTCGAACGTAGTGTCTTTGTTCCGAGTGGCTTCAAATCTTGATTCTGCTATGTCCCCTCTTTGGCAGAATGAGGTAGAGAGCTGTGCAGTGATTAGACAGGAACCCCGAAACCAAAGACTCTTAAAAGCTGAAGAGAAATCAGACTTTGAAGAACTGTGGCGTCCCAGCGTGCTGTAAGTGCAGTGGGCAGCAGATGTCGCCCGGGCATCTCCCCCAGACGTCCACAAACACCCCAGACTTCCCACGCCCCAGCTGGACTCATCACCTCCTTCCACCTCCACCCCGCAGCCAGCCCCCCTACTTCCTCACATTGGCTAACGCTCTCGCCTTTCACCCGGGCTCTTCAGCTCCTAAGCTTCCTACCCTCCCTTCTCCCTCACCCCCCATGGCCACCAGATTCATAGTTTGCCTTTCAGAATATCTCCTGAGTTTGTCCCTTTTTTTCTGTCCTCAGAGACACCGTCTCAGTTTGAGCTTTCGTTATCTCTTGCCTGGGCTCCTGCAGCCACCTCATCACTGGGCTCTGTCCCCTCCCCTGTCCAGCCCGCCTGCTCTGTTGCGGCCGGTGGCAGTCATCTCTAGGGTCAGTTTTGTGAGGTCCCGCACCTACTCACAGCCCCCAGTCCTCACTGCTGCCAGGGTGACACCCNACCCGCCCTCTTGCCCCCCCCACCACTGCACACCACCGCCCCCCTGCCCAAGATTCCCTCTTCCTCTGCCACCCTCCTCCTCATTCTCCCAGACCCAGCTCAGTTGTCGCCCTCCTGGTGTCCCAGGCTCAGTTAGGTGTTCCTCCCTCTTTATCCCCAGAGACTCTTCCTTGTATCTCTCTCGTAGCTCTTAGTTCGTATCCTAATAACCTGGTTCAATCATTGACTTTCTAACTAGACTGAGTTCTTCGAGGACAGAGAGAATGACTTGCTCGGCTTTGTGTCCACCCTACCTCACCCTGCCCCTCCCCCCCCCGGCACATAGTAGGCGCTCAATACATGTTTGTTGAATTGAAAATGTCCTTGTAAAAAGCCCAGAAGACCTAGGCTGTGCTAGGGCCAGAAGCCTAATGGAGAGTAGTCTTTAACATTCAAGTGCTAACACAGATCTGTTCTCATCCTTCCGCTGAACAGTACGCAGTCAGCGGGACTCCCAAATGAGAAGGTTGTCCCCATTGTCACCTTAGAAGGGTTTGAAAGCCAGCCCTCCCACCCTGCTGTCTCCTACAGAGAAAATCAAAAAGCAGGGAATGAATGATTTTTTTTTTTAAGAAAAGAATTAGGATTGTATGCCTACCAAATCACTAAATATTTATTGAGTGCCTACCATGTGCAAGGCATTTGACATGTTAGTAGTTTTTTTGCTATGAATTATCTAATCAGGTGTGAAATACACAGAAGTTTTAAAGTCTTTCTCACGAAAGCCTCTAGAGATACTTTGTAGCCATTAACTTAAGTAAACATGTCTTTTCTTTGGGAAATGTGTGAAATGTCTTCATTTTTTATCACAGTAAATAATCAAGTCACAATGGGAAGCACATTGAGTAGTTTAAGTCCAGGATGTTTATTGGGAAACAGACCGGTACGTTGTAGTAACCGTTTCCAGAGGATTCCACAGTGGCCAGGCGCACTGTGCGTTCCCGGCAGGCTCCTCCCTAGAGCCCAACACCTCTACCACCTTCTCACTCCCTCAGCCCCAGACCCGGAGTTGTGGGGGCCCACAGCTAGGCCCCCGGTGCCCCAACCTCAAGGTCTCCGTTTTGTTTTACTGTTTCTTTTTCCTGTAGATCATGGGAGTCATTCACATAGTCAATCTAGGAGCCTGGGTGCTTTTTTTTTTTTTAATGAATAATTTCACCTTGGGCTTGCTTTTTTGTCTCTTTTGCTGGTTCTGTTTAAATGCTGCTAGTTATGACCACTTAAAGTTATGTTATATAGCTAGTAGGCTTACTTTTATTCTGCAAGGCCTTTATTAACAAAGAAATGATATTGTCACGAAGGTGTTATCCTTACCTAATGAAATAGGGGGAGGGAAGCCGTTTTCCCGTTCTGAAACCTGGCAGTCTGTGTTATTGCCCACAGCAGAGCCTTTGTTTACTGTTGAGATCAAACCTTCCTGACTCAGTTTGTCAGACTCTCTAGTTCTTTCTTTGAAGTCCTCATATTAAAAAAAGAAAATCACTCCAAGACCACGTATATTATATATTTAGTGATGTAAGTGAAACTCAATTTTAATAGTTAGGCAAGTGACATAATTTTCTATATACTTTTTTCAGGAAGCTATTGAGTCCTTCAAAGAAGCCTTGAAGCAGAAAGTAGATTTTATTGATGCGTATAAAAGTCTGGGACAGGCCTACAGGTAAGAAAAGTAATAGGGTAGGAGGGAGAGTGTAGACTGAGGAGATGAGAGTGCCTCACCTAATAGTGATATTTGAAAAGAAATTGCATTTCCTCACCAAAAGAAATTGCCCTTCTAAATCACATAGGCATTTAGGTGCTTGCTGAGAGCCTCTCTGGAATATAAAAAGAACCATGGGTCAGAGGATATGACGTATATACCATCTTTTAAAACGGCTTTGCTTTGTATATGTTGGTCTAGAAAATGTTAGTCCTTCAAGGTTTATTGTTTTGAAAAGTGGCATTAGATGCTGGTTGGGTCATAGATACTGCTGCTTTTCTAGGCAATAAATAAGATTAATTCCCACATGACTGTGAAGACTCCTTGATTAAAAGGCTAGAAAATTATGTTCCATAGGGTGATACTGATGATCATCAAGATGATCAATTATGGCACAGCTATAGTGCCCCTCTATCAGGAGGGAGGGGTTGTGCTTTGACCCTGGCGTCCTGACTCCCGGTGTTACCCTGACCAGGAGAGCTACTTTGACTTCTGGCTTTCAAAAAGTTTTACAGTCTGACCTGAAAAGGAGATTGCATGGCGTGACAGAAGGCCTCGGGATTCAGGGTCAAGGGATTTGGGAATCCAGAATGGGTTCCAGATTGCCCATTCTGCACTTGTGTCTCCGCCACTTCCCTGAGCTTCAGGGTTCTCCCTTACGAGGTTCTGTGAAAGTTAGGAAAGAGACAGTAACAGAGATCCCCTTCAGAGCTCTGTTAGGCACCTCACTCGGGAAGGATTGAATTCAAGAGCTTATTTATCTGATGCGGCCACTGGAGAAGCTCTCTTAACGCTGACTTGAAGAAAGTGTCTTTGTGTTCGTTTTCGATTTAAATGATACTTATCCTTGCTGTCCCACAAAATTGTTGGGGACATACCTGGAAAACAGATTTGAAAGCACCTTGAGTAGCTAGTAAAGTGATATATAAATGTAAGTGGGTATTATATATTTTTAAAATATTATTTACAGAAAATAGACCCATGGAATGTTTTAAAGGTGGTTTTGTTATTTGTAAAAATTTAATAGGTAAAAGAAGGCTAGAAATAATCACTTCTACTCTGAAATGATTACCATCCTAAAATACAGTTTCTTTCTGACGTTTTAAATTACAGAATGATTTACTGGATTTTAAGTAAAGTAACTTCTGTGACAGAAAAATACAATTTTCAGCCTATGAATTTGCTTCGGAATGATACATCCATATATGATTGTAACCTACATATTGAGAAACATGATCTTATCTAAAAACTAAAATTTACATATAGTTTTTAAAAAAAATTTTTTATAGTTCATTTATTTTTGAGACAAAGAGACACAGAACACGAGTGGGGAAGGGTGCAGAGAGAGAGGGAGACACAGAATCTGAAACAGGCTCCAGGCTCTGAGCTGCCGGCGCAGAACCCGATGCGGGACTCGAACCCACGAACTGCGAGATCATGACCTGAGCCGAAGTTGGACGCTTAACTGACTGAGCCACCTGGGCACCCCTAAAATTTACACATAGTTTTTTAAGGATTGAAGCTCATCATGAAGTGGGGAAAAGGATTTGAATAAGCGCTTGCCTTTGGAAATCAATACACTCATTTTCCCCAGAGAATATCAAGGGCTTTGTGGTTATCCTGTAGTCTAGTAAGAGTTGGGAAAAGTAAGTAGGATGGGATGTGTCAAAGTGTAAAGTGGTGAAACAGAAAAGGGAATCCATATCAAGGTATCTGATGCTCATCTGGGACCGTAATTCTAGGCTAATGTATTTTGTGTGTTCACTGAAACATTCTGCACTGTGCTCATAACTACTGTCAAATACCTAGAGAACTGGGCAATTTTGAAGCAGCCACCGAGAGCTTTCAGAAGGCGCTGTTGCTCAACCAAAATCATGTCCAGACCCTGCAGCTGCGGGGAATGATGCTCTATCACCACGGCAGCCTGCAGGAGGCCCTTAAGAACTTCAAGGTGAGCAGCCATACGTGAGAGGCACTGTAGACAGTTCTTGGAATGGTCTCCCCCGGCCCCCTTTTTTTTAACTGTTTATTTACTTTGAGAGGGAGAGAGGGAATCCCAAGCAGGCTCCACACTGTCTGTGCAGAGCCTGATGGAGAGCTTGATCCCATGATCTGCATACATCATGATCTGTACTCAAATCGAGTCAGATGCTGGACGGGCTGAGCCACCCAGGTACCCTGGGATCATTCAACAAAATGTAGTGAAATGACTAGAGAGGAGGGCCAAGAATAATGTTTGTACCTCAACAAAAAGAAAGATAAAAAAACCCACTGCTGTGTCCTATAGTCTGATTTACAGAGAGTGTACTTGGTCTGATTTAGCCTGGAGGGAAAGCTCTTCTACCCCCAGATTGAAGAATAAAGCCCGTAAGAGTTTCCTGCAACCGTATTGATGCTAACAGGGTATTTTCTCCCTCCGTGCCTTAGCGGTGTCTGCAGCTAGAACCCTATAACGAGGTGTGCCAGTATATGAAAGGACTCAGCCATGTTGCCATGGGACAGTTTTATGAAGGAATAAAAGCGCAGACCAAAGTTATGCTAAATGACCCTCTTCCAGGCCAGAAGGCTAGCCCAGAGTATCTGAAAGTGAAATATCTCCGAGGTAAGTCACAGAGTTGCTGAAACGTTGACTTTTGATGCCCAGAGCCGTGTACATCATATTGCTGGTGTCTCTTATTTCGTACGAGATGGCTGAGTCTCAGAGGCACTAGGTGACGCGAACACAGCCACCCCTTGGTGGACTGGATAAGGCCCCTGTCTTCTAAAGACCAGCCCCACTTCCCATGGATTCTTTTCTCTCTAAAGTTAAAAAAAATTTTTTTACTGCAGTCAAAAAAAACCTATGTTTGGAGCTAAATGTGCCAGTCTGGGCATCGATGGGTCGCATCACATCTGGTCGAGAGACCCAGGAGTAATAGGAAAGTAACGTTTTCTGAGGGTTTTGCTGTGAAGTGTAAACTCGGTAGCTTTGATGTATCTCCTTCATGTCAGAATTCTCATCTACTTTGGAGACATTCATTTGGGGTGAGGAAGAAAGCGGAGCTTTATGTCATCTTTTGCTTAGTCAGAACCTCACCGTTTTTCTGCTAGACGCAACAGTATTTTTGCTTTTGTTGTTTTTCTCATTTTGTTTTATGCTTTTTAAAAAAATTTTAATGTTTTATTTATTTCTAAGAGAGAGACAGCGCGAACAGGGGAAGATCAGAGAGAGAGGGAGATACAGAATCTGAAACAGGCTCCAGGCTCTGAGCTGTCAGCACAGAGCCCGACGCAGGGCTTGAACCCACGAACCGTGAGATCGTGACCTGAGCTGAAGTCGGACGCTTAACCGACTGAGCCACCCAGGCGCCCCTCTCGTTTTATTTTAAAGTGGATTTTTTTTTAATTGAAGCATGCTTAACATACATTAGATTTGTTTCAGACACACAGTGCAATGATTCGACAATTCTGTGCACTGTCAGTGCTCGTCACAATAACATTTTTGTTGTTCATGCAGAGCTCAGATCTTCACTCCCCTTTTTCTTCTTTCCTTTGTCATCATGCAGCCTCTCATACCACTGCTGCCCAACTGTAAATAATTAGGAGCCCTACAGTTTTAAGTTTTTAGTAGTCACATTAAAAAAGTAAAAATGAACAGGTGGAATTAATTTTAATAATACATTTTATTTGATTCGGTGCATGCATAATATCAGTCCAACCTGTAATTACTATGAAAACACTATTCATTAATAAATCTAAGGATTTATTAATTATTAATTAAAATATCTAAATCCTTAGACTTAGATATTTTACATTTTTTTTACTAAGTTTGTAAAATGTGTATATTTTATACTTAGAGTACAACTTTTTATACTTACATTGGATGTAAAATTTTTATTGGAAGTTCTTTTCTTTCTTTTTTTTTTTTTACTTCTTTTTAGTTTTTTAGAGAGGAAGGGGGAAGGGAGGAGGGAGGGAGAGAATCCCAAGCAGGCTCCATGATACCAGCATGGAGCTCAACATGGGGCTAGAACTCAAGAAAACTGTGAGATCATGACCTGAGCCAAAATCAAGAGTCATGCTTAACTGATTGAGCCACCCAGGCACCCTGAATTTTTGCTGGAAATTCTTAATTTGAAATCCTGCTTTGTAGAATTTAAAGTTGAAAAAGTAGATTCATACATGTGTGTTGTCCCAAATATCCTGAAGTTTTCTAATAATTGAATCACATATCAGTTTTTAAGTTTAGATGAGTTAAATTAACATTTAAAATGCAGTTCCTCGGCTACAGTGGCCACATTTTAAGTGTTCACTAGCTAGGTGGCTAGGGGCTGCCTACTGGACGGCGTAGCTGCTCACTCTCTACGATTTCCTCTTGTTTCCTGGGTTAATAGAACATGGGAGCTGTAGACCGAAGGAGGGCCACTCCACATCCTGGTCTTTTTCCACACTGCTTCTGTAGAGATAAGCAGCAGTCAGTTGGTGAAATCATATACACAGTCAGTTGATTCATATCCGTTGACAGGGAACCAGGCTCTGACACTGAACTTGAATTCTCAGACTCTGCAGCTAACAAGTGATACCTTTGGTGGTGTTCATGGAAAGATGATTAAAATGTAGCCAAAGTGGACCCTGCTTGGCTGGCCTCTATTTGACCCTGGTAACCTGAGTTACCCTGTATCATGTAATAATAGCGACTTACTAAAATTTGGACTCTTCATTTAGAAATCTCAGGATTAACAGTTTGTTACAGAGCATTTGGGCTGATAGCCAGCAATAAAAAATACTTCCTGAGCAATATTTGGATGTGTCAGATTTCATCTCCTATCTGCAGAGTATTCTCGGTATCTGTCAAATTTCATCTCCTATCTGCAGAGTATTCTCGGTATCTTCACGCACACCTTGATACTCCCCTTACGGAATATAACATTGATGTGGATCTGCCTGGAAGCTTTAAAGACCACTGGGCTAAAAATCTGCCCTTTCTCATAGAAGACTATGAAGAGCAGCCAGGATTACAGCCCCACATAAAGTAAGTGCTTTCAGTAAAAATGACTTTTTGTTTTTTGCTTCCTCACGACTGAACTATGAGCTTATCATGATATCTCATGCTCAGTAAATGGCTTTCTAGCCATGTCTCTCAGGTACTTATTTTGTATTTGATGTGTCTGCAAATATTTCTTTTAGTTTATACGGCACCTTGAAACTTACCTTTGGACATCACCTCTGCTGCTAGCCTGACCTTCCCTGCTAATTGTATGCAGCCTTCAAACTTCAAACGCACTTGCAGTTGTTGATATGCATTATTATTACCATGTTACTTAAAAAAAAATTTTTTTATGTTGTATTTATTTTCGAGAGAGAGAGATCATGAGTGGGAGAAGGCCAGAGAGAGAGAGAGAGAGGGAGACACAGAATTGGAAGGAGGCTCCAGGCTCTGAGCTGTCAGCACAGAGCCTGACGCAGGGCTTGAACCCTCAAGCTGTGAGATCATGACCTGAGCTGAAATCAGATGCTTAATCGACTGAGCCAACCAGCCGCCTCTACCATGTTACTTTTAAAACAAATTACTGAAAGCCAAAAGTTTGAAATTACACTGTTGGTCAACTACTGATGCATTATGGTGAAACATATATGCTAAAGGAGTATCCCATTACAAAAACAATTAGAATAGAAATTAATTTCTAGAAGTCTAGCAATGCCTTAAGAATTAAGAAAAATCTGCAAAGATCAATACCCTCCCACTCTAAAAAGAAGGAAAAGCAGGGGTGGGGGGGGGCGGAGATTCAAACTAGAGTGGTGAATGATAAGCACATTTGAAAGGCAAAAAGTGTCCTGGAGGTACAGGCATCTAACAGCCACTGCAATAGAATGCCTTGAGGTCTAGGCAAGATGGGCTTGCTAAACTTTTTTAAGGAGCTAAAGTGGTCCCATATCGGGGCACCATATTCACAGGATCTCAACAAAAGCAAGTGCAAATCCTGCATGGAAAGAAAGTAGTGCCAACTTGGGGACCAAGTATTCCCACAGATTAAGATCATTAGAATGAGAGTCAAAAACCAAGATCACCAAAACCATATGTCAAAATCAACAGGAATAACAAATAACGGACTTAGCCTCTCAATGAATTCAAGTATTGGAATTGTTGAATACCAAATGAACTATTTAAAGAAATTATGAAGAAATAAGAAACATGAGCAATAAATAAGAGACTATCAAAAATGACCAGGGAGAGTAAAAATAAATTGAAAGCTTTAAGAATGGAAAATACTGAAATGAAGAATTCAGTATGTAAGCTAAATAGCAAATTCGACATAGTCAAGAGAAGCTTGCTTCATTGGAAGGTAGAGCACTAGGAATTATCTAGACCGTGGCACAGAGAGTCCAGGTGTTAGAAAGCATGAGAGATAGAAGATGTGGAAGATGTAAGAATGTCTAATTGAAATCTTATGAGAAGAGAATGGAGGAGAGACAGTTTTTGAAGAAATAATGGCTAATAATTTCCCAGAACTAAGGAACTATAAATCCATAGATATTTTAAAAAGCTGGATAAATGACAAACAAATCCATATCCAGACACATAAGAAGAAAAATTTTTAAACAGAAAAATCCTATCACCTACTTACGGTCAATAATTGGGCTGACTATAAACCTTTTAACATCAGAATGGCAGCTAGAATATAATAGACTGTCCTCAAAGTGCTGCAAGAAAAAAAGTAACTTTCAGCCTAATTCTGTACCCAGCAAAACTATCTTTTATGAATAAAGACCAAATAAATATATACTTGGATAATCAAAAATTGAATTAACCATCAACTGCCATTCACTAAAAATCTTCTCAGGCATGTAATCAAAGAGAAAAGTAGTTGAGGTCAGGCAGGATTTGAGATACAAGAAGGAATAATGAGAAAAAAATGATAAACATGATAAATTGGTAAATCTAAATAAGTATTGTCTATATAAAATAATATCTGGTTTGGGGGCTTTATAAAACGGATAGAAATAAAATACTGGGCAGAATAGCAAGTAAGTTGAGAGACAGTCAGAATTAAAGTATTCTAAGGGAATATGGGTTAAATATTATATTGAAGCTTTAAGTTATACATAAATATTTAAAATATCTAGAGTAAGTACTAAAAGTTAGAAACAAAACGTATAGCTTCTATATTAGTAGAAAAGTAAAAGAAGAATAAGATCTAAAATCAACCAGGAAAGGGGGGAAGGAGAGGGAGGCATAAAAAAGTGGGGCAAATAAAAAGAAAACAGTAAGAGTAGGTTGACATAATCCAGATATGTTAATAATGACAGTAAATATAAATGAATTTTTAAATGTCAAAAGATAGACATAGTAGGATTTGAATTTTTTTTTTTTTTTTTTAGTTTATTTTTGAGAGAGAGAGAGAGACAGAGTTTGAGTCAGGAAGGGGCAGAGAGAGAGAGAGGAAGACACAGAATCTGAAGCAGGCCGTGGGCTCTGAGCTGTCAGCACAGAGCCAGATGAGGAGCTCAAACCCACAAACTGCGAGATTATGACCTGAGCCGAAGTCAGACACTTAACCTCTGAGCCACCCAGGTGCCTTTGAATGTTTTACAAATCCAGTTAAATGCTTTTTACAAGAGATGTGTAATGCATAAGGACACAGAAAGATTGAAAATAAAGGAATGGAAAAAATTCTGCATGGGAAACACTAAAAGATTCCTGATGTAGGTATGTTTATATTAATGGATTTGATTTTTTTTTAATTACTGAGAACAAAGATTATTATTACATAAGGACAGAGGTTCAAATCTCCAGGAAAGATATAAATTTAAACTTATATGCACCTAATACAAGAACTTTAAAATTGATAGATATACACAGAGAAATCAATAAACTCAGTATCCTAATGAGAGATTCTAATTTTTGATAAGTGAAACACACACACAAACTGGTAAAGATTGAGACTTTCTGAACATCATGATTAATGGACTTGACCTATTCGTCTGCTATAAAACTGTGTACCCAATAATCAAAGAATACATAGTCTTTTCAAGTACACCTCAGTTGCTTATTATGCATATTTAAATACATTTCAGATAATTGGTGTTATAGTTGACTGCAGTATGATTAAACATAAAGAAAAAAATTCTCATTATTTGGAAGTTTAAAAGCACACATATTGAAATACAGTTTAAAGATAAAATCCACACTGAAGATTTGAATATACTTTAAAAAAAAAAGATGAAAACTCCACATACCAATACTTGTGGAAGCAGTGAAACTGTTTTTGTAAAAAACAGTATCTTTAGATGTTATACTAGAGGGGAGCCTAGGTGGCTCAGTAGTTCAGTGTCTGACTCTTGATTTTAGCTCAGGTCTTGATCCCAGGGTTGTGGGATCGAACCCCATGTTGGGCTTCGTGCTAAGCGTGGAGCCTGCTTCAGATTCTCTCTCTGTCTGTCTTTCCCTCTGCTCCTCCCCTGTTCTCGCAGTGTCTAAAATAGAATAGAATAGAATTACATACTAGAAAAAGCAAGTTAATAGATAAGTATAAAAATTAAGGAGTAGGAAAAAAAAACAAAGAAAACAGAAAGAAGGAAAAATAAAGCTGAAGAGAGAAATTAGTGCAAACTAAATGTAAAATAAACTTTTGTCAAAGTTAAAATTTTGTCTTTGTTTACTAATAGGAATTTCTGGGGAGATTGATTTCTTTAATGAAAATAAGTAAAAACTCAAACTATTAGAAATTATAAAAAGAAAAATAACCACAGATGTGCCAATATTAAAATGCCAAGGATGCCATGGAAATTTACATGCAATTAAATTTAAACACCCCAAAAATAAATGGACTGATTCCTAGTAAGTCACAATTTATCAAACTAACTTGAGGAGAAATAAAAAGCCTGAATAGTTCTATAATTAGTAAAGATATTGAACTGGTATTTATTTTTAAAAATTTTTTAATGTTTGTTTTTGAGAGATAGAAGCATGTGCGCTTGCAAGTTGGGGAGGGGCAGAGAGAGAGGGAGACAGAGGATCCAAAGCGGGCTCTAAGCTGACAGCAGAGAGCCTGCCCCATGTGGGGCTCAAACTCATAAACCCTGAGATCACGAACTGAGCCAAAGTCAAATGCTTAACTGACTGAACCGCCCAGTTGCCCCTTGAATTGGTATTTAAAAGTATCCCCACTAGGGGCGCCTGGGTGGCTTAGTCGGTTAAGCGTCCGACTTCCGCTTAGGTCATGATCTTGCAGTTCGTGGGATTGAGCCCCGCGTCAGGCTCTGTGCTGACTGGCAGCTCAGAGCCTGGAGCCAATTTCAGAGTCTGTATCTCCCTCTCTCTCTGACCCTCCACTGCTCACGCTGTCTCTCTCTCTCTCCTAGAAATAAATAAAAAATATTAAAAAAAAAAAAAAGTATCCCCACTTAACACCAAAATCACCAAGCCCGAATGATATCACAGAAGTGTTCTATCAGACTTTTAGGAGAATAGAAGGTTAATATGCCCAAATCATTTTGTGAGCCTAATAGAACAATGATGGCAAACCTGACAATGATTGTACACAAAAGGAAAATTAGGGGCCATTCTTACTCTTCAGTGCGGATGTAAGAATCCTACGCAATATATCGGTAAACCAAACTCACCTGTGTATAGGAAAGATAATATCATACCAAACTGGGTTTTTCCTAGGAATACAAAGGTGATCTAATTCAGAAAATGTATACTAATTTCCAGTTAATAGATTAAAGGAGAAAAACCACATTAATTATGCCAACAGATACAGAAAAACAAGTAGAAGAAAAAATAACCATCTATACTTATTAAAAAGATAAAAACTCTTACTTGGAAAACGACAAGACAATAGTCCTCCCCCCTTAGGTGGGGGGATGTGTCCCAGGACCCCCAGTGGATGCCCGAAACTGTGGCTAGAACTGAACCCTGTGTATACAGTTGACTCTTGAACAATATGGGTTTGAACCACACAGATTCACTTTTTTGTGCATTTTTTGGGATAAATGCTGGTACAGTACTGTAAATGTATTTTCTCTTTCTATGATTTTCTTAATAATGTTTTCTTTAGCTCAGTTTATTATCAAAACACAGGAGAGAAAACAAAGAAAAATACTAGGTTCAAGAATAAGATATTCAGTAATACCAATGGGTCAGTTCTCTACAAATTAATTTTAGAGTCAATAAAATGCCATTCCAAATCCCAACAGTTTTTTGAGGAACTTGATAAACTAATTCTATAAATTGTATGGGAGAACAAAGGACCAAGAGTACTCAGGTTACTCCTGAAGAAAGTAGCCCCCAGGCTTTCAGGGCAGGGTTCTTTCTACCAGACAGCGAGGCTTAACATAGTAATGAAGATAGAGTGATATTGGAGCAAGCATGGCCAGGTAGACCAAAGGATTACAATAGAGAGCTTAGAAGCATTTATCTAGAGAGCCTAGATTTTTTTTTTTTTTTTTTTTTTAATTTTAAAGCACAAGTAGGGGAGAGGGGCAGAGAGAGAATCTTAAGCTGGCTCCACCCACAGCGTGGAGCCTGACATGAGTTCGGTCCCGTGGCCCTACTATCATGACCTGAGCCAACATCAAGAGTTGGACACTCAACCAGCTGAGCCACCCAAGCACCCCTAGAGAGCCTAGATAAATGGCAAAGGTAGACCACAGATCAGAGAGGAACTCATCTACACGTGGGAGTGCAACAGTCAGTTTTGTCATATGGATAAAAATAAAATGGATTTTTATGATGGTGTAGATATGATCCAGTTCTGGACAGATGAAAGTCTTAAATATGAATGGTAAATTTTTTTAAAATTTTAAGTGAAAATAGAAGTGAATAGTTTCATGATTTTAAGGTAGAAAAGGATTTCTTCACGCTCACAAAGCACAGACGTTAGAAAATTTCGTCTATGTTGAACCTAAGGAATAATAAATAAATTAGACTATGTCTAACCTAAGGAATGTTCTTCAACAAAAGATACCGTAAACAGTGAGAAGATAAGTTCAAACTGTGAAAAAGCACTTGCAGCCTGTAAACTGATTATCCAAAATCAGTATGCAGAATTTATGAAAAATTTCTACAAATTAAAAAGTAAAAGTCAAACACTCAGTAAAAAATTGTGCAAAAGACATGAACAAGGGGGAAGCATGGATGGCAAATGAATATATGAAAAGCTGCTTTGGTTCCTCAATACATAAGATTGCATTCCTCACCCACTAAGTGAACAAATATCAGGAAGTCTGATAGTAGTAATATTGACCCATAGGGGGTCAAGGAGAATTTTTATATATGCCTGGTGAGAGTTTACATTGCTGTAACCACTTTGGCCAGCAGTTTGTCATTATCTTATAAAACTGAACATTTGTATATCCTACAGTCTTATAATTTTTCCACCATGTGTGTTCAGTTGTGAACATATCCAACAGGAGATCTGAACCAGACTGTCAATAGTAGTGTCTGTTGAGTGAAATCAGCCTAAATGTCCATAAGCAGAACAATGGATGAAAGCAATACTGCCACGCAATGGGATATTATAGGACTTTATAAACAGGTAGCCTGTATGACAGTGTAGATTAATCTTAAAAGTATAGTGTTGAGTAAAAACAGCAAGTCAGTAAACTACAATGTTGTATCATTTTTCCCGTAAAGTTCAAAAGCAAAACTATAGAATATATTGTTTAGAGACATATGTTTGTAACCTATTTTTTTTTAAGTTTATTTATTTTGAGAGGAAGAGAAAGAGCATGCGTAGGGAGGGGCGGTAAGGGAGAATGAGAATCTCAAGCAGGCTCCGCACTGTCAGCATAAAGCCTGACGTGGGGCTTGAACTCACAGCTGTGAGATCATGACCTGAGCTAAAATCACGAGTTGGACAGTTAACCAGAGCCTCTCAGGCATCCCTGTAACCTGTTTTTTAAAAAGAAAAAGGTAAGGGGATCGTGAACCTAGATTTCAAGATAAGTTCTCTGTTGCTGGGAGCCAGGAGGATGGGAGGGGAGAGTAGCCTACAGAGCACCCGGGTGACTCAGTCAGTTGAACATCTGACTCTTGATTTCAGCTCAGGCCATGATCTCAGGGTTTAGGAGATGGAGCCCTGAGTCAGCTTCTGCACTGACAGCAGGGAGCCTGCTCAAGATTCTTTTTCTCCTCTCTCTGCCTCTCCCCTGCTCACATGCATGCACTTACACTCTCCCTCTCAAAATAAAAATAAACAAATGTAAAAAAAAATATTTAAAAAAGTAGCATACAAATAAAATGACATAATTGTTCTAATTGGCTTTTTTAAGTTTATCTTTGAGAGAGAGACAGAGCATGAGCAGGGGAGGGGGAGAAAGAGGGAGACACAGAATCTGAAGCAGGCTCCAAGCTCTATGCTGATGGCACAGAGCTCAATGCAGGGCTCGAACTCACGAACCATGAGATCATGACCTGAGACGAAACCGGACGCTTCCCCGAGTGAGCCACCTAGGCGCCCCTAATTGCCCTAGTTCTTTTTTTTTTTTTTTTTAATGTATTATTTATTTCTGAGAGAGATCAGGGGAGGGGCAGAGAGAGAGATACAGAATCTGAAGCAGGCTCCAGGCTCTGAGCTAGCTGTCAGCACAGGGCCTGACGCGGGGCTCGAGCCCAGGAACCGTGAGATCATGACCTGAGCCGAAGTCGGACACTTAACCGACTGAGCCACCCAAGCGCCCCTGCTCTAGTTCTTAAATTCGGTGATGAGGTTGTATGCTTTTGTATATATCAATTATCATATAATCAAAAGTAATAGAAAGAAGAGATTGCTTGAAGAGGGTATATATATTCTCTACCACCCCATTTCAGAGAAATACCTACGTGCAGAGAAGCACGACCGTAGCAGGCCTCCACTGCTGTCCCTGGAGAAGTCTGCTTGCAAGGCTGCCCCGGGGTGGCGTGTGGGAACTTGGATTTCAGGAGGGTTCCCATCACGCCCCGAATTGATAAGAGAGGCTCACTGTGCACCACAGCTGCTTGTACAAACAATATGACTTATGGTAAACACTTGCCTTGCCTCTGGGTATTTGGAATTTGAGTAATTCCCAGGCAGAGGCTGCTTACATGATCAGCTTCTGATAAAAACTCTGGGCACTGAGTGTCTAATGAGCTTCCTGGTTAGCATTTCACACAGCGGGGCGGGGGTGGGGGGGGGTCTAATCCCATGTGTCTCCCCTGGGACAGGACCCTTGGAAGCTTGCACCTGGTTTCCTCTAGACTTCGCCCCATGAGCTTTTCCCCTTTGAGGATTGTGCCTGTGTCCTTCTGCTGTGATAAATCACAGCCATGAGTACAACTGTGGAGTCCTGTGAGCCCTCCCCGTGAATTATGGAACCTAAGGGTGGTCCTGGCTTCCTCTACATAACCTGTAACCTAAGATTACAAACTCTGTTACGCAGACTTCAGGCAGGTTAGCAGCCAAACAATTAATAGCAGTCACCCAGGCCATTGCGAGTATCCTTGGTCTAATACAGCCTGGGGCAGGGGTGGGGGCAGAGATTTGGTTGCTTATTGATAAAGGCAGGCCATGCAGGTTATGTATCCTGGGGAAGTGTATATAAGGCAAATAATGGGTCACAGGTGCCTTCTAAATTGCACTCTAGTTATCAGTGTTGCTCACAAGCATGTGATGGTAATTGTGCGCACACACTCGTAAAGATTCTTCTCATTTGTGTATGGCTGAGTGCCAAGCACTGAGCTAAAGATTCTGTGGTCCTAGGGTTCTCGATCGGTTTTGCAGTGGAGGAAGAGACTGCTCTTCAGGGGAAATTGGATTGTAAATTGTTGTAAAGTCCCTAACTGCAGATGCCGTGTTTCTTCCAGAGACGTGTTACATCAGAATTTTGAGAGTTATAAGCCCGAGGTACAAGAGCTGATCTGTGTAGCTGATCGTTTGGGATCACTGATGCAGTATGAAACACCTGGCTTCCTGCCAAACAAGAGAATCCACAGAGGTATCCTGACACCATCCAAAAACGGAAATCTTTCTGACATAAGAGCAAGGATTGTCAAACCGTGTTGCACTTTAAAAACAAAACAAAACAAAACAAAACATTGTGCCAACTCATAAGTCTCCATTTGATCCGGACAAAACTGTAGAGACTCATTCACACTGAATTTCTGAAAGACTGCTTCCCGTGTGGCCGTGGTGCTGTCGCCACTGTGTAGATGTAGAATACGGGTCTTCAGTGGCTCTGGATCTGATAGCTTGTCCACGGGAGCGGTTTGCTTAGTGTGGGAGCGACAGAGAATTTGAACCTCCAGTTGCTTTGGAGGCAGAGCTGGGAGGAGACAACTTGCAGGGGGGGTGCCTCTAATTTCCTCTGAAAGATGTTCATTTTATTAGGACCGTCATGGTTGTAACGTGTCTCTGGTCTCATTAAATCAGCAGCACGCACAGTTCTTTCCCAGTACGGTGACTCAGGTTATCCCTGAGACTCTGCAGAGTAGGTGAACATCAGGCCCCCGGAAGTGTACTGACAAACCCCTGTCTTCTCAATACCTCCTTCTTTTAGCCATGGGCTTGGCAGCGCTGGAAGTCATGCAAGCTGTGCAGCGCACGTGGACCAACTCGAAAGTGCGGATGAATGGGAAGACACGGCTGATGCAATGGAGAGACATGTTTGACATTGCAGTAAAGTGGAGACGGTAACGAATGAAACTCCCACCTAAATGAAAATAAACCAAAAGTGTCATCATTGTAAAGTAAGAGAAGCCTCCTCTAGCGAACAGGTGGTTATGAACAGGGTAGCCGACGTACCGCGTTACACGAGTCTCGGCAGATCTGTTTTGTTACACTCTGGTCACCACGATGTGGCTCCCGTCTGTCCCACACAACACCATTACGGGAGCCTCGACGGTGGTCCTGACACTGTCCCTTTCATCCCTATGACTTATTCATTCCATAACAGGAAGACTGTACCTCCCCCCGAGTTAACAGGTTTCAAATCCCATTTTGTTTACTAACAATACGCCTTGTACGCTACATTTTCCTCTCTACGGTTTGTCAGAAATTGCTGGCATCATGATACGTTGAAATACATTGAGCTGATGTTTACGAAATATTACTGTCAAGTTTTCTAGCATACTTTTAAACGAAGCATTTTCGTTTCTTTGAAAGAATGTTACTATCTCGGGTGTACTTGTGAATGAACTGTCGTGTACTAGTCCCTTGATAGTTAAAGTGTGTGCCTAGCTAACCAGCTACAGCTTGGGCGGAGCTACTTATATTCATGGATGTGAGAAAACTATTGCTCTTCCAGTAAACCCATACTGACCTCCTTCTTGGTCCAATTGGAACATTTATTTGAAGTTAGCAGGTTGGCGTGGGACTGTTAGATGTACTGGGGTCGGCAGGCTGGTGTGGGACTGTTAGATGTACTGGGGTCGGCAGGCTGGTGTGGGACTGTTAGATGTACTGGGCTGAGCACTTGCTTTCTCCCGCCTTTGCAAAGGCTCCCCATGTGTTCTTGTTCATGTTCTTGAACATTTCTAGGTTTTGTAAGGTGTCCATCTTTAACCAGCTCTGGTTTCCAGGATCGCCGACCCGGACCAGCCAGTGCTGTGGTTAGACCAGATGCCAGCACGGAGTCTTAGCAGAGGTTTTAACAACCACATCAATTTAATCAGGTAGGAACCCATTGTGCATTGTTCCTGTTTTCTCGGGACTTTGTTCTGAATAAACAGGTCGTGGAGACTGTGGACGAATGACCCTTGCTCCTCTCCCAGGAACTTTCTTACAGGGGCACGCACAGATTAGCTCTGCACCTGCGGGGTCCTGCCTGCACTCTTTAGGGCGAGCCCAGCTACAGGAAGAAATGCAGGGCATGTCATACTTCCCTCTCCAGGAAGACTGCCAGAGTTTTACCTAGAATGTCCATCTTTAAAAGGTCTTAACACATTCTAGAAAGTAATTGTACAGAGACCATTACATTTACCATAATATCCCGATCGTGTTGCGTGGCTCATATAATTCTTGGACAGGAATTAGGTGGGGGAAGGGCTCCCCCCATCCCATCCCCAACACCCCAGCATACAGAGGGTTTGGATCAGTACCACTCTGGTAACTAAGCCTTCCTGAAAGCGTGAGCCAGGGAAAAAGGAGAGCTTGTGTTTTGTGCAGAGGCTCTGCAAGTTAGGGACAGGCGTAGCGAGCCACCTTCGTGTGCTTAGCCACCCTCTAAATAAGTGATGAACAAACGCTAAAGAACATCGGCTTCAAGGGGAGCCGTGAATTTGCTTTCAGATGAAATTAACAACTGCGGTATTTGGGTCACATGTAAAATGCTTCTACTTCCAGAAGCCCGAATCAAGAAAATATCGTTTTGTATGACTCTGACATTTAAGTTTAGTGGAAATGTCAGTTATATATATATATATGTTTTTTACTATCTAGAAAATAAATTTCTTTTCCTTTTGGGACTTGGTATTCTTGTTTATTACAAAATAATTTGTGACATTTATAGATTCCACTAGATTTAATTGATGGCTGCTGTGAGTGTGCTGTGCTGCGTGATGGTGGTGTAGGAGTGAAATACAGAAGCTCTTAGCTTAGTGAAGATAGACTGGTGAACTGCTGTGTGGTATGTTGAGGGTAATGGTGGTCACGTGTATAGGATGGCAGGGGTCACAGAAAAGGGGTGCCCAGTCCAGCCCTTAGGTGATGCGTGGGCTGGTTGGGAAGATGGATAGCAGAGAGGTGGGTGAGGCATGGACCCACGAGTGAGTCAGGAATGGTCAGAAAAGTGTGACTAATTCACTATGACTGGTGATTAGTTGGCAATGAAGGGAGTATTAGGAATTGAGGCTTGAGGGGCACCTGGATGGCTCAGTTGGTTAAGCAGTTAAGCGTCTGAGCTCAGCTCGGGTCACGATCTTGCGGTTTGTGAGTTCAAGTCCCGTGTCGGGCTCTGTGCTGACGGCTCGGCACCTGGAGCCTACTTCGGATTCGGTGTCTCCTTCTCTCCCTTGGCCCTTCCTCTGCCTGTGCTCTCTCTCTCTTTCTCTGAAAAATAAATAAACATTAAAAAAAAAAAAAAAAGGAATTGGTGCTTGAAAGGCAGGCAGGCAGAGACCAAAGTGTAAAACCTTCTTTCAAAATATAAGTAACTTTATACACCCTTTAAGGCTTCTCTTTTATCTGCTAAGGATCATGGAGAGCTATTCAGAGACTATTCAGAGACTGTAAGCAGAGACATGACAGAGTGGATTTGCACACTCACATGACCACTTTGACCATGGGTGGTGGAATAGGTGAGAGCGGGTGGTGGCCCTGGAGGGAAGCAAAGTGGTTGGAAAATCATGTAACAGTTCAGGTGAACAAGTATGGAAGTGAGGGGGAGCGGAAGAGATGGATGTTGAGAATGCAGGATCGGGAGCACTGATGCTGGGCTAGAAATGGGGGAGAGCATAGGGACCCACAGGGAGGCAGTCTCCTCTCCGGCTCGGGGGCATGGTCCTTCCAGTAGGCCAGGTGACAACAGGACAGAAAGGAGATGGCCACATTTGGGGGCTGGCGCTGGGGGAGGGAGTGACTTCCTGTGCAGAGTTATGAAAGAACCTGAGGTTTGAGAGGTCTGTAGGGAATCTGGGGAGCGATGCCCAGGGAGCGGTTGGGTGTGCAGCGTGTTGCACATGCGTGTGCCAGTTGGATGCGTACATCAGCATGTTGGCTGTACGTGAAGTTCTGGGAGAGAGTTTGAAAACTAGGAGGTGGGGACGGAAATGTGAGTAAAATATTTCATAGTTTTTTTAAATTTTATTTTTTGAGAGAAAGAGAGACAAAGCACTAGTAGGAGAGGGGCAGAGAGAGACAGAGAGAGGGAGACACAGAATCTGAAGTAGGCTCCAGGCTCTGAGCTGCCAGCACAGAGCACAATGTGGGGCTCAAACCCATGAACCGTGAGATCGGGACCTGAGCCAAAGTCGGACGCTTAACCAATGGAGCCACCGAGGCGCCCGGAGTAAAATAATATTTAGAGTGGGCTATGGGAGAATCAAAGGAGAGGAGAAAAAAGTCCAGGGATTCATGAAGGAAATTGGCATAAAAAGTCTGACCGTCATAGAAGTACTTGAGGAGTTTTCTTCCCATTTTGGTATCTCCGGGCCTGAGTTTGGTGCCTCTCCTACCAGGAAAAGCTGCAAGAGCTAACAGATGATTCTGCCAAGATACTTGTTTGCTTCTTCCCCTCACTGGTTACAAACAAGCAGTTTCCAGATTTTTTTGCTACGTTATTCTCATAGCTCTCTTACTGTTCTTTTGAGTTAACTTGGAAGGTAGATGTTGTTTCCAATACATTCCTTTGTAAAAAGATTCTTAATTGTTTTTTTCTTTCAGGGGCCAGGTGATTAACATGAGATACCTGGAATATTTTGAGAAAATCCTTCATTTTATTAAAGATAGAATTCTGGTTTATCACGGGTAATCCTTCAATTTTCTTTTTCACAGTACTTGCTCGCTTTGAGAGTGTACAGTAGTCGTATTTGTGAACTTGAAAACTAAGCCTCTTGACAGACCAAACAGTCTATCAAATGTTGACGTAGTATTTGGAGTCATAAAGCCTTTCAGTAATGATGTACCATCCTTCTTTTTCTTTACAGAATCCCTGAAATGTTTTAATCTTACAATATTGTGGCTTTTCTCATCTCGTTCCTCTGAAAAGCAGGACGTTTCTTTGAATTTCTTTATTAGGGATTTCAGCCGTAATGCTAATTCTCTCTCACCTGAATATAAAATTGGTATAAAAACCTAGCAGGATTTTATACTTCCATTTGAGCAACTGTAGAAAGGAAAAAAACAAAACAAACAAAAACATTCACTTCTAATTTCAGAGTTGGCCTAGGAGAATCAAGGCTTCATGACCAAACTAAGATGCATGCATGCATATACGACCACTGGCTGTCAGTCTGGTCTGCTTCTCCCTGTTTTACCTTCTAGATGGGCTTCTGTCTGTTTTCTTAATTCTCATCTGCGGCCCCAAATTCATTAGGATTAAACCCTCCCAATATTTAGAAACTTTTGTTCTGGCCCACCATTTTGAATATTGAGGATTTATGTAAGTTAAAGATAATAGCAATTAATATATTTAATTATTACATTTCTGCATTCACTTTAATTGCTGTCTTCCTCTTTCTCTATCTGTTTCTCTCTTTAAGAGCTAATAATCCTAAAGGACTGTTGGAAGTTCGAGAGGCTCTGGAAAAGGTGCACAAAGTTGAAGACCTCCTGCCAATTATGAAGGTAAGTTTATCATCAGAATCCTGGTAGGTGTTTTGGGGGAAAAAACAGAACCAGAGCACTTTTTAAAAAAGAACTCATAGCTGTTACGTGCATGTTTCTTAATATTATGCTAGAAGCATTTTAAAATTATAAGCATTCTACCTGAAAACACTAATGTAAACACACTCTGAATAATAACCCAAATCACATAAAACACAGGCATCAGTCTCAAACATAAAAACGAATCTGTGAGGAAGCAGTTGATCTAGGAAACGGAAGGACACTTAAAAGTATACACTGTTGAATTCTGCTTCTGGCCACAGTGGAGTACCTGACACTTGACCGCTTTCCCACACCATAAGTTATAAAACTCAACAAAGTACAAGGCCACTGTCTTCAAGTGTGTCACAAGACTGTGAGTTTTGAGAAACGGGAAACCCTTTAGGTGAGCTCCGTGTTCACCCCAGAGTCCTACCTGGGATTATTTACTAAACCACCATGTATGTGGAGCCTTAACAGAGTGTGGTGGTCCTGCCGAGCGAAAGAGGCAGAGATTGGAGTGGGGGTCTGCCAACGTGGCTGGAGTTTCAGGGCAGACGACAGAAGGGGAGGGAGCTGCTCAAGGCGAGGAGCACCCACAGGTCAGCCTGCGACTTCCTTGAGTTCCTCGTCACACTTGGATTAGAGCTGGGCTCCGTGCACGCAGTAGACTCTGAGAGGCCCCGCAGACCGTGGCTGCTGCGGGCGTGAGAGCCGAACGGAGCTATCGGTGGTTTTACTCCACTGAGGCTTTGGAGTTGTGGCCTTGCCAGAATGGAGGGACCCTGCGAGCACCTTGGGCATTTATTTACTCACAACCCCAGAAAGGACACACTGTAGGTATAAGACCACCTGGAATGAGGTCCACTTTCTAGGGCAAAAGACAATTCCTTCCTTCCTTCCTTCCTTCCTTCCTTCCTTCCTTCCTCCCTCCCTCCCTCCCTTCCTTCCATTTATTCATTTCCTGAGAGAGAGAGAAACAGCTGTACGAGCAGGGGGAGAGGCAGAGAGAGAGGGAGACACAGAATCCGAAGCACACTCCAGGCTCTAAGCCGTCAGCACAGAGCCCCACGCAGTGCTCGTACCCACAAACCGTGAGATCATGACCTGAGCCCAAGTTGGATGCTTAACCGACTGAGCCACCCAGGTGCCCTGAAGGACAATTTCTAAATAGATCGCCCTAACAGAGAATAAAACCAAGCCTAAAAGGATTAAGTGGATCTGCTAGTGATTGGCCTGCCTGCCAAAACAAAACTCAACACCCTTTAAAGGAAGGAACCATAATCTAGACTTCTTAATTATTAGATAAATGAAGAAGCAGGAGACCGTGACCCATAACCCAGAAAAACAAAACCAGTTCACAGGAACAGACCCCAGGAGACCCAGAAGTTGCAATTAACTCTTTTAAAGTCTTTGCTTCATAAACATGTTCGAGGACTTAAAGAAAAAAATGAGCACAATGATGAAGGATCTGAGCAGGAACATGGAAGCTGTACAGAGAACCAAACAAAAACTGGAGGTTGCGAAAGTCAGTGGTGTCAGAGAAGCCACTACTGAGTTTTGCATATGGCCCGAGGTCTGTGTGCCAGTGCTCAGCTTTTCCTGTGTCCAGTGCTCAGGCTGTCTTCCAGATCAGGAGGGCTTCCCAGGGTCGGTTGTCGTTTCTCAGGGGAGGCCAGAGATGGAACACTGCCCAGTAATAATATGGAGAAGGGGTACTGCTAACACACAGCAACGGGGGTGAACCTTAGAAACATTGTGTGGGGCAAAGGAAGTCACATAAAAAGAGTATGATTTCATTTATAAGAAGTTTCATTGGTCTAGGGAAATAATAGAACAGTGATGGCTTCTGCAGAGTGAGGTTTCCCTGAAAGGGGTAGGAGGAAACTTTCCAGAATGATGAAACTACACTATATCTTGACTGGAATAGTGGATATACATGGGTGGATATATTTGTCAAAATGCATCAAATTACACGTGTCAAGTTTATTGTTACCTCAATAAAACATACATACTTGTATGTATAAGAGACTTGAGCCAGTATCTTATGATAGATAGATAGGTAGGTAGATAGTAGCAATAAAAAAGAAATAGAATTCTCATGAATTAAAAAAAAAAAACCTCAGCTAGTTAGACTTGCAGATTAAAGACAGTTGAATATCAAATATATGTGAGCTGGAAAATCAAATCAATAAATTCTCCCAGAATATAGTATTCAAGGACAAAGGAATATAAAATAAGAGAGATGATGAACACAGAAGATGAAGAATGGACCTATCTAGTAGAAATCAGAAAGGAGAGAAGAAAGGTGAAAGATAAAGACACAGACTAGTTAGTCAACAAAATAATAGAAAGACAGCTTGTGGAGAGATGAAAAGATCATTGTAGGGCCTCCTAGATGTTCAGCATGATGCTCAATATTGACACCTAGACACATTCTGATAAAATTTGGGGACTTTAAGATTAAAGAGAGTTCCTTAAAGAAATTAGATGTAGAGGGGCGCCTGGGTGGCTCAGTCAGTTGAGAGTCTGATTCTTGATTTTGGCTCCAGTCATAATTGCCACGCTGAATATGGAGCCTGCTTAGGATTCTCTCTCTCTCTCGCTGTCTTTCTCTCTCCCTCTCTCTCCCTCTCTCTCCCCCTGCCCCTGCTCTTTGCCCCTTCTCAAAAAAATAAAGATAAAAAATTAGACATAGAATTACCATAAGACCCCAAAACTCCACTTCTAGGCGTATATTCAAAAGAATTGAAAGCAGGGACTCAAACAGATATTTGTGTCCCCATGTTGATGGTGGCATTGTTCACAGTAGCCAAGAGACGGAAGCAACCCAAGTGTCCATTAACAGGTGAATGGACAAATAACATGTGGCATGGCCACACGATGGGGTGTTATTCAGCCTGAAGAAGGAAGGAAATTCTGACACAGGCTACACCATGGATGAAGCTTGAGGACCTTATGCAGAGTGAAATAAACCAGTCGCAAAAGGACAAATACCCTGTGATTCCACTTCTGTGAGGTGTGTAGAGTAGTCAAGTTCATAGAGACAGAAAGTAGGAAGGTGGTTGCCAGGGGTTGGGGGAGGAAGGTAGAATGGAGACTTCATGTTTAACAGGGACAGGGTTTCTATTCGGGATGATGAAAGAAGTTCTGTGGATGGTTGGTGGTGAACAATGTGAATGTTGGGTTTTTTTATTATTATTATTTTATTTAAATCCAAGTTAGTTAACATATAGAGTAATAATGACTTCAGGAATAGAATTTAGTGATTCATCACTTACATGTAACACCCAGTGCTTATCACCAGTGCCCTCCTTAATGCCCATCCCCCACTTAGCCCGTCCCCACCCAACACCCCTCCATCAACCCTCGGTTTGTTCTTTATATTTAGAAATCTCTTATGGTTTGCCTCCCACTCTGTTTTTATATTATTTTTGCTTCCCTTCCCTTATGTTCATGTTAAATTCCACGTGTGAGTGAAGTCATATGATATTTGTCTTTCTCTGGCTTACTCATTTCACTTAGCATAATACACTCCAGCTCCATTCACATCATTGCAAATGGCAAAATTTCATTCTTTTTGTTCGCCACGTAACATTCCACTAGTAGTGCAATTGCTGGGTCATAGGGTAGCTCTATTTTTAATTTTTTGAGGAACCTCCATGCTGTTGTCGAGTGGCCACACCAGTTTGCATTCCCACCCGCAGTGCAAAAGGGTTCCTCTTTCTCCGCATCCTCGCCAACATCTGTTGTTGCCTGAGCTGTTGATGTTAGCCATTCTGACGGGTGTGAGGTGGTATCTCCTTGTGGTTTTGATTTGTATTTGCCTGATGATGAGTGATGAACATTTTTTCATGTGTCCATTAGCTATCTGGATGTCTTTGGAAAAGTGTCTATTCATGTCTTTTGCCTGTTTCTTCACTGGATTATTTGTTGAATTTGATAAGTTGAGTTTGATAAGTTCTTTATAGATTTTGGATACTAACCCTTTAGCCAATATGTTGTTTGCAAATATCTTCTCCCATTCTGGCAGTTGCCTTTTAGTTTTGCTGATTGTTCCCTTCACTGTGCAGAAGCTATTTATCTTGATGAGGTCAGAATGTTCTTAATGCCATTGATCTATTCATTGACAAATGGTTAAAGTGGTAAATTTTATGTTATATACATTTTAACACACAAAGAGTAAAAAGAACATCCTCAAGCTTCCAGTAAAGAAACAGACAAACAAAAAACTAAAGAAGGAGAATTTCGCTGATGCTTGACTTTCTTCCAGCAGTAGTAGATTCTAGAAGACAACAAAGGGAAATTTATTTGAACCTATCAGTGTTCAGGTGTGAGGCTAAGATAAGAACTGTTTCAAACATACAGTTATTTAGGAATTTCATCAAGCATAGATTTTCTTTGTCAAAATGATTGAAGGGCATCTATACTCTCATAAAATAAGCCCAAGAGAGAAGAAAACATGAGATGTAAGAAATCATGGTAAACAAATAAACCAATGAAATGGATTGGTAACACCTGATGTTTAAAAATATGTATGTCTGAAATTAAAATACTAGATCCTGTCAACATTAGAGATTAAAGAAAGTAGAGAAAGAGAGTAAAACTGTTACTAAGGTTTGTTTTTTTCAGTGAGACAATATAATCACTGACTGACCCATGATACTGACAGAAAAATACATGTTTAAATATCCATACTAAACATTTGAAGGCCAACAGTGAAACAACAGAGATGTGACCATATCATATAAACCTGTAGAATGTTGGGAAACGGCATAAAGATAACAAAGTCAATTCAACTCAAAGCTTAGAAAAAGAGGGGGATAAAAAAAATAGGGTGGGGTAGGAAATGTATGTAATGGCAGTGACAAGTCAACATGATCCCTTTAGTGAAAGATGGAGGATCTGGGATTGGGTTTTTAAAGGCCAGCTCTATGCTGTTTACAGGGAGAACCGTATACCAGGCAAATGCTAACAAAAAGATAATGTGCGTGTAGCAACGTCACTATCAGAACATTGTAATTCAAGATGAAGTATACTTAAGGGGCCAGAAATCATTGTTTAAAAGTGTAATCTATTAAGAAGTTACAATTCTACGAACATGTTCTCTACCCCAGAATATAACTACTCAAAAATTTGGCAACAGAAGGTGGATTTGTTTTTCAATTAATGGTTCGAACTTTAATGTAAAACTGTGTTCTCCTTGTAGCTATAGTAGAGAGGCTTGATGTACATCAGATAAAATTTAAGAAATTGATATGTATCCATTTGATATGGATCCAGAATGTATCCATTTCTTTTTTTTCCTAAGTTTATTATTTTGAGAGAGAGAGAGAGAGAGAGTGAATGGGGGAGGGGGAGAGTGAGAGAGAGAGAGAGAGAGAGAGAGAGAGAGAGAGAGAATCCCAAGCAGTCTCCATGTCACCAGAGTGGAGCCCAATGCCAGGCTTGAACTCAGGCACTGTGAGATCATGACCCGAGCAGAAATAGAGTCCAGTGCTTTACTGACTAAGCCATCCAGGTGCCCCTCTATTTCTTTCTTTCTTTTTTTTAATGTTTATTTTTGTGAGAGAGAGTGTGAGAGGGGAGGGGCAGTGAGAGAGGAGGACAGAGGATTCGAAGCAGGTTCCACCATGACAGCATAGAGCCCGACATGGGGCTCACGTCCATGAACCATGATATCATGACCTGAGCTGAAGTCAGATGTTCACCCAACTGAGCCACCCAGGTGCCCTCTGACCTTATCCATCTCTAAGGAATGAGCAGGAAGGATCAGGTCATGAACAAAGCAGTGAGCTAATACTCTGTACACCAGGGTCCACATTCATCTCTTCCCCAGGCTCTTGTCTGCTAAAAGCAATAATTCTGGCCAGACCTAATTTCAGGGGTTCTTGCAAGTGCCTGATGAACTGATGCAGTGGTTCCCTACCTTCTCCAAGCTACTCTAGTATCGGGGTGCCTGGGTGGCTCAGTCTTCTAAGCATCCCACTCTTGATTTCATCTCAGGTCATGACCTCATAGTTTGCGGGATCAAGCCCCACATCAGGCTCCTATGCTCCTCACTAATAGTTTGGAGCCTGCTTTGGATTCTCTCTCTCTCTTTTTTCCCTCTGCCTCTCTCTGTCTCTCTCTCTGAAAATAAACTTTAAAAAAAGGTACTCTAATATTAATTTAGTAACCAGCAACCATGTTTAAATGCCTTCTTCACTGCATTCAAATGATTCATAGAGAGTAGATCACACCTTCCTAAAAAATTTTTTTTAAAGGTCAACGTAGTGCCACAAAGGAGGTGTAAAGGGGAAACCATTTGTAATAGAATAGCGTGCGTTTTAGGATGTCAGAGTCAGGCATGTCTTCACAAGAATCAGGAAGAAGTAGTCGGTCACTTACATGTGCGGGTAAAGTGATGAACATGGTGGCTACGAATGCAATCCCACATCAGTGTTATTTGCTAACTCCAATATCATGACCTACACTGTTGCTGGTGACATAGTTTTTCTGAAATGGTAAACTTCCAAACAGTGCCTAATACCCTCTTTCCTCAGTTAGGTGTGCTATTTGCATTCATGGAAAATTCAGTATGGATTCAAAACTATGTAACAAATATTTAGTGTCTAAGTGTGCAATGGAGTCTGGTTCTAGGCTCAAGTAATTATTGTATTATTATTAAAAAATGTTTTAATGTTTATTTAAAATTTTTTTGATGTTTATTTATTTCAGAGAGAGAGACAGAGCATGAGCAGGGGAGGGGCAGAGACAGAGGGAGACACAGAATCTGAAGCAGGCTCCAGGCTCTGAGCTAGCTGTCAGCACAGAGCCCGACACGAGCTCGAACCCAAGACCTGTGAGGTCATGACCCAAGCTGAAGTCGGACGCTTAAATGACTGAGCCACCCAGGCACCCCAAATGTTTGTTTTATTTTTGAGAGAGAGTGCGCATGCACGCGAGAGTTGGGGAGGGGCAAAGAGAGAGGGAGACACAGAGTCTGAAGCAGGCTCCAGGCCCTGAGCTGTCAGCACAGAGACCGACGCAGAACTCGAACTCAGACCACAAGATCATGACCTGAGCCAAAGTCCAGCACTTTACCGACTGAGCCATGCAGTAATCATTAAATTATAAACAGGTTAGTCATCTATGTGAAAGTCCAGTGGGACATGGGCAGTCGTGCATAACATATGACTGTCCCCTGCACTGAGGGACATCTAGTGTTCTCGGCCTCCCCCCCCACCGCCGCTAAGTTCCAGTGGTAGCCTCCCCACCACCCCCATGCTGTAGCCACCAGACTCTCCCATAAATTCCCCAGATGCCCCCCAGAGGGCAGAACCGCTCCACCGAGGGCTGCTGGGATGTCCTGTAGGGAAAGAAAACAGGCGCATTGTCTTAGTTTTTAATCTTCCTCTTTCTTGTTGGTACTTTAGGCTTTTCAGTTTACTCTTTTGGGAAGAATACCAAATCAACTTAGCAGGATTTTAACATTATGTGTATCTCTTTGTTTAAAAAGAAACGCTTAGTGGACTCCTCCAAGCCTCAGCTACTCAGGCTGCGGCCGAGAGGCCATGCCTCGCCCCCCGGTGCCAGCCTCCCGGTGCGAGGGCCCTGCCTGTCTGACTGTGGTCTGGAAGTGACCATTCCACTGCCGCCCTGGACACACAGCTTTCACCCGGGATGGTGGGCGTATTGGCATTTTTAAGGGCACGCATAGAAGTATATAAAATCCCTTGGTTCTACAGTGCTTGGTGCGACATGAGGCCCTGACAGCTTCTGCTGAAATCTACTTTCGGTGACAAACCAAGTTAAAGTATAGTTGGCCCTTGAACAACATGGGTTTGAACTGCATGAGACCATGTATGTGGCTATTTTATCCATAAATGCAGTACAGTGCTGTAACTGTATCTTCCTTGGGAAGTGAATGTTAACACACTTCTTCCCTAAAAGCCCATTCTTGGGGTGCCTGGGTGGCTCAGTTGGTTCAGCGTCTGACTCTTGATTTTGGCTCAGGTCATGATCTCCCCACCTGTGAGATGGAGCCCCACACCTGGCTCTGCACTGAGCATGGAGCCTGCTTGGGATTCTCTCTCTCCGTCTCTCTCTGCCCTGCCCTGCTCAAGTGCACACACTCGCTTTCTCAAAATAAATAAACTTAAAAATAAATAAAAGCCCTCTCTTCATGGGAGAATTCCTGTTCCCGTTCCCCGTGCTGGCTCTGATCACCTGGGCCTCATGTCAGTTTGTCCATGGTCCTTCTCTGGACCACTGGTGACCACCTGCTGGGTACGCCTATTTTAGACAACCTTTCCCCCAGTAGTGGCTTATGTGAAGCACAGCCTCCTCTTATTTTATCCTTGGTTCCCTATCAGTCTGAACAAAAAAGTTGGCAACACTAAAAAACTGAATCTGGGGAGCATCTTTCTGTTCTAATGACAGAATCTCTCGTGGGGTCCTATGCAGTGCAACTTGGCCCTGGGCTTTGTGTGGGGCCGTGGGGACTGGCAGAGGCATCCTCGGTCACTGGAGAGGTGTGTGTGGTCACGGTCTCTTGCGTCAGGAACTTCTGTGGCCTTTCCTAAAAACATGGTAATCGGGGGGTGGGGCGTGCCTGGGTGGCTAGTAGGTTAAGCGTCTGACTCTTGGTTTCAGCTCAGGTCATGATCTCATGGTTCATAAATTCGAGCCTCGCATCAGGCTCTGCACTGACAGCACCAAGCCTGCTTGGGATTCTCTCTCCTCTCTCTGCCCCTCCCCTGCTTACACTGTCTCTCTCTCTAATAAGTAAATAAATAAACTTAAAAAAAAAAAAAAAAAAACCATGGAAGTCAGAGTCAATGCTCCAGAATAGCAGTTAGGGGGTTACAATGAGTTATACCCTAGTAATGTGAATTTGTTTTCCCTGAAAGCAGTTTAATACTAAAACGAAGGATGGGTTCACCGTGAACACAAAAGTTCCCAGCCTCAAAGATCAAGGGAAGGAATACGATGGATTCACAATCACGATTACAGGAGACAAGTATGTATGCTTCCTAAGTGTGGGTGTAAAGGCGGGCTGGTGTCAGAAAGTGCACGTGTGCCTGATATTGCCACACGGGAGGTCAGACCTACCAGACTTTTGCTTTATCCTGAAATAAGAATTATCAAGTTCTAGTGTGCAGCTGTAACAGTTATGTTTTTAACACGGCTTTTAGAATATTACGCCAGCAGATATTCTGACTGTGCTGGATCTAACAACTTTCTAGATATTAAGTGTAACGTCTAATGTGGTTTGTGGAAAGCATTCTTCTGGGTTCTTAAAGTTCCTTGTGGGCAACACGCTTCGTAATAAAATGAAGAAAGATGAGAGATTGGCAGATGGAAGGCTATTGTAAGACTTTCGATCATTAGGTTGTTTTCTTTAAAAAACTGAGATTGTACTTCACATTGTTTTATAACCTGTTTCTTTTCTACCCTTACCATTACCGTATTGTAATTACTTTCTCATATTCTTACAAGCATTTGTAATGATTGCACAGGATTCCATCTTGTGGATCTTTTTGAGTTTTCTTCCTAATTTTTTGTTGCTGACCATTTAGAGTATTTCTCATTTTTCACTTTATAAATAGCACTGCAGTGTCCGTTGTCATTAACCAATCTTAATTATATCTGAACTCCAAGCGTCACATAGGAGCCTCCATATCCCTTGAATTTTGGGTGCATCGCCCCATGTGCCCTCCCCCACAGCCCACACCCCTTAGCTGCTTAGCCTGCAAGCCTCCATGCTTTCTGCATGGAGACTTCTGGCATGATTTCTGCCAGCTCAGCTATGGGGCTATGACCTTCCTTCCTCTGCTTCTTGGCTCCTGCTTTCTCATCGCTTTTAGTCGCAAACCCAACACAGCCTCTTTGTCAGGTTCCGTGTCAAAACCTGCACAGGTCTTCGTGAGCAAACACCCATTTAGCAACTTCCAGAGTGTGTCTTTTCCATATCCTTGAGTCTCAATCTACCCCAAACCCCTTATCACAGTTCTTTCCCAATAAATATCACACTCCTCTCCCCAGAAGGAATTCCAGGGTTTGCTGTTAATGCAAGAATCACTCTCCTGCCTTTCCACCCACTCATGAGATAGATATCTCCTCAGATGAAATCTCCAGGCGGAAACGGAATGGCTGTGTGAAAGAGCACATGAGGTTCCCCCCCCGCCACCCCACCAGAAATGTGGCCTCCTTTCCTTAGTTCTTTTACCACATTGATTTACTTCTCGCTCTGGGCTGCAGCACCTCAGATAGACTCAAGACTGGTATCTCCATCCCCTGTCTCCTGGTAGCTCCCCAGTGCAGACTCTCCATGGCCTGCTCCCCTGCTAGGCGTGAAAGGCCTTTCATAATGTGGCCTCGAGCAACGAGCAACGAGCAACGTTTCCTGCTTGAACTGTGCCGCTGATTCAGCTAGGCTGCTAGTTCCCTGCAGTCACCTCCCACCCCCTGCTTCTGAGCCTCTGTCACTCCCGTCCTGATTTTCAAATTCAAGCCCCTTCCTCCATGAAGCATTTCCTGTTTTCGTCCATGTCTTCCAAATTAGACCTAATCTCCCTCTTTTGAAGCCTGATGTCTATGTGATTGCCCTGCATATGGTCATAATTCACCGCCTCAGGGCTCTGCCCCTTTCCCAGTAAATGCAGCAGCTGTGCTGCGTTCCTCTTTACAAGATCTAAGAACTATTTATTTATATAATAAATGCCAGTTGCATCAAATTTCTGTCCTCTGTAGCACCTGCCGTGCAGCCAGGCATGCGGCAAAAGCTTGAAAAGACACCATGGAGTCCTTGAACTTCTACACACAGTTCTGGCCCCTGATCTTCAGTCATAATAGGCTGGCTGTCTGAGAAAATATTTGCCATACACTCATTTTTACTGTGTGTGGTTGTTTCCTTCCATCTTAGTTTAAGCTCCTATGATGTGTGCCCATGGTTAGACTGAACAAAATACTGTATTTTATGAAAAAATCACATGCTTACAGAACACACCTCAATCTGTCTATAGTTGGACAGGTAGGATACACTCTCAGATATGTCTTGTGCCACATCGGCACACTGGTTCCTTCCTTTTTTCTTTTTTTTTTTTTTTACTTTCTGTGTTTGGCTCTTTGAATTGTATAGATAATAGGCGCCTCTGACACACACTGTTGTATTTTTAGGGTTGGCAACATACTGTTTTCTGTGGAAACACAAACCACAGAAGAAAGGACACAATTATATCATGCCGAAATAGATGCGCTTTATAAAGATCTAACAGCAAAAGGAAAAGTACTCATCCTTTCATCGGAATTTGGGGTAGGTCTTTGTTTTTTTCCATTTTATCCATGTGTCCCAGGATTCCTTTGTAACCTTTTTTTAAAAAAAATTTTTTATGTTTATTTTTTTGAGACAGAAAGAAAGAGCATGAGTTGGGGAAGAGCAGAGAGAGAGGGAGACACAGAATCCGAAGCAGGCTTCAGGCTCTGGGCTGTCAGCACAGAGCCCAATGCAGGGCTCGAACCCACGAACTGTACAATCATGACCTGAGTCCAAGTCGGACACTTAACCGACCGAGCCACCCAGGCTCCGCCCTTTGTAACTTTTTCAAAGCCTCTAACCTTTCTTTGGTATTATGCCCCTTATGCTTGAGATTGGTTTTCATTGACGACCTATAAATACTTCTTTTTAATATTCTTACAGAAACAATTCCTGTATTTAGTAATGATGCTAACTGAGGAAGGGCAATGATACATTTCTACAGTTACTGTAAGTCTGGGCTTTCTCAGGACTGAAGTGAACAAGTTGGTCCATAGTGATAGTGGCCCTTGCCGGACTCGGTGGGCCTTTCCTGGTCTGTGACGTCTTCCCTCCGGGCCCCACCCCAACTCGAGAGGTCTCCTGGGACGCAGGATGCGGCCTGTCCCCTTGGTGACAGCAGCCACCACTGTGCTGAGAGTATTGTATGCACCTGGTCCACATTCTGGAGTGGATGCCCGTGGTCCTTGGGAAGTCCGTTCATTTCTCGTGCATTTAATCAGTTCATACCTACAGTGAAGCCTCCGGGTTTGGACATAATTAAGCGTGTTTATCGCCTAAATCTCAGTGCAGAGGGTGCACTTATCTGGAGAAACCATCTTCAGTATTAATAAGCACTTTGTTTTGTTTTCATCTTAATATATATTTTGGCATTTCAAGTAACATTAAAGGAGGCTGAGATTTTTATGTTTATCAGAAAAGGTTTCAGATTTAAAAACAGCCCAGAAACTATTGCTCTAAACCAAACCGTGTACATACCCTTTCGTGAGGAAACATTGGCAGCGGGCGCCTGGGTGGCTTGGTCAGTTAAGCGCCTGACTCTTGGTTCGGCTCAGGTCATGATCTCGCAGTTCATGAATTTGAGCCCCATGTCAGGCTCCGCACTGACATCGCGGACCCTGCTTGGGATTCTCTCTCCCTCTTTCTCCCCCTCCCATGTTCACACACACACACACACACACACACACACACACACACTCAAAATAAATAAACTTAAAAACTTAAAAAAAAAAAAAAGAAAGAAAGAAAAAGCAGTAGCAAAGAGTATAAAGTATCCAAGAATGTGAAAGTCAGATCCCGTAGGAAGGCATGAAATAATCCTTTCCTTGACGTGAATGATTCTTATGTCTTGTTGCCTTGTAAAAACTAGTCTATAACCTAGTATTTAAATTCACGAGTGTGTGTCTTTTTCTTTTTTTCTAGGAAGCTGATGCTGTTTGCAACTTAATCTTATCCTTAGTTTATTACTTTTATAATTTAATGCCACTCTCTCGAGGATCCAGGTGAGTGACACCCTATAATTAAAATATTTTTTAATAAAAGTTTTTACATTGAAAAACATACTCTTTTTTGCTTGTGCTGCTTGTGACGGTGGGCACAAAAATACCCCAGGCAATGGCAAGAAACTCCCTTTTGTTTTTTTCCAAAATCCACCCAGATATTATCTCCTTGATCTATCACATCATCAAAAGAATTATGAAAGATTGTTCTAAGATAGTGTGCTTAAGTTTTCACCCAGGTTAGGGGGTCATCTGGGTGGCTCAGTTGGTTTAGCGTCTGACTCGATCTCAGCTCAGGTCATGATCTCATGGTTCCTGAGTTCGAGCCCTGCGTGGGGCTTTGCGCTTACAGTGCAGAGCCTGCTTAGGATTCTGTGTCTCCCTGTCTGTGGCCATACCACCCTGAATGCGCCCGATCTCGTCTGATCTCGGAAGCTAATCAGGGTTGGGCCTGGTTAGTACTTGGATGGGAGGATTCTGTGTCTCCCTCTCTTTCTGCCCCTCCCCTGCTCATTCTCTCTCTCTCTCTCTCTCGAAATAAATAAACTTTAAAAAATCTTTAAAAAAAGTCTCACAGGTTAGATTCACTCATTCAATGCAAATGTACTGAAGGCCTACCATGTGCATGCATTGTACTCACTGCATTTTAACTTCTGATATTTGCCCACACTGTTACCCTTCCTTCTTCTCCCCTTTCTCCCTCTTCTTGTCCATCCGTTTTATACGTTGGACTACTAACCCTTCCATACTACTATTATTTTTGTGAACGAATTCGTACTACTTACGAATCCATCAGGAGCTTTTCAGGTGTCATTAAAACGAAGGATGAGTCTACAGAGTTTTCTATATATTCTCTGTGCAGTAGTAGACTGTGGAAGAGGCATGTGCTGTTGCTGGCACATTCTTGAACTTAAGATGTGTTGGCTAAAACACTATACCTGAATGTTCCTATCTTTGCTGCTTTAAAAGTAGAGGTCTCCTAAACGTGGAAGTAAGTCTTGTTGTGTGAGAAGGCAAGGAAACAAACCAGGAGTGTAAATACTGTGACCTCAGCGTATGTTATCAGTGTGTGCACTGCATGTGTGCTGTGCCCACGCCCACCCCCCCTTTTTTAAATGTTTATTTATTTTGAGAGCGACAGAGCGCAAGTGGAGGGGGAGGGGACAGAGAGAGGAGGAGACACAGAATCCGAAGCAGGCTCCAGGCTCCGAGCTCTCAGCACAGAGCCCGATGTGGGGCTGGAACTCATGACCTGTGAGATCATGACCTGAGCTGAAGTTGGACACTTAACTGACTGAGCCCCCCAGGCTCCCCCAGGCCTCTCCCCTTTTATCAATCACTTACACAGGCTCCGCTCGGATACTCGGCATTTTCCCTTTTGTCCTCACAGCGGCTCTGCTGGTTCATGGTGACACCGGAAGGGGGTGACATACGGCTGAAATCACCTGCGCTCTTGCTGTGCGAGCCTGCGTGTGTTAGGTCCCTTATTCTATGGGGTCTGTCCTCTCTGCTCGCAGCTACTGCCACAGTTCTGACCCTCATCACCCGTACCTTTCTGACTAGTCGCCCAGCTTCCAGACTTTTCTCCTTCCCCTCTCTGCCCCAGTTCTTTTTTTTTTTTTTTTTAATTCCAGTACAGACAACCTACAGTGTTACCCTGGTTTCAGGTGAACAATACAGTGATTCAGCATCTCCACACCAGTTCCTGACACCTCGCGGCTCCGGTGCAAACTCAGGGTCGTGCACGGTGCCTGTCCTGTCCGCTCCTGGTTTGCCGCGGCCTCCTCACTGCCCTCCTTCATCTGCCCTTTTACCGCCCTGCCGAGCTTTTCGGTGGTCCTCCTGCTGCCGTGTCCAGCGCGCCGCCCCCCAACCATGCCTCACACCTTCACGCCCACACGTGCTCTCCCTCCGCACCAGCCAGTTCCATTCCTTCTTCTCTGCCCCTCTGCCCCGCCCCAGCCTTGAAGGTGCAGCCTGCAGGCATGCCCTTGACCTACATGGGGTCATCCCCGTGGGTGACCCCTGGGCCTCAGTCTCTGCACATGGAGGCCTTCTCTGCAGTTCTCGTGCTGTGTCCCCAGCCCAGCTGCTCGCTCTCGGAGGCAAGAGCCTTGTCCTGGTTATCTTCGCCCAGGGCGCCTTGCACAGGGGCACATGCGCTCGGTGTGTACTAAATATGCCAGAAGCAAGTGTGAGGCTGTCACATGCCAGGAAGGAAATGTATATAACGCATCAATTTTCCAAGCAGGCTGTTAGCGCGATCTGAGAATGTGTTCTGCTTTTCTTCTTTGGGGGTCAGAGGTTTCAGTGCTTAAACAATAAGATTAATATGTGTGTATTACAAAGTATATTGTAGATATACATTTTAAAAGCCATGGCTGGTGCAGTTGCTAGAAATCGCAGCAGGCACATCTCCTAATTCATTATTTCATAAGAATAGAAAAGCCAGGTGGGAAGAAACCTGATAATTAAAAGAAATACTTTTTCCTCAGAAAAAGAATATTCTGGGGTGCCTGGGTGGCTCAGTTGGTTGAGCGACTCTTGATTTTGTCTCAGGTCATGATCTCACAGCTCATGGGTTCGAGCCCTGCAGCAGGCTCCATGCTGACAGTGTGGAGCCTGCTTGAGATTCTCTGTCTCCCTCTCTCTGCCCTCTTCCTTTTGTTCTCTCTTTCAAAAAAAAAAAAGTATTGGGGCGCCTGGGTGGCTTAGTCGGTTAAGCGTCCGACTTTCGCTTAGGTCATGATCTCATGGTTCGTGGGTTCGAGCCCCGCATCGGGCTCTGTGCTGACTGCCAGCTCAGAGCCTGGAGCCTGTTTCAGTCTGTGACTCCCTCTCTCTCTGACCCTCCCCTGCTCACGCTGTCTCTCTCTCTCTCTCTCTCCTAGAAATAAATAAAACATTAAAAAAAAAAAAGTATTGAAAAACAAAAAGAACATTCTGGGTCACATTTACTCTTAAAATTCTGAATCTATAAATTATTTTTATTAGAGTAAATTAGTAAATACTTTTAAGAGAAAATTAAAAAAAAATTTTTTTTTTAATTTACTTACTAATTTTGAGAGAGAAACAGAGAGTGAGCAGGGGAGAGGCAGAGAGAGGGAGAGAATGTCAAGCAGACTCCACACTTCCAGCACAGAGCCCGACCCAGGTGCCCCTAAGATGAAATATTTTTACGTTTAATTTCTAAAGAAGTCTTAAATAAAATTTCACCTTTTATGGTGGAAAATCCATGGTGAGCTTTCACACGATACCTGTTTGTAGCCTGGGACTGACCGGTACCTGTTCTTTGTTTAAACAGTGTCATAGCTTACTCCGTGATCGTGGGAGCATTGATGGCAAGTGGAAAAGAAGTAGCAGGAAAAATTCCCAAAGGGAAGGTGCGTTGAGGCTGGAAGGGCAGGTGCTGGCTGTGTGTTTCACTTCCGGTCCTTGGGTCTGGGTGGTACGGTACGGGAGGTAAGCAGATCTCCCCATGAGCCTTTCTCCTCCGTACTAATGCCATTCCTCAACTTCCTTCTTTTTCAGTTAGTTGACTTTGAAGCTATGACAGCCCCTGGCTCAGAAGCCTTTAGCAAAATAGCCAAAAGCTGGATGAACCTGAAAAGGTAACTACTTGGGGTCAACGAAAGGATGTTACCTCTACAGGGCGGGGAGGGGACGTCCTTCTCTTGGAGCTGTATGAGCCTGGAGCCATGCTCCCTTTTGTGAGTTCTCGCTCTGCGTGTAATGTAACCCACATTGCAAGGGGTCGTGTAAGACCCCTGAAAGGGGGAGTCCGCAGACAAAAAGGCAAGGAAGCTGGTGGTGAAAGAAAAGTTACAAATGTCTTCTTTATGTAACCAGATATCCGTCTCTCTTGGCTAATTGCCGGTTCATCCCAAACACCTAGATTCAGTCTTCAGGAGGAGGTTGAAGACTGTGAGCTAGACCCATTTCAGACTTGCTCTGAGTGGGAGCACTTTGCCTGGTCAGCCACATTTGGACTGCGTTTAGATTCCAAGAAGGCGGCTCTCCATTGTAATGTAGGCGAGGAATACATGTGAGTGGTTAGTCAATACTCGGGAATGCTAACCGGACGTCACCCCCGGCACTACCGCGAGGAGTCCCGCACACTCCCGCCTTTCCCGGTTCTTGTTTCTGGGAAATTTGGCATGAAAATGAACCTTCTAGGTGCTTGAGTAGTTCATACAGAACAAGCACGTCTCACTGTTTGACCTCACTTATTTTTGCTCCTTCTCCGTGTCTTTGACGTTGTGACCACCTCCAGTTTTGCCTTGCCCGTCTATTAGACCTAGCAGCCGCTCAAAAAACTGCTGGATGATTTGCGCTCTTTTTCAGAGAAATCCACGTCTGTGGTGCACTCTTGTTCAATTTCGAAGTATTTTATTAGCTTTGTAATGATCACTGCGAACCGTCTCACCTCGTTCCAGGCCCTTCTCGCTTCAGGATTACTAGTTCCCACGTGTTTTAGCAAGAGGACCATAAGGGCGGAGATCTGGCTTCCGTCCCTTCCACGGGTTCACGGTGCTAAGGCTTCAACAGTTCTTTAAGGAATGAGTAAACAACTACCTCCCATGTGCAGGCGCCCTTGGCGTTCCTGATCTCCTCCTGTGCTCAGGGTGATTCTGAGTTAAGGAGACTGGCCTGTTGCTACTGACATGAGCAGGGGCTGGAGAAAGCACCCTCGCCAATAAGGGTCGAGGCCGCCCTGGGCCCTGTGTCTCTGATTCAAGTCTAGCACACACAGCCACGGGACATGACGGTAACACAGTCATGCGCACGTCACAGTTTAATTTTCCTTCCCGAAGATCCTGGCTAAACTTTGCAAGCAGCTCGTTCCGGGAGCCAATGGGTATCCCAGCCCACTACTCTAGAACCATCCATTCTATCCACAGCTCCTCTGACATTACACACGTGCAGTTGTTGGAAAGAGAATACTACCATAGGAATAAATACAAGCTTTGCCGTCTTGGGTGACATTGTGTTAATTTTCACAGTCCTTCTTTGTGTTTCTCTTTTGCAGTATTTCACCTTCTTATAAGAGTCTCCCGTCCGTGTCAGAGATGTTCCCAACGTTAAGATCAATGATCGAGGTGCTAAACACTGACTCCTCTCCACGTTGTCTTAAGAAACTCTAGTCACGCTGTGTTATTTATACAAGTAAAGGGCCGGACCTCTTGCTTCCTAAGTTATTTTGTAAAACGTGGAATTATAAAGAAACTAGGTCCTTTATTACTTTTGATACCAATTTTTGATAGGAATTGAAATACTTGAAATCATTTTCTTTACTTTTTTGAACCATAACAAAAATCACGGAAGAGGGTTTGTTGGGGAAGAAAGCTCCACATCGGGGCAGGAGAGTGTGCCCAGTGGCCAGTGGCCTTGCTGGCCTCCACTCACAAGCGTCAATCGGCTCCTTCCTCACAGCAAAAAAGTTTACTTCCCAAACGAAAAATCAGGCATTAAAAGGAACAAAACCAATCCCAGAACGGGAGCGTCTCCATTCCTTTTAGAAATTTGGGTATTTTTCGAAGACCTCCTTCATGTGCCATTGCGATAGGACATCTTGTTTTCCCCTCACATGACCTTCACGCGTGCGACCCCCATTTTATTTGAAGATGGGCCGTTTGTGGGCCGTCACGGTGGACCACAGCACTCCCCACCAGGGACATCTGTCTATTGTGAATGATGCCATATCTGCCAGTGACCCAAACACTGGATTACAGAACGATGTTTTATTTCGTGTGTTTTTTTTTTTCCTCTGTGTTGGAAAAAATAAACGCGGGGTGGTTTCTATCAATCACCGGTTTTTGACACTGGATCATGTATGTTTTTATTCTGCAAGCTAGTTTCACTTTCAGGTATAAGAACATTCAGAAAATGACTGGTTCTTTTTTCTTTTTTTTTTTTCCCAAGACAGCATAAACGACAGTGAGTAAAGTGGGTTCATTAAATTGTTGCCATTTCCAGATGAGAAACGGTTTGCTGCTTCATGCTATTTACTCCTTGTCTTGAAATCTCATGTAAGGGCTGGCACGCCAGGGCCTCAGGCATCGGTGCTTGACCTTAGTGATGCAGACACAGCAGTTATGTGCCCCGCTCAGTAGAACACGGCTGTTAGTTTGATCGAGGTGACTTGCCCTTTGGACACACGCCGGTCCGCACGCTGACATGGGCTTCACAACAGCCACTGAGCGTGCCTCCCGTTCTCGTCTCATCTGATGGCCACCAGGAGGGGAGGGAATAAGGGTCTGCGTCGTCAGGCACACCCCATCTCATGAACAGATTTGGCGTCCACAGGTCAGTTTTCTCCTGACGCCAGCATCGCACTCACGGAGGGTGTCTGTCCTCATTTCGCAGGGGAGGGAGGTGAGGCTCTGGGCGGGGAATGACTCTTCCAAGACATGGAGCTGGTGAAGCCGTGGTCCTCGCTCAGCCCAGAGCAGGCCTTGCCCCACCTCCTTCTCTGGGACCAAAGATTCAGTCCGAGGGCTCTTCCTGAAACTCTGCAGATATGTCACACGGCACTACGCAAAGTCCCCATGTATTTGTCCCTTTTCTTTGTACTCTCAGCTTCGTGCTGGTTGAGCAAACTGGTCGACCTGCAGACTTTGAAACCACAAAAGTGGTCCTTCAGAGATGCTCTGCGGGATTGCACAGCAGGATGGCATTTGCAGGGGTTAAAGTGGAAATGCATAGGATTTTAACTGTTCGCCCCTTTTTGCTTATTTTCTCAAAGCCAAACTTCTTCACTTTTATCAAAGACTTTCCTTCACTCTGTTACCAGCCCTTTAAGATTTTGAATCATGGGATACATGTTTTTCAGTTGGGGGAAATGGTCCAAATAAATTAGCTGGCTTTTCTAAAATGCAACAATATGTCTGACCCTCAGAATTGGAAGGTATCTTTCTTGAAACCTGGTTTACCAACCTCATATGCCTCCCTTTCCATTTTTATTTCAACAGCCCAGGTTCCCCTCCTTCAAGTAAGGTGATTATCACATCATCAGAAATACTGACATGATGGGGCGCCTGGGTGGTTCAGTCGGTTAAGCGTCCGACTTCAGCTCAGGTCATGATCTTGCGGTCCACGGGTTCGAGCCCCACATCGGGCTCTGTGCTGACAGCTCAGAGCCTGAAGCCTGTTTCAGATTCTGTGTCTCCCTTTCTCTCTGCCCCACCCCAACTCGTGCTCTATCTCTATCTCAAAAATAAATAAACGTTAAAAATTAAAAAAAAAAAAAAAGAAATACTGACATGCTAACTTCTGTAATTTCCAAGATGTTTTGGGAAAACATTCCATCTCCTGCCCCAAGTACCAGAACTCTTGGGCCAAGTTGACCGTGGTCTGAACTGTGTTACGTGCAATTTTGTGTGGTCACCAAGAGGCTATTAACCTCTGGGGCTCCTGTTCCCGGCTTTGAGGGCTCTTGTCACAAGAATTTGGAATGCACTTTTATATCATGATATTTCACATTCTCACCTCTGCTATTAAATTGAAAAATTATACCTAAAAATCAACCAGAGTTCCATCGTACAAGTTATTCTCTGTCTAAAGTTTTTTTTTTTTTATAGAACATAAATCCCTTTCTTAAAAACCAGAATTTGGTTTGCTTTTATCCTTAAAATTTCGTATCAAAACCTTTTGACCCTTCTGAGGAAACAAGACTGTTACGTTTATCTGTTTCGTTTTTGTCTTGTTAGCTACACTTACCCTTTTGCTTTCACGGCATCAAGTTAGGCCCTTCCTGATAGGTGTGTGATACCCTCCACCTTGTTCCCCTCCGCCTCCGTGGTGAAGAACTGGAAATCTCACATTCGAGGTCATCTCTGCGCAGGTCAGATGCAAGTGAGAGGCTGTGCTCCCAACACCCTGCAGGTCGGTCTAATCGTGTACATGCGTTTTGGGTCACTGATTCTACAGCTATTGCCAATAGAGATCCTTCAGGTAACTCATTTGCCTTCTAGTTGTTGGCTTTAAAGTCCCTTTACCCACTAGAGAATTTGAAACGTGTCAGAGGGGACCACGGGTTAGTCCACAAATGTCACCCAGGATCCGGCCCTTTTCCTCAAGGCCCAACGCAGTCCATTAGCGAGGCAGCTCTCCTGTCCCTCCTACAAAACCCTGTCCCCCGGCGTCCCCCTTTCCCTTGGCTGTATTGCTAACCCCAGATGGTACTCTTGCTTCCCACTTGCATAGTAAGTGGCTCGTCTTCCTGCTGCTGCAGGTAAATCCCTCCCAGCCTCTCCCTGCCCTAAAACGAAACCCAGTCTGCTCCCACAGCCCACCTGCTGTGGCCTCTCTGTTCTCCAGCCTCCCCTCTTACTACTCTCCACATCCATGTGCCCTAGCCACACTGTCCTCCATCTGTCCCAGTGACTCACCGAGGCTTTTTCTTCCATGCTACCCAATAAAACTTGCTGTGATAGTCGGAATGTTCTGTATTTGCCTTGTCCAATATGGTGGCCACCAGCCAGCCATATAGGGCCGCTGAGCACTTGAAGTAGAGCCAGTGTGACTGAGGGATAGAGTTTGTAATTCAGTTTGCATTAATTTACATTTAGGTAGCCACAGGTAGCTAGTGGCTGTTACATGGGATCGCACAGCCTGGAAAGACCCTAATTAGACTTTGCGATTAAAGTTTTATCCCACAGAAATATTCCCAAATGATGTTCTCTGGTGGTAACTAATACCGTTATGAACGCGATGTTACAGAACTTGCCTGCGTAGCTGAGTTCTCTTTGTAAAATTGCTCCTAAGACTTAAACCATGCAAACTTTCCAAAGACTTTAAAAGATCTTCTAGATAAAATGTGTTGGTCAGATAGGAATTTTATGTGGAATTTTCCTACTATACTTAATCTTCCTATAATTTGGAAATAAGGAAATGAGATTTATGTGGATCAGACCAGAGGTTAAAAGGCCAGCGTGGCCCAAACCAGATTTGGCTGTATTCATGAACACAGCTTAAGATGTCCGTAACAGAGCTGCTCATTCCTTGCCCTGAACTCTGTCCCTTCACCACCCTTCCTCTTTCATGAATGGCACCCTTCCACCCAGTGGCTCCAGCCAGAAACCCAGGTGGCCTTCTTGGGTCTACACTGGCTCTTCCCTAGTTTCCAAATCCCCACCCGATTCCACATCCCGTCCAGCACAATTTACTTCTCCAGTTACCCCAGAGATGTTCGTGTCTAGCCATCACCGCAGTCAAGCCCCAGCCCAAGCTATTTAAAAGTACTTTAAATAAAAGTAGGGACGCCTGGCTGGATCCATCGGTAGAGCATGTGACTCTTGATCTCAGGACCGTGACTTCTAGCCCCCACATTAGTGTAGAGGCTACTTTTTTAAAAGATTAAAAGTAAATGCTTGTCCCTCACCTGCACTAGCCCCATTTCCAGTGCTCAGTATTGGAAAGGCTGGATACGGAACATTCCCATCATCAGAGAAAGTTCTGTTGGGTGGTGCGGTCACCCTGAAGAAAGGCACAGCCCCTCCACATTTCTGTGCGACAGTGATGAGAGCGGGCGTCCCTGTGGTGTGAAGCAAGAGCCCAGGCATGCACTGCCCATTCCCCTTCCCCCTTCACTGGGCACCGTGCTGACACGCAGGACTCGGCTGAACTGTCCAGTCGCTGTGGAGGTTCCCTGTTGGCCACTGATTCTTTATTCTCAGTGCCAAACTGGGCTGGCGCCTTCTCTCTGAGGTTTACCGCCATCTTTCCAGGGCGGGGTGGGGGGACTAAAACCAGATGCTGCCCTCTGCAGGGGGAGAGGTCCGTTTTTAACTAATATATTTTAGCACTTGGGTACCCAGGTTGGCATTTTTCTTCACACTGTACATTAGTAGCTTTTTTAATCCTCTCAAAACCCCTCCATGAGGTTATTAATATGTGTTAGTCATAGTCTTTCAATAACCAATGTTCGGGTTGAACCAGGCTTGTGGTTCTTACTGTGATTGCAAGGAGCCCTTGGGCAGTAACCATCAAGAAACTTTGAAAAAATAAAGGTTTATCGTTTACAGGACCTAAAAATGACACAGCACACACAGGGCCACATAACAAGGTTGTGGAGGTGGGGGGATACAGGGGCAAGCATGGACCTAAGGTTCTGCTTTTATTGGGGTTCAGGATGGGAGGACCTAGGGTTTCACGGGCTCACTCTTTATTAGTGAACTGAAAACCAGGGATTTAAAGCACAGGGAGAGAAAAACAATAAGTGGCCCAAAAGGTCAGTTATCNGGGGGGCGGGGGGGCGGGGGGCCTGGCTCTTCCTCTAGCTGTGTGACTGGCAAAGTAGTTACTCAAACAGCCCTCTTTGAAGTGGACGCCTGGGCAGTCAAAGCTTAAGTCAGCCACTTGCATTATAAACAGGAGAAAACCCAACTCAGGGCTTATGGGACATATAAGCACTAGTGTTACGCCCACTTGGTGGGCTCACTGACCTCTAACAGCTGTTAAATTCACCACTTCCTGAGCACTCAGGGAACTGGTGGGGGGAAGGGGCTGGGAAGGATGGGCCCCAGCACCCTTGGCCTTAACCCCTAAGAATGTGTACTCTTTCTAAGTCCATCAGACAAACACGCAAACCGATTGCCTCCAGCCATCCACCAGGTAGCCAGGCCCCCACCCCAGTGGAGGGTTTCCCAGTGGGAGGAGACCATATGGACTGTCTGGTTATTGAATGCGACTCTAGAGATCATGTAAAAACGAGCCAATTTGTCAAGGTTTATACTCTCAACTCAGACTAGGAATTGTCACTTACACAGATCCGAATTTAACATAATACGTCTCTGTCCAAAGATGGATTCTGAATCAATGAATCCTTTAGTTAGTAGGCTTAAGTCTAGAACATTCTGCACTCGCACAGTAAGTCCTAAATTACTGGTTTGGTGTAGAAGGAACTTCTGAAGCAAAGCAACCTTCTGTTTCAGGCAAATACGTATGTTAACTCTTCACCCCACTTCACAAAGGTTTAAAATAACACATGCACATAAGTACATACAACACCAGAGAATGATATGAGCAAGGGAACAAGAAGTCTAGAAAATGTATGCTTAAACATGTTTTGTATACATACCTTGTAATGCTTATAGCACTTGAAGAGCTTCTCAAGGTCACACGAGCCAGGCTGACAGGGCTGGTGGCAGACTCCAGTAAATGGCACCATCACCCATCCTGCTGCACAAAACATCCTGGAAACCCCCACCCCCACCCCCGCCCTCCGCTCTGCCTCAATCACAGGCCTTACGTAAGGTTTCAGGCTCAAGAGCCCCTATATTGCTCTTCGCCATTCACTTTCTACTTCCACCTCTTCTTCGTATTTCTTAAAATAAACACTGGTACATAACAGTAACAGTACCGATGTTGCGGGGCCAGTGCAGAGTGTAAGGGAACTATCCATTTCTCTCTCAAAATCTCAGTGGGAGTATTGCATGCTGAATGAATGCAATGAAGAATGCACCTGTACATTTGCACATGGATGGAATGTCACAAACCCAGCCTACCTTTATAACCACCATCTAGATGAAGAAGCAGAACATTACCAGCACCCCAGAAATTTACATGCACCTATGTATACAGGCACGTATGAATACAGGTCATAAATTCTATAGAAGGCTACAAACAGCTCTTTAAGGCAATTTCATCACACTGTTGACCCAAATCAGTTAAAACTTCTGACTTAAGTCTTCCTTCCCCAGCTGTGACTACGTTTGTTTTATAAAGCCTTGCCATTTGATCTTTTTATCTCTATAAGGCATCACCTTATTAACATCGGTCCATTCTTCCTTACAGCTGTTGTCATTTTTTCAATATGTTGCCGAGTCTGGCTGACACCCAGTACATTGCCTACCTACCCTTTTAGTTTTGCGTCAGCAATAAGTGATTGTTTTTAGTTGGATTAGTCCAATAAGAAAAAGTATATGTTCTCTCAGGCTTATTCCAGACCTTATGTCTCCAAAACATTTCGTTCTAAAGTTCTTCTATCATAACAAAATTGGTATTCTATTTCTCTTTGTGATTTTATTTTATTTTTTTAAATTTTGGTTAATGTTTATTTATTTTGAGAGAGAGAGACAGAGTGCTAGCAGGGGAGGAACAGAGAGAGAGAGGGAGACACAATCCGAAGCAGGCTCCAGGCTCTGAGCTGTCAGCACAGAGCCCAACATGGGGCTTGAACTCACGAGCCGTGAGATCATGACCTGAGCCAAAGCCGGACACTCAACCAACTGAGCCACCCAGGCGCCCCATGTTTGTGATTTTAAAAATATATTGCTCAGGGGCACCTGGGTGGCTCAGTCGGTTAAGCGTCCGACTTTGGCTCAGGTCATGATCTCACGGCTCGTGAGTTCAAGCCCCATGTTGGGCTCTGTGCTGACAGCTCAGAGCCTGGAGCCTGCTTCAGATTCTGTGTCTCCATCTCTCTCTCTGATCCTCCCCTGCTCACGCTCTCTCTCTCACTCCCTCTCTCTCAGAAATAAAACATAAAAAAGAAGTTTAAAAGAAAGAAATTTAGTTTTAAATTTGATATTTACAAACTAATTTATCGCCTTTAATTGTGTTAGATGACGCTGAGCAGTTTAGAAGAAAACGTTGAGAAGCAAATGTTTTATTAAAACATTTTTAGGGGCTCTTGGGTGGCTCAGTTGGTTAAGTGCCCAACTTCGGCTCAGGTCACAATTCCACGGTTCGTGGGTTCAAGGCCCACATCGGGCTCTGTGCTGTCAGCTCAGAGTCTGGAGCCTGCTTCGGATTCTGTGTCTCCTCTCTCTGCCACTCCCCCACTCACCCTCTGTCTCTCCTTCAAAAAAATAAATATTAAAAAAAAACATTTTTACATTGATTTAACTCACATTTTAGGAAGATATATTCAAATTTTGTATATATATATTTTTTCCACTTACATCTTAAGAACTTTTAATCCATTAGATTATCACTAGAGCACAAATTAAGTGAAAATCCTGAACATGACATTACTGATTTTATTAAAGTTAAGGCAAGGAGGATAATTTTATGGAATTAATATGATTTATGAATCATACATATCCTTATTATTCAGGTGGACTTCTCAGTCTGTGGGAGCACCAGACATGTGTAATTAGGCCTAAATTCAACTGGTTTTTGGTACCTTGCTGACTTTTCCATGTATAAAACCTGTCGCTTTATGTATATTATTTATCCGTCTTTGTTGTCATAAAAATGTATTCAGCTAGGAGGACAGAACATATTCTGTTTGACAATGGATTTATGATTTCCAAGTAAACATGTGGACTTCCATTCGTAGTCTTGCTTGAGGCCCTCACAGTGTTTAGGGGTGGGCCACAGGGGCCCATCTCTGCCTCCCATTCTAGTCCTCAGGCTGTCTGCAAGCTCATGTGCCCCACGTGGTGGGTGCATGGCTCCCACAGGCATTTGCATCCAGGGCCCAAAGGCAGCCTGGCACCCTCAGCTCTAGGCCTGGAATCTCAGGGGGAGGATTCTGATTGGGCCATCTTAGGTCACGTGACCACTCAGACCCAGCGATGGCCGCCATAGGACAGAGTCACGTGATAACCTTGTAGCAAGGACAGAAAGGCAGTATGGGGCAGCATCTGGGCTGACAATCCGACTTGTCCAGTCCGTGTTGATAGAATGTGGTTTTATTTATTTATTAGAATGTGGTTCAGCAGACGTCTCTTCTTAGTGGTTTTCAAGTCATGCGTTTAGTAATGTGTCCTAGGGAATGTAATTTCCAGAGGTAAAACTTTTTAAACCTAGGTTTTAAGGATAGCTGTCCACCCCAGTTTTCTGGGGACAGTCTCAATGTATGCCAGTTGTCTCACTGTAATTACTAATAGTGTCCCTCTTTATTCAAAGGTATACTGGTTTAGGTGGTAATTCATAGATGCCCCTAATTTTATTGACTTTATGTTTGGTAGTATGAAAGTTCATTTCTATTCCTGTTCGGCCCTCATGTCACCTTCCTCCCTAACCCCGCTGGCCATCATTTGGTCCCAGCAACTGCTAGAGGCCAAGTAACGTTCTAGATGCTGGAGATACAGCTGAGGAAGTCAGAAACCCTGTCCTGAAGGGTTCTCCTAGGAGAGAGAACACAAATTAGGTCATTATAATACAGCCTAAGAAATCTGGTGCAAAGACAGGAGGAGGGAGCAGCTCTGCTTGAGAAAATTGAGAAAGACCCAATAGGGGATGAAACATTGGACCAGGCAACATGAATCTCCACATTGGTGACTTTGGCTTATTGGGAGATGCCTCTTATTTTTATTAGCTACCTAATCCAAAACCAAGAAGTGCGTCATTCATTGCTCAGAGGATTGCCGACGGGAGAATCACGTCCGGGATGCCTTTCTGACAAAGAATGTGGGCCACCTCATCTCCAAGGTCAGCCTTGGAGCAGGTGCCTCAAGTGCATGTAGTTAGGAGAGCCGGGTGGGATGTGCTTGCGCCACAGGTAGGGCCCCCGGAATGCCCTCAGGTCCCTGGCCGAGGCACCTGCCAGATTTCATCATCNNNNAAATCAGGATGGCACACAGACCATGCAAAGTGTTCAGTCAGGAGACCTGGGCTCTGAAGCCAGCCTGGCCGCCGACCATCAGGCAAATTGCTTAATCTCTCTGGCCTTAATTTATCTGGAAAAGGCAACTGTGAAACTAAATCCACAGCATTTCTTCCAGCTTTAAAACTTCTATTCGTTGTATAGTGAGCTAACTACAAATCCTTAAATCCAATCAGCTCTAATTAATTAGCTAATTTGAGAAGCTTCTTTTGGAAAAATCAGAGCCAATTTAAAATAGTTTCTCCTGGGGCGTCTGGGTGGCTCAGTCGGTTAAAGGTCAGACTCTTTTGATTTCGGCTCAGGTTATGATCTCACGGTTCAGTTCATGCGATCGAGCCCCCTGTCAGCCTCCTTGCTGACAGTGAGGAGATTGCTTGGGATTCTCTCTCTGTCTCTGTCTCTGTCTCTCTGTCCCTCTGCCCTGCTCTTTCTCAAAAGAAATAAATTTAAAAAAATAAAGTAGTTTCTCTTTTGTATATGCTTTTGGTACAGCCACAAAGGCCTTTACAGTGATACGGAGTGTATCAAATGGCTTCCTCATTTTGAATCCTATGTGGCAGATACAATAGTTCTGGCTCTTACTTTCTTTCAGCCAGATTGTGTTGGGCGTAAGCACCAGAAATAATGTCATGGTCTAAACTTTACCTTTTTTTTTTTTAACCCCTCCTCCTCTGAGTAGATAAGCAAAACTCAAGCCCTCTCAGGAAAGCCTTTCAAATCCCTCACTTTGTCCTCAATGTCAGGAGTTGGAGGCCAAGTGTGTAGGTCTGACTCATTGCCCTGTACTCCTTGATCCTTCCAGAAGTACAATCAAGAGGAAAGCTAATGCTGTAGGGCTACTTCCTGCCTGTGGTAGAGCTATTATTTGCTTTGTCTAGGGTTTTTCTCTGCTTGATCTCTCTTACCTCCCACATCCCTCTCTTTCTTCCCCTCTTCTTCCCCCACCCATCTCTTCATGTGTTTACTGACAATTTGTACTTTTTTCTGAACTGTCTTCATGATCTTGGGCTACTGCTTTCAATTTAGTAAGAAATACTTGAAACATACAAGAAGTATAAAAAATGATATGTGAACCCCCAGAGGCTCACCACGTGGCTTCAGGAACCATCGCCAATGCCACTGAAACCCACCGTGCCCTCTCCCCCATTCTCATGAGCAGCCCTTGCCACACCCCAGAGGTAACCCTGACCCTAGGTTTTGAGATCCTATGGCCCATGCATCTCTTTATTTTTTTGCTACACGTGTATGTTTCTCTACTATTTCTTTTTTGCCTGTAACCATCCCTGTAGCAATTTGCATCATTAGAAAACAGATCCTGTAGAACCATGCTTTCCACGAGATGGCTTAAACCCTACACATAGCTCACTACTTCTTCTGCCGCCTTCATCATAGATGCCTAACGTTAAGGTTTATCTGGGGAAAACCATTGGTGATTGCCACAAAAAGATGTTTCTCAGGTCATCACATTATAGACAAGGGACACAATGTCTACCTAACAGAGGTGAGGAAGAACCCTATGTGCCATGAAAACCTTTCTCTGTATGCCATTCTCAGTGTGGTGCATGTCTTTCCAATATGAGGAAAACAATAAGCTGAGACACAGACACCACTTACACAAGTTTGTCTCTAGCTCCTTCCTTCCTTCCTTCCTTCCTTCCTTCCTTCCTTCCCTCATCCATCCAAACATCCAATGTTTGATGAGAACCCACCATAAGTGCCAGGCACTGAGCTAAATGATGGGGAACAAAAACAAAAAAGACACAGTCTCTGCTCATGCATAGCAGAGTTAAGAAAACAGACAAGTAAACAATAGTAATAATAAGAGCTCAGAATTGTTGAGCATTTCCTATCCAGCTGGCACTGGGCTAAGCACTTGCTTCTATTATTTTATGTGGTCCTCATGTGGGACATGCAGAGTGGGACATCAAATAGCACCTATAGAAAAATGGAAGCAGAGGAAACAAGATCACACGGCCACCAGATGGTGGAGCTGGGATTTGAACCTTGGCAGACTGATCCAGGGCCTATGTCTTTACAGACTTCAACAATCATCATTGAAGGAAATCAGTTGTTAAGATCTGATGGGAGGGGGCAATGACAGAGGGTGAAAGGTACCATGGGACACGGACATCTTGAACTGCTTCATCGTGAGTGGCTTGGTAGTAGGGTTCAATGAGATGCCTCTTAGCTCAAGTATAGACAAATGATACAGTCCATGCTCTAACAGACACTTCTGGTATTAATTTAGTTTCATTAACTTGATATTGGAGCATTATAAATAAGGTAGTTTTAAGGCCTGGGGAAAAGGTATGCACCATCTTGCTAACTTTGGCAATAGAGAGATTCCCTGTTTGCAAAGTGCAGGTGGTTCTTGCTAGATATCCTTTCACAGATACGTGAGAGCCCAAGGAGCTGCAGAGCAATCTCTCCTTTTAAAAGGAACATGAGGAGGGGCACCTGGGTGGCTCAGTAGGTTGAGCATCTGACTCTTGGTTCTGGCTCAGATCTCACAGTCTGTGGCTTTGAGCCCCGTGTTGGGCTCTGACAGTGCGAAGCCTGCATTGGATCCTCTCTCTCCTCTCTCTGCCCTTCCCCCAGTTGCAAATCAATCAATCAGTCAATCAATCAATCAGTCAGTCATGAGGCAAGTGGCCTGAGTTATATGATCTAGCCAGATTCGAATTAGGTACATGAGGTTTTTTCCCCTTAGCGTTCTTTACTTTGCCCCGGTGTAAAGTCAGAGTGCCCGGCTACTGAACAAACAGCTGGGTGGAAATCGGAAGATTGCAAGATGGCAAGTTAACGAAAGAGCAAGTCATGGAAGGTTTGACTATGAGGACTCATGAACAACGGGGACATAACATCTATAGTCCATATGGTGGATGTGGTTAGGAAAGGTTCTGCAGAAGCCCACCTCACCTTTATTGTGCTTCAGTCCTTCTCTGGAAGGACCCCCTTAACAGGAACCAGGATTTAACATTTAATGACAGAAACAAGCCCTTAAGTCTTTGCCTCTTGGCACGTGGACTTGGATTACTACAATTTACAGGAATAGTTCTCTGTTTCAAATTAGTGGGGAAAATTGCCCTCGCCTCAGCCTCTCAAAAGGAAAATTCCACTTATTCTCTGAGCCTTGTGCCTACGCATGTCAACTATGATTACAGCATGCATCCCTGTAAATGCAAGTCACGGCTCTGTTGACACCTTGCAAATGGATATGTTTGCCTCTTGCCCTCTGCTAGCACTTAGTATTAAACAGTGACCTTGCTTCCGAGCAAGAACTATCTCCAGTAAAGATCCTCTGTGCCAAAATCCAAGAAACCCACAGGTAGGCATGACTTTTTTGGAGGGAAGCATCACAATATGTGTGCTTAAAAATGTTTGCTCCTTTATCATTATAGAGAACCCTTTGAATGGCAAGAAATAGAAACCTCTCCAGGTTAACTTGGGCAAAAGGGGAGAATTTGCTACAGGGACATAATACGGTCCTTGTGTTTCCTATAGCCAGGCCTCAGGAGAGGACCAGAAGTGAGGGGGTGGCTATAGAGAAGCCAGAATGTTTACGTTCTCTCCCTCGAACCACATTTTGAAAGAATAGGACTCTGTGTGTGTGTGTGTGTGTGTGTGTGTGTGAAAGAGAGAGAGAGAGTCTTTGCTACCCAGGGATTGTCTCACCTGTCTCTCAGCTCCAGTTTTGGGTTCCTAAGTAGAGTGCTCTGATTGGCCCTCCTCCGTTGCCAGGGAAACAGGGTCACAGGTACAAAACCCTGGCCTATCCACGGAGGGAGAGAGAGATACAGTTTCAAGAAAAGTGAATCTTACTAAGGACCTTCCTTCTGGCATTTATAAAAGTTCCAGCATATGGGTTTGGTTGAATAAATTAAGCATTCCCTCACGTTGGAATACTATGACTATTAAAATCATGTTTCAGAATATTTAACAAAATTAGAAAATGCTCATAACCTTCTTGAGTGTAAGGGGCCAGTTACAGAGTAGTATTTAATTTCATATTATGTAATAAAAAGAACTTTATTATATAATGAAAATAATATTACTTGAATTTCTAGTTTGTATACATATGCATGGAGAGAAGACCAGTGTATAAAACAGAATGTTTACATAGTTCTACTGTGTGCATGTGTTTTCTCTATTTTTCAAATATTTTTATGTTGACATTTATCACTTTTATGATCAAAGTTAATTAAAAAATTTTTTTCATGTTTATTTTGGAGAGAGAGAGAGAGACAGAGACAGAATGTGAGCAGGGGAGGGGCAGATAGAGAGAGGGAGACACAGAATCTGAAGCAGGCTCCAGGCTCTGAGCTGTCAGCACAGAGCCCAACGCGGAGCTCAAACTCACCAATAGTGAGATCATGACCTGAGCTGAAGTTGGATCCTCAACTGGCTGAGCCACCAGGTGCCCCAATCAAAGTTAATTTTTAAACTAATTCATTGACAAATGATATAAGTAAAATTGCCTGACATGGAGATGAGGAAAAAAATCCCTCAACTTATATCCTGAATCAGGTATTTTATAGTGTCTAAAATCACAGAAGTAAGTTGAATAAAGTTTACGTAAAAAGAGTTAAGTGGCTTGGGGAGCCTGGGTTGCTTATTCGGTTAAGTGTCCAACTCTTGCTATTGGCTCAGGTCATGATCTCATGGTCATGGGATCAAGTGTTGACAGCACAGAGCTTCCTTGGGATTTTTCTCTCTCCTTCTCTCTCTGCCCCTCCCCTTCTCTCTCTCTCTCTCTCTCTCTCCCTCTCTGTCTCTCAAAATAAATAAAAATAAACATTAAAAAAAAGAGAGAGTAAGTGGCTCTTTATAGCAACTCTTTGGGGAAATAATTAACTGCTTTAAAGTTTTGTAATGTCCTATTTGAATGCTTCTTTTAAAGTCAAGATTTTGAAAAAACTCCCAGCCTGTAGTCACTTTGTTTGAGGAATCAGCTTGAAAAGCTGTCTTTTGCATTTAAGACATAACTTAAACATCGCAGGCCACTTAGGAATAATAATTCTAGTGATAGGTATTATTGAAAAGTGTGGGCAAGTCAGAAAGGGAAATCACCTTGTTCCACCTAAATTACTGGTTTTCCTTTTTTTACAGTGAAGTGAGAAAAACATCCAGAGGGAGTTTCTCAGTTGATGAGCCCTAACAGAGACGTTGAGTTCAGTGGACCATTCTCCCATTGCTTCACTGGCACTTGAAGCTTCACAAAGAATAAAGCCGTAGATGGGAGCATCCTATAGGAGGTTTGGGTACAGATTTTACTAGGAGTCTTGGGGGTGTGACCAAATCTGGAAAAGTTGACAAAAGTGTCAACATGAGTTAGAAAAGTCTGTTATCAAATCTCAGAAGAGACTAGTATGTCAGGACTCATTCTGTTCCCCAATCCCATGAGGGCAGAGCTTCTGGAAGATCAGAGAGGACTTCAGGAAGCCCTTCTCATCAGCTAATCAATGTAATTCAGTCCAAATGCTGTCCCTCAGTCCCAGATCTACCAGGTCTAGAGCATGCTCCAGTATCAGCTTTAGGTGGTCTCTCTTCGTAGCCTCTGATTTGTTTATTTTTTTAATGTTTATTCATTTTTTGAGAGAGAGAGACAGAGTGCGAGCAGGGAACCGGTAGAGAGAGAGAGGGAGACACAGAATCTGAAGCAGGCTCCAGGCTCTGAGCTGTCAACACAGAGCCTGATGCAGGGCTCAAACCTACAAGCCATGACAGAGGCTCACCCGACTGAGCACCCCAGGCACCCCTTAGCCTCTGGTTTGATACCTTCTCTTCCTCTGTCCATGATCCCGATGTTGCCCTGGCTTCTTCTGTCTTCTTTGGGTGGCTTTTCTTGCTCCCCTAGTCTGGACTGCTTGATCTCAGGCTTGATTCAGAAAGAAGACATAATAGTAATACAATACGACAGCGAGTGTTAAAAACAACATAAAAAGTGTTGTGAGAAAACCAAAAGGGCCTAATTATTTCTGCATGAAGTGGATTGCTGGCAGTTGGCTAACCAGAGGAGGTGATGAGTGTTTGGGACCTTGGAAGGTAAGTAAAAGTTTGCCAGGTAGGATGGAAGGAACTTCCCAGAAGAAGAGGAACTGGGAAAAAAAGAATCAGAAGTGAGAAAGTGCATGGCATCCTTGGGACGGCTTGTAGATGGCAACATGGAGCAGAAGAAAGTGGAGAGTCTTGCAGCTGTGCCAAGAAATTTGGACTTCATTCTCTGAAGGTAGATTTTAAAGCAGGGGAAGGACTCCATTAGATTTGCTTACACAGATCTCATTAGGCTACATCACCAAGGCTGGCTGAGAGAGGGCAGGAGGCCTTGGCCCTCATCCCTGACTCCTTTTATGCAGCCTCAGCCCTCTTGTGCGTCAGCTAGATCCTTACTGGGGGCTACATTCTTCCATTCTTCCCTGGTTTTGTCCTGGGCCTTTCTCATGGTTTAACCATCATCCTGATGCTATTTTTTGGCACTGACCTCCCTGTCAACCCTAGCCTTGCATTTCCAGGTGGCTACTAACCCTACGTACCTGCATGTGCCCCCAGCCCCTCAAACTCAACATGTGTAGAGTAGCCAAACTCTTTAAATCCTTCCCCCAACACTCAGTTCTTCCCCCCGACTCTTCGTTTATGCCCTTCGTCCCACCATCCTCCAAGTTTCCTAAGCTTAGAGCTTGCTAGTTGTTCACCTGTTTTTGGCCCTCATGTTTAGCCCATTTTTAAGTCTGTCGGGATTTCTTTCTGATTTCTGACATCTGCGCCTTCCCAATCCAACCATGACCATCCTGAGACCCTCTCCACACTTTGACTCTGCTAAAGACACACAGCATCCAGCTGGTGTCCCAGGTCTCCAGTGGTTCTCCTGGATGGCCCCATTCTCGTATGGTTTCTGTTCTATCTTGATTATAGAGGGCCCCATATAAGGTAAATATTGAGCATAGTCCAAATGACATTTGAAAGTCCCTTAGGAAGACACCATACTGAAGTCTGACAAACCATCTCTCCAAAAGTCCAACAGCAACAATAATGAAACAATTTTTTTCTTCCAAATTGGGAGTAGATTGTGCTTTCTTCTCTCTAGCACTACATAGTGTAGTTGACTTGTACTTAGAACTCATTTTGGGAGGGAAAATGTATTTTTAAACATTCATTCTATGAAGGGTGAACAAGGAAGACTTGAAACTGTAGGGGAGGAAAAATAATTTCCCCTCTACCATTCTCAGTTCTTGGCTGAGACCTTTGTAATAAAAAACAGATTAACAACAAAAAACAAACAGATTTATTGACAGTATACCTCATGTATATATGAGAGATACTCAGGGAAAAAAATGACTAACACTCTGAGGTGGCTTAGAACTCTGGCTTAAATACCATCTTCAACTAAAGACAAGAGAAAAAAGGGGGGAGGACAGATTTGAGCAGTTACTAGGAAAAACACAGAAAATAAGAGTAAGGTTTGTTATGCAGATCTGCGTCTATACCTTCTCCAGCCCATAAGGGTTTGATGTTGTCTCAGGAAATTAGCCTTTGTCTTTCCTCGGGGGAGGGAGAAGGGACACCTTTGTAAATTATGTCTTGCTTTTAGGCAAATAGAGGGAGGCCAATGAGGCTTTCTTGTATCAGCTTCTTTTCAATTGCTTTTAGCTCAAAATAATCCTTATGCCAAACTGGGTTTCTGGGGATGGGCGTATTATGCTACTCTTCAAGATTAACCAAGAGCACAGTTGATTCATGCTCACTCGGGGCACATGTTTCTGGAAAGGATGTCATGTAACATCTTCCATACTGGTCCGGTCCTTTAAATTCTTAAAAAATATTTGCTAAGAAGCTGTAATCCAATAGACAAAAATTAAGCACAAATTTTGCTGACATTGCTTAGGTGGATGGGCCAGCGTGTCCCATGCCTGTATGTGAGGCCCCTCACAGTGCTGGTCAGACCTGGGTGGGCAGAGAAGGCACCTGGGGTCTGCCACCCTGTGCCACCAATTCAGGTGAACTCCAAGAATTTCAAACCTTCTAAATTCATACTTGGTCTTCTAGGTCTTTATATAGGAATATTTTTCCAGTGAAGAGGATATAATATATAATTTTTAAATATGTAATTTTTTGTTACCCTGATTGATAACTTTTAGCTATTTAGACATATGGTAGACGAGCCCCTCTCTGTATTCTTGCTCTGGTGCCCATGAATATCAGGGTGGCTGGCCCTATGTAACACATTTTCCTAAACCAGAGGGAGAAACAGCAGTGGGGGCTTTCCTGAACAACCACACAGCACAAACATCTTCAAATTGTGTGTAGGAGGTCCTGTGGCTGTTCTCACTGTCTGTCTGTCTCCATATCTTCTGGGTCCTTCTGGCTTGCCCAGACCCTTTTATGCTGCAGGGAAACCCCAAATGCTCCTTATTTGGCCAGGCAGAGAATTTAGATGTGTGCATGGCACCCTGCATTTTCAACCCTTGCTATTCATGTAGGCTCATGGGTCCTCAGCATCAGCATCAGCTGGAAGCTTGGTGGAAATGCAGACTCTCAGCTGCCTGAGTAACAACATTCACTTTTCCTCGGAACCCTCAGGGACGCATTGGGAAATGTTAGAGGAGAAGCCATTGATGCTATAGTAAGCTTGAAGCAAGGAAGGTGATCAGAGATGAGAGAAGGCAAAGAGAGCAGCACAATCCCGAGAGAAGAGTTTCCCACCCAGGACCAGAACCACCAAGGCGTCTCTGTCTCATCCAGCAGCGGGGGCTGAGGAGGGGCGAGGGCTAGAGAAGCCCAGAAGCTGGGCACTTAGGGGGCAGAGGATGACAGCCAGTGATGTGGAGGGAGGCCTTGGCTTTAGGGACAGAGGGCAGGTGGAGATGACAAGAGCCTGGAACTGTTGAGAAAATGGGACAAAGTAAATAATGGAAACAGACAGGAAATATTGCACACACGTTTGAATGGGAAAGGGACTGGAATGCAACCCGAGCAGCCCTGGGCTTCTCAGGATGCAGAGAAGAGTCCTGGCAGAGGGAGAGAACACAGCCTGTGTCCATGCAAAACCAGAGCTGGACAGTAGTTAAAGTGCTTAAAACAGATCCTCTTCAAGACTGTTGCAACGGGGAAAAGAGACCTGAGCACAGACTGGGCACAGTTCTGAATACAATAGGGGTCCGTGGGGATTTACAGCCAAGGAGCAGGTGGGGGGGGGGTCAGTGGATGGCAATTATTACTAAGAGGAAACATTGGGGTGGGGGTGGGGGTTCTGCCTGAACAGATTTAACAAGATTCTTGCTGAAGACAAGCCAGGGTGATCCAGTGTCACCTGGGGGAGGGGCATGAGGAACCCCATTAGATACCGAGGGTAGGGGGTTCTGGTTAAACCAGCTCAGCAGGGTTCTTGATAAAATTGGATTTCACAAGTGCGCAGATGAACCTAGAAGAAGGTGCAGGAGCCTGACTAAAGTTTGGTCAGGCAAATCACCTTTGTCCCCTGCAGACAGATGGGCAGCTTCAGTCCCTCACAGGGTGTAAACGCCTGGCCCTGCTAGAACGCCCCTGTGCACCTCATACTTCTGCCCACATCAGGCTGCCATGTCCACAGGGTGCACCTTCCCCCTGGGTCCAGACCTCTGAGCCTTCAGAGGCTCCCCCAGCTAAGCCACAGAGGACCTTCCTCCTGGGCCAGCTTTGCTAAGTAAAGATACTCTCGGGCTGAGGAAGCCAGGACAGGCTCCATGGCAGATGGCTGTGCTCCTTCAGATGGCTGCCGACTGCGGACCTTCCTGGGGGCCATGGCCTTGGCCTAAGGTTCTGAGGTCATCTGTTAGAACCATTCCATGGAGCTCCTCCAGGCACCCATCCTCTGCCCCGGCCTCCCTGCTCTGTGACCGGCAGCCCTCCTCCCCGGAAATCTGCCTCCCTTCCTTTCTACCCTCCTCCCGTGATCCCAATCTCCAGGACTGCTCGCCCCTCCACCCTGCAGAGCCTCTTTACAGCTGATGTGAAGCCTTTAAAGCTTATCTGAGAAGTTCCCATGCTTCCTCTCTGGTCCCTAAGATGGGGGAGTTAAAGTCTGGGGAGGAGAGGGGGGCAGAGGCAGGGCTCTCTCCTCGTAAACGCTCGCCATTCAGCCACATCTGTGTTGTGCTCCTGGTAGAATAGAATCCACCTTGTGAGCCTAATAGCTTTCAGTGCTATGTGCCAGGTACTCTTTTAAGTATTATATATACATGGTTTCTGTCTCTTAACCCAAATACAAACTTTCTGAAACAGCTGGTTCTGGATTATTATCCTCACTGAACACATACAGAAACTGAGGCACGGGGAGGAAGTTGTGTGCATCACCCCACCTACGCCCAGCGATGCCAGGACTAGAATGTAGGCGGTCTGGCTGCAGAGCCCACACCCTGCCTCTGCGAGAAGACACTTTCCCTTCCAGCCAGGGCCACCATCTCCCCTGGGGGGAGGGACGCACAGCCTCGTAGCTGGGGAATGACCGGCACCAAGGACGGAGAGCTCTGAAAGCAGCCGGCAGAACAAAGGGCCAAGTGTCTTTCTCAACACGTTTAAAGCTCCTAGAAACAGCAGGAACGTTGATAAGCAAGATGCGCTTGGTTTATTTAGTACCAGGCTCCACGTGTATAGATCAGAAAGAGAGGAGTTTTTGTTTTGTGTTGTTTCAGAAGCTTAGCTCTGAACGTCATGAGGGCAACACTTTATGTATAGAGCTTGTGCTCCAAGCTTGAGTGGTAGTGCGACCCAGGGTGCAGGAAGGTTCATTTGTCCCAGAAGGAGGTGGCAGGAATTGGGGGGGCGGGGAGGCAGTGTGCCCAGAAAAGAAAAAGCTGCAAGAGCTGTTTGGTCTCACCAGATTGCCGAGACCCAGGGGGGGGCTTCAGGGAATGTCCAAGGATCTGCTCATGCTCTGCTGGCTTATTTTTGGAGAGGGAGTTTGGGGAATGTCCTGCCGTCTCCCCCATGGCGGTGAGGACACAGCCCATTCCCCTCCTTCGGCTGTACCTCCCAGGAGCCTGTTCTCCTTGATGAATGGGGAAGAAGAGACCCTCCAACTAACACTTAAGAAAAAGCAGGGAGCTGTCGCCCAGACCCTGGGCTTCTCTGTCTGCCTTCTGGAGGCAGGTCCAGTGAGTAGGGTGAGGTCACTTTGGCTCCGTGGTGGGCGGATGTTGGGGGTCAACAGCGTGTGTCAGATTCCTGCTCTGGACAGACCAATGGGGAGACTCTGGACCCTGGCGTGGCCTTTTAGGGCTTCTGTGTGCTTCCACGTAAGATCCTTTTGACTCAGGGATGCTTTCTACAAGGAAGCGCAGTAAGGATTCAGCAGATGTGTGTTTCCTTCAGACACTTTCCGGGAGTTTTGTCTGCTTTTCATTTTCTGCCTCACCCGTTCAGCGATAAGCTTGGTGAGGGCAGGGTCTTAGCCATTGTTGTTTCCTGGTGACAAGAACAGTGAGCGGCACATATTGAATGAGTGGATGAGTGAGTGAGTGAGTGAGTGAGTGAATGAATGAATGCTTATTAGGTAACATGCTGTGTTGACATGCTAGCTGGAGATCCCCATCTCAATACTGTAATCTGTGAGTTTGAGGAAATCACTTTTCTCTGTCTACACCAGTTTCCCCCACCATTAGGGGAGAGAAATGCAACTTCCTTCTTCTTAATAGGGTTGTTAACATGTCTATAGCACTCAGAGCTCCTTAGATGGAAGTTTCTACTAAAGAGATAGGATTCTTTTCAGGAAGTTCCATGACTTTGCACTCAAATATATATAATACACAGAAAGCCTGGCTTTTGCTCTTTGTAATGGGTTTAGAAAAGAATGCAGAGATTATACCTAGTTGATGCCATCTAGCTCCAGTAATTGATGTAGGAACACGACTAATACTTCTGAAATGTAGCTTTCCTGACCTATCTGGTCTCTATTTTATGATGTTTTCAAAACGGCTTACTCAGAACTGTCCATATTTCTGGGTCTTTAGCCAGCATGGAGAATGTCCTGCAGTCTCCCCCAAGATGACGATGCCTTCAGCCATGAAGATGGAGCCCATTCTCCTTCTAGGGACCAGAAGGCGCCCCACCATACCCTGTGGACAGGGAGTTCACATTGGCCGTGAGCAAGGTAGCCACCTGGAGGTACCCGACCAGCAGGGAGAAGGGACAAAGAGGTGGGCAGAGAGGCTCCCTGGGCCACCTGTGTGACCACTATGGCCTTCTTGTAGTCTCTTGGCTGTCCCTGGAGCCACTTGACTATTGCCCTTATGCAGCAGTCAATAGGAGAGGGGATGTGGTGACGGTTGGCCAGATGGCATTTAAAACAAATGCTCAAGAGTCAGTAGACTGTGGATGGCTGGACATGAGAAAGAAGGACTTTCCAACCAAATGGACTGATGCGCACAGAGCTAGGAGGGAGGATGCACCTGCCTCTGGTGATGTGCTGGGAGGCAGGGAGGCCAGTGAGTCCAGAGAGAATTTAGGTCTAAAGTGGTAACAAAAAGGGAGACACCCAAGTTATTGGCAAGTTTTCCCCCTTCATCCACCTCTCATTCATTTGCAAAGTATTTATTGGGGCACCTGGGTGGCTCAGTCAGTGGAATGTCTGACTCTTGATTTCAGCTCAGGTCATGATCCCAAGGTGGTGAGATCGAGCCCCACGTTGGGCTCTGCTGAGTGTGAAGCCTGCTTAGGATTCTCTCTCTCTCCCTCTCAAAAAAAAAAAGTACATAATAAGGGCTCCCTTGGGCACTGGCCAGTGACTTTCATTTACTCAGAAGTGGGAACACTTTGAAGAGGTGTGAGCCACCCTCCCTTCCTGTCTTGCATTAGACAGGTGTCAGATTCACTGACGCCAACACACATATTTCATGTATTCAGTGTTCCGTAGCATCTCACCCTTTGGAAATGTGAATGACTCATGGCACTTGGTAATTTTAATGTATCTACATTTTCACAGAATTTAAATCAATATGTTCACAGAAATTAAACAATAAAATCCAGTCTTGGAATCTTAACAGACAACTGTTTTCACTTTCCCATATTTGTTTTCATTTTTTATAGCATCTTGGTATTTTGATGGCATATCCGGTTCAAGGGATTCAAGGACATAGATCCAATCCAAGCAGGGGCAGTATCGTGAAATGTTATGAGAGCCAGAAGGCTATCTTTCTTATTGCATAAAGTTTTGACCAAGTCCCTGAGCTCTGGCTAATACTGAAAGAGGTATAGGAACAAAGAGAATCGTGTCTCCTACCAAGCAAAGAGCTCCAGTGGATTCCACTAAACTCCCCCAAGAGGGCTGAGATGACCAACTACACATCTCAAAGCGGTGACATACACAAGCCAAGAGCCAGGCGCCCATGTAACAAATGTCAGCGCAGCCTGAGGACAAGGCAGGAAAATGCATTCTACATCAAAAAGTCCCTAGATGTTGAGAACAGTTTAGAAGAGAGAGGGGAATTCCCTGGACTTCTCGGTCAATAAAGCAGTGCCCGTTCTTTTCTACCTTTCTCTCCCGCGGCCATTTTTATCTCCCCCATTCTCTCTCCCTCTAACGACATCGATACATTCTTATTAAACCAAAGCTTTTATATGAATTTGAAGCCATTTTCACATTGTCTTCATTCAGGCTGCTCTAACAATAATCCCATGGATTGGGGGGCTTACATAACCAACATTTATGCCTATGGCTCTGGAAACTGGGAAGGCCAAGATGTAGGTATCTGGTGAGGCCTGCTTCCTGGTTTGCAGATGGCCTCCTTCTCCCTCATGTGGTAGAGAGCAACAAGAGAGGCATGCATTTCCTATTTTCTTATGAAGGCAATATACCATCATGGGGGCCCCATCTTCATGACTTAATCACCTCCCAAGAGCCCCACCTCCAAATACCAGACACTGGGGGTTAGGGATTCAACACATGAATTTGGAGGGGGGCGGCACACAACATGCACACATGTATAATGCCAAAAATGTTGGCATCGAGCTTCCAGGACCCTGAAGTCCATCTGAGATCAAGCTACAAAGGAGATGAACTGGCTCTTCTGTGTCTACCTATTACTTAAAATACATTTTATTTATTTATTTATTTATTTATTTATTTATTTATTTATTTATTTATTTATTTATTTTTATTTATTTATTTTGAGACAGAGAAGTGAGGAGGCGCAGAGCCCAGTGCGGGGCTAGAACGCACGAATGGTGAGATCATGACCTCAGCCGAAACCAGGAGTCAGGCACTTCACCAACTCTACCTACTACTACTACCTACTACTTTTGAGCACGGCCAATCTTGAAGGCTTCATGGAGAAGGGGGTATTGGAGCTAGGTCTTAAGGATAGGATTTCTATTTTTGGAGACAGCAGAGTGGGGATTTCAGATGAAGGGGAAAAAAGAATGAACAGTTGCTTCTAGACTTACTCAGATGCTTATAGAGGGCTGAAAATTGCAGAGGCTTTTCTAAAGGCATATTTTCAGGCAATTAGAAGACTTTTGTTGTTGTTTTCAAGAAGCCTTTTAGCATTTTTCAGAGCAGTTGAGCCGGTTGACATTGCTATGTAAAATATGATGTCAACAGAGAAAGGCCCGCTTTTGAACCTCATGTGGGTCATGTGGCTTTGCCCGGAGAAGATGATCATGTTTCTGAAGGGCCAGAGGATGCCTCCCACCTGCCTGGACTTAGTGACAGACCATGACGGACAGAGAGAAAGCTCTCCCTATGGCTGGAAAAATAACCCAAAGCACATTTTTTCTGCCAACAGAAGATTTGTAAACTCAGCTGCTTGTCTTTCCTTCGTTCTCCTTTGTCTCAGTCATGAGTGCTGCCCTCCAATGGCCAGGGTACCAGTCTTCTAAATAAACCAGGCTCACCCTAGCCCATTGCTCATTCTTTCTGGGTGTGGGAGTGCACAGCAGAGTATAGTCCTTTTGCAGGGTAGCATCTGGAATAACCAGTAACAGATGTAGGTATGAATCATCGTGCTCAGGGAGCCTTCCTGCAGCCAAGCTGAAAGCATCTGTAAGGAAGGCCAGCTGGATCCACCCGGACACTGCCCTGTCACATCATCAAAAGTATCCCTTCCCTAAACTGTCAGCTGTTTGCCATGGTGTCTAGAATTGCACCATTAGGTTCAGCAACTTACTCCCAAACTGTTAGAGCTGGTCAATCGACTCTTAGAAGCAGGGCTAGACTGTTTGTCCTGTGGTTTTCCATTAGCCCGCAGGGCATTTCCACCAGGAGGGGGTTGGGCACACAAATCATGTGGGTGGGGGGCGCCTGGGTGGCTCAGTCGGCTAAGCATCTGACTCTTGATTTGGGCTCAGGCCATGATCTCACATTTTGTGAGATCGAGCCCCAAGTGGGGCTCTGGGCTGACATCCTGCTTAGGATTCTCTCTTCTCTCTCCCTCTCTCTGCCCCTCCCTGGCGTGCTCTCTCTCTCTCTCTCTCAAAATAATTTAAATAAATGTTAGAAAAGAAAACAAACAAATAAAAACACTCACAAATTACTTGCTTGGGACAACAAATTCATTCAACAGACATTTGTACTAAGAGCCTATTTGACATTCAGTTGTGTAGGAGGGACTTTGGGATGGAAAACAGAGAAAGGAGCCCAGCCCTTACCCTCAAGAAAGAAGATCAGAGTCCTGAAATAGCCATACATAAACACCAACGTACCTTCCATGTAGGCAAATATGACAAATATAGTTTAAAAAATATATATATTTATAAACATATATAAATAATTTTCTACCCCAATTTCAGTTAAGTCGTCCGTCAGAGCGATTTAATTCCTGTGAGTTTCTTATAATCTGGAAGTTTTCTTTCAGTTAGCCCTTATCACCCAGACCATGGACTTCACATGCTTTGGCTGATGTCTCTGATATATCTCATATCATACTTACATTATGATTTCTCTGGCAACAAGTTTTATTTTATCTGAAATATACATAATTGGGTTGTGCTTTTTTTGAAAGCAACATTTATTTTTGCAACGGTTTGGAAAATCACATGGGACTGAGTTTCTAATAGCACAGAAGCCTTCTTACGTGAATTTGAAAGCAAGTTCAAAGATGTTAGTTAAGTTTCCAGAATACATCTTTAAAAATCGACCACACCCATTATGAAACAAGGATTAGGGGGATAATAATGCTAACTATGTAACATTCATTCATTCATTCATGATTCATTCAATAGTCACTGAGCACTTACTCTGAACCAGGCATTCTTGTACCTGACAGTAAACAAGACAGATAAGGTTCCGTGGATTCAGGTTAGTGTGCGGAGCATAAACATAGTGTCAACTTAAATAGAGAGGATAATACTACCAAACTCTTCTCAACCTGGTGGCTTCATAAATAGTCATTCACATATCCTGCAACCCAGACTATTATCTGCTGGCTTTTCCCACTGCTTCAATATATTATGCTCATCACATTGTTGATAGCAATATCTTTTCTTATAGATCTTCTCACATTGATGACATTCCAAAAATATCTTCTTAGGATTTCTGGGCCAGGATATGCTAAGGCTACCTCACATTTAAAACAGAACTTTGCAAGTTATTTCTAGGACTGTGTTCAGAATTATCCAAGTATTACTTTAGAGGCAAAGACGGTAAGTTAACAGCTGAAATGCACATTTTTTTTGGTTCTAAGAGTTCTAAATTCTCATCTGAGACTGTTATTGTCTTGTGCAAAACAGCAAGATGTTGAAGTAGATGAGGTCTCTATATTATTTTAATTGTGATCTGGAACACACTTCAAAAAGACAAACCCGCCTTAACTATTGTTGCTTCTCTGCCTAGGAAAACTTTCCGCGCCTCTTCAGTTTGCAAATACCGAGCTGTTGAGAGTTCTTGCGATCTCTGAGATTCCAAAGTAAATCCTGTCATTTCATCCGTGGTTTGGGAAAAAGCAAAGACCACGCAGCCGCTCGGGGAAAACCTGTTCACGTGCAATGGGAAGGCCAAGTTCAGGTGTGCCGCCGCCGGCCCCTGCACCTGTCCGGCAGTTCATGTAAGGAAAGGCCCAGTGAGCCAGCCGGCACTTCATTTCACTCCTCGGCCTCTTTAAGAGGAGCGGGAACTAACTTTCTTTGAAAGGCCCGGACTCTAGTCCAGTGTCCCCAGGTCGTCCCCTTGGGCTTCCTCGCCTCCCGGGGCCCACCCCTTCTTTGTCGCTTGCGGCGCCCAGACCCTGTCCCAGTGTCTTGGCTGGGCTCCAAGAAAGCGAGGAAGACGGCTCATCAAGGAAAGGGACAGGACAAGAAAGAGGTGGCCGGTGGCTCGGTCCTGAAATCGGGTTTTCTTGGCACACTGGAGGGAGAAAAGTTTCCTTTGTCAAACAAGTGACCACGTGGCGCTATGGCGGTCACCACCAGCATCCCGGGCAGTCCTCCGGACGCGGACTTGGGGGCGCGCCCGCCATCTCCAGCGCAGCCCAAGCGGAGCCTTGAAAAGTGGGGAAGCCGCAAGAAAGCACAGGAGCGATAAAGACCCGGCAGGGGGGCGTGGAGAGTGGGGTTCCCGGGAGTGGGCGGGCTCGGGGAGGCGGGGTTCCGGGAGTAGGGGGC
>NW_027551578.1:2004894-2014777 GCF_008692635.1 Crocuta crocuta | reverse complement strand
GAGCGGGAACCGGCCTCTGGATGACCGGGAGCGCAAGCGCTTCACCTACTTCTCGTCGCTGAGCCCCATGGCCAGGAAGATCATGCAGGACAAGGAGAAGATCCGCGAGAAGTACGGGCCCGAGTGGGCGCGGCTGCCGCCCGCGCAGCAGGACGAGATCATCGACCGGTGCCTGGTGGGGCCGGGCGCCCCGGCGCCCCGCGACCCCGGCGACCCCGGGGACTCCGAGGAGCTGGCGCGCTTCCCCGGCCTGCGCGGGCCCACGGGCCAGAAGGTGGTGCGCTTTGGGGACGAGGTAGGTGCGGGCGCGGCCGGAGACCCTCTCCCCTCCGCGCGTCGTCCCTGCGGGTTGCGGGCTCGGGGCCGGCACCAAGGCGCGGGGGATGGGAGCGGGCTCGAGGGGCGTCCTAGGGCCGCCCGCGCGGGGCTGGGGGCTCCCCAGGGGGAGTTTGAGAATCGCCGTGAGGAGGAGGTCTTTGAAGACCCTCCGTCTAGACTTGCTCGGCTGGGCTGCACCGGATCCAGAGACTTCTCCGAAAGCCGTAGGCGGCTGCTCTTTAGCGAGGCGGACCAGTGTGGAAACAGCAAGGAATTTTCAGCCAGCCAAGCCTGAGTTCTAATCCACTCTGCTACTTAGCTGTATGGCCAGGGTCACTTAACTTCCTAGAGCCTCAGTCCCCCAACCCCCACCCCAGGCGCGGTGCCTGCCAGGGAAGGCACTCAGAAAGTTATATAGATTAATGTTAATATTTGTGATGAGCTGTATGGGGCTAGTGAAATTGTCAAGCAAGACAACGGGAAGGGTGAGGTGCCTTCCTGGGTTAGGAGGCAAAACCGAAGATGTTTCCCTAAAATGCTTTCCAGGTGAGCACAGCTGTGCAACTTTGGTTTGGGGTGAGCACGGAGCCCCGTTTTTCCAGCAAGAAACTAAGGGATGAGTTCAAATGGACTCCCAACAAGCCTTTGCTACATATAAGGGCATGTCTGCGTCTTTGGTCTGGACACTGCGCTGGCTTCTAGAGGAGAGAAACACTTTAACCATACAAGAAAGAACTCGGGGATGACTGCTTCTAAGTCAGAGGCCTGAGTGTTGAGTGCTGCTTGTAAACTTGGTCTTTTTCCTTTGCTCCTTCTTTGTTTGTTTCACTGAAACCTCTTTGGTGCCATTAGAATTTGCACTGTGGCTGGCTGGCCTTTCACACTAAACTTTTACCATGAAGGGCAGAGTCAAAAGGAGCAAGAGGTATAAAAAACAAAGTATACAAATGAAACGCGCACTCTGTTAAGGCTGTGAGCCAGGAGGAGGGGAGCGGGGCTTGGCAAGTTTTTCGGAGCGTGTTGTGGATTGTGGATTGTGGAAGGGATCCTGGTTAACAGCGAGTTTTAAATCTGATTCTCAGACCTGGCTATGCTGAGCCATGTATTAATACAAAATGTCTGTGGTTGTAAACCCACTTACTTGCGAGGGATGTGTGAAATGTGCTCTCAGTATTGCCTTATTCTGACAGAATTCAAAGAAAAGTCTCCATTGGACTTTCAACTCTGAAGACTTGGCCAGGAAAAACAAGGGTGTGGTAAACCGGAGGCATGAAAATATAGGTTCAAAACGTATTTAAGAGCTGAAACGTTTTGCGTGTGAAAATCCGCATCTGTATTACGATGTTTGCAGTGTGTGTGCTCAGGTTTGGGTGATGGAAAGCATGTATTCCTTCTTTGGAAAAGTCATGAGTCAGTGAATATGAGAGGAAGTAGACCTGTAAGTATTTAACAGTTGTTGGAGAGTGACAGTCATTTTTCCTTAGCTTGGTGTCCGGCTAAGAATATCCACACGCCTGCTCATCATTAAAAGGCCCTTGCCATATAAGGCCTCAGTATCACTGATAAGGAGAGATGTGGCCAAGTTAATTTTGTGTTCCACTTCCTTCACTGGGTGCCAGACTGAGCTGTTTCTGAATTTGTAAACCCAGTGTGATTTAGAAGTGAATGGAACTATATCGTGTGGTACCTACACTCTTCTCCAGGAACGGACCTGCCCCTGCTTTTCAGAGTGGAACTCAGCTTTCCAAAACTGGCTGGGAATGCGCCCTGGAGTGGCTCTGACCAGCTTTAGCACAGATGGGCAGAGAGACCGAGCACACGGAATTGGAGTAGGGGTACTAAGGGACATTGCCCATGGTGTTTTTTTGCCTGCAGTGGCTGGGTGGATTAATGGCACTCGGGGGTTTAAAATGCATTTCCTGAGACCTATCAAGAGTCGGGACCACCAGACTAGTTGGTGGTCCAGGAGGAGAGCTGTTCATGGAGGCGGGCTGGCTCCTAGGCATGAGGGGCGATGGATGGAGACGGGGGTGGGGAGTGACCTTGGGTAGGCTGCCGGACAGAGTGGCCCAAATAGGTGACCCAGGTTTGTACAGAAGGGCCCTAAAGCAGAGTGAGTAGGGCACTCTGTCCCTTCCCACTTGATCTGTCTTCTGGTGTCTCAGGGGCCTCCGCAGCCAATCATGGAANGCCCATCTATAGACAGACTTCTGATGGCTGGGTGCTTTGAGTGAGTCAGCTCTCTCCAGAGCTACTGTCTGACCCTAGACAATGAGCACGCCCCATCTTTAGTTCTTCAACGAAAGATCACCCGCCTCCTGGGTTCTGAGCCCCTTTCCTAAGGCTAAAATAAGAGGAGCCTGGGCTTTGTAGTCAGTCTTGAGTTTTGGCTCCCCCAGCTACCCGCCTTTTGACCCTGGCTAAATCACAGAGCCTCTCTGACTGTCAGCTTTCTCGCCTCTGTGATGGGAATGACATTAATAGGATGATAGGAGAGAGATAATGTCCAGGAAGGGCCTATGGGGTCCCAAGACGGAGAGAACGCCCTTGACCCTTGACCAACATGGGTTTGAAGTGCTCGGGGTCCATTTCTATGCAAATTTTTTTGGATAACTACAGTAGAGTCCTATAAATGTATTTCTCTTCCTTATGATTTTCTTTAAAACGTTTTCTTTTCCCTTGTTTACTCTCCTTTGAGAATACGGTAAACACACATAGCTCACGAAATACGTGTTAATCCACTGCTTACGTGACCGGTAAGGCTTCCGGTAGACAGGAAGCTATTAGTAAAGTTTTTTGGGGAGTCAGAAGATTACATGTGGATTTTTAACTGCACAGGTGTCCCTAACCCCCGTGCTGTTCAAGCGTCAACTGTATTATTAGCCAGTCTCTCCATTTCCACTTAACAAAAATCATGAAATAAATACATTCCTGCTGCTGCTAAGCCTGGAGTTGGCCAGACACAGTTGCCCATGTGAGAGGGAGCTCTGTCCTGGGGGGCTCTGGGGCTGTCCCTTGGAGCCCGTATTTGAAGCTCTGGTTTACTCTGACCACAGCCTGGCCACGATGTGACCGGTCTCCGGGTTGGCAGTCACATCGGCCTCAGATCGTGCCACCCCACCCTTTCAGCCACCCTGAAAGACAAGGACATCACCTGTTTCTCTGAATACCCTCTCCCCCGTCATCAGTAACATTTTTGATTCCCACATTTTAAGTAAAGTGTGACCAGCATCTAGTCATTAGAAACCTGATTGTGTGTTTGTGTGTGTGTGTACATATTTTTTTTAAAAATGTTCATTTATTTTTGAGAGAGAGAGAGAGAGACACAGAGCGCGAGCAGGGGAGGGGCAGAGAGAGAGGGAGACACAGAATCCGAAGTAGGATCCAGGGTTCGAGCTGTCAGCCCAGAGCCCGACGCGGGGCTCAAACTCATGGACCGCAAAATCATGGCCTGGGCCAAAGTCAGACGTTTAAGCGACTGAGTCTCCCAGACGCCCCCAAACCTGATTGTATAATGATGGCCATCGATCTCGGCGGCCATAAGTATGGTCAGGGGGGACCGCTGTGTGTTGGACTGGTGCAGTATCATGGCATCTGTGTTCATTTTTACCCTCACTGTCTGTGCAGCAAGAAGATCGGGGATCAGACCCCCCCAGCCCTTGCTGGGACGACCAGCCTGGTGCAGAGGGAGATTGGCTGTCTTTGTGCATTGAAGCCAGGAGGGGACCTTCCGTTTTCAGTTTTTACTTCCTTGAGACTCAACCCGGCAAACGTTTCTCAGCCTATTAGGTTAGACACTAGCGGCCTTCTGGTTTAGGGCTGCTTAGGCTGCCGACAGTCTTCACCAGCTCCTCTAAAAATTCTGCCCTCGGACATAGGATCTTTGTACGGTTTTTAAACAAGGCCGCCAGCCCCTCCTGCCCCCCCATCATGTCCCCAGGCACCTCCTGTCCAAGAGTCTGGAGCTCCTGCTGGCGGAATACCTCTCTCCTAGCGAAAGAAGCGGGTTCACTCCTGCCTGTGCCCCCAGCAAGGCGCCCCTACTCGGGGTTAGGTGTCCCTCCGTGAAATGGGCGGCAAGCCTGGCTCCGAGCAGATGTAGATCCTGGGACCTGCCCTTCTGGTCGCGTGTTTGGTATGAATGTTAGGGCACATTTGCCAGCGGATGCCTCCAGCAGTCTGACTCTCCCGGCATTCTTCAGCGATGAAGTTTGGAGAATGGCTTACCCTGCTAGAGGAGAGGTTTTCATTTTAGAAGGTTTTAGGGATCACTCCGTCTGCTTCTGCTGCTTCCTGTTATCACATAGGGGGAAAAAAACAAAACTAAAGTGGAATTTTTGCGACCACTCCCAAACCCCTTGCCATCCATCTTGCAGGATCTGGGCCACCTTCTTGGCCCCACGCAGGCCATATGCAGGTAACTTATGTCTCCCACCTGGCCTAAGTAGATGAAGGTGGGCAGGAAGGGTGTTGTCATGGGCCGTACGCCAGCCCCCACGACCCTGATCTGGGTTTTGCGTGTTGCAGGACACAGCGTTTTAGGGCCCTGGAGCCAGATGGCCCCGCCCCCTCTTCAACAGCCTGGCCAGACCAGCTGCTGTGGGAAGGAAGGGTCCCTCCCCGGTGCCTGCATCCCTTCCCCTCCTGCAGGGATCTGGGGGCTGGCTGGCTGCCCCCTCGCCCCTCTCCCCTTCACCTCCTTTTCTGGGGCCGAGGTTCGGCCTCTATGAGTCCCTGACACCCTCTGCATGGTCTGAAGCCAGCACTTGCCTTCCGCGGGCCACTCAGGGTCCGTGCCTTGCCCGGACCCCACTGCCCCTCCGGCTCCTGCTCCCGGCCCTTCCCAGAAGTGATCCGCGGGGGCCTCTGAGGCGGGGGGTCAGTGTGGACTGTCCCACTTCAGCAAACGTGGCGAGGCTGCTGTCTGCACCCCGCATCCTCGGAGCTATCTCCTCCTCCTCGGGAGTCCAGGCTGGCCAGCCTAGATTTTTTTTTTAAGTTGATTTATTTTTCTTAGTAACCTCTATCCCCGACTTAGGGCCCAAACTCAATGACCTTAGATCAAGAGTCACACACTCTACTGACTGAGCCAGCCAGGCACCCCCCCTTTTGTTTTTTTAAAATAAACTAATCAAACTGTTATAAAATATATAAAATCATGTACCTATATGTTCCTGGTAAGAAATCCAAATCACGCGGAAGCAGCTTTGCGAAGCAGTCGGTAGTATCCTTCCAGAACTTTCCTCAAGTGTTACACCTTTGTTAGGTTTGAGGTTGGATGTGTGGTGTCCTGACACAGGACCTGTGAGGGCCTTACACTTCTGCTCATGCAGTTTGGTCTTCCCTTGTTTCAGCCTTTGGCAACAAATAAAAAAGGGGGGGGGGGATTTGAGAGTTCCTTTCTGAGGATTTGGGATTTGTTTTTTAAGGAGGGCGGAATGTATAATTATGATTCCCCACCTTTTGGCTGGTAAGAGCCATGCATTTTTTAGAAAAGATGATAGGGTTCATGTGGCTTTTCAAATCCTGGGACCTGGACTTCTGTGCCCTCGCTCTGGACAAGGAGTTGAGAACGTGGCCCTGAGTCTAGATCTATTTCCTGGGCCTCGAGGGGGAGGCTGCCTGGCCTCTGTCACAGGCTCCCGCTTCGGGAAGGTTCTTTGCCCAGAGTAGCACCTGGCCTGCAACCCCACGTAGGGGAGGAAGGGTTTTGAGCAGGTGGGCCCTGGGAGCCGAGGCAGCCACCTAGGTCCTCTCCCTGGGTCCTGCGTGTGCAGGGAGGGGGAAGGGCGGAGCGTGGAAGCATGTGGAGTCCTCTCTCATTGACAGGAGTCATTTTCACACTCTTAAGAGATTCCCTTAATCCTGGAGAAGAAAATCCATTTTTTCAAAGAAAATAAAGATCAGCCCTGTCTTTCTTTTAAAAAATACATATTAAAAATTTTTTTTAAACATTTATTCATTTTTGAGGGACAGAGAGAGATAAAGTGTGAGCGGGGGAGGGGCAGAGAGAGAGGGAGACACAGAATCTGAAACAGGCTCCATGTTCCGAGCCGTCAGCACAGAGCTCGACGCGGGGCTCAAACCCCACGAACTATGAGATCATGACCTGAACTCATTAGTTGGATGCTTAACCAGTTGAGTTACCCAGGCGCCCCCCCCAAATATTTTTATGTTTATTTATTTTGGAGAGAGAGAGAACAAGCGGGGGAGGGGCAGAGAGAGAGAGAGACAGAGCATCTGAAGCAGGGTCTGTGATCCCCATGCAGGGCTCGAACTCAGGAACTGTGAGATCATGACTCAGCTGAGGTCAGACGCTTAACCGACTGAGCCCCTAGACCTTTCTGTCTGTTGCCTTCGGACTCTCTTCCACTCCCCCCTGCTCTTCCACCTCCTCCTGCTCCCGTTACCGCGATGGCGCCCAGCTTTCATTTCCGACTTTGTATTCCCACTAGAACCTGCCCGCCAGTTCAGTCCTAGCTGCTTTTCTGTTGTGGGGACTTGTCCTTGGGCTTACGGAAACCCTCCTATCTCAGCAGAGTTAAATATATTACAAGTCAGAGGGAAAAGCATCGATCCCATAAATATATAAATAATGGTCCCTAAAAAGAAGGAGTTGGTTAAAAAGGGGCATATTTTAATCATTCTTCTTCCTCACTCCCCTGCCTTTTTTTTTTTAAAGTAAACTTTGTTTTTTTAGAGCCGTTTTAGGTTGAGAGCAAAACTGAGCAGAAAGTACAGAGATTTCTTGTATTCTCCCTGCCCCCACATACGCACAGCACACAGACACACACACACACACACACACACACACACACACACCCGCGGACAACCCGCTCAGAGCGGTGCACCTGTTACATTGGATGAGCCCGCACTGATTCACCAGAGTCTGTAGTTCACAAGAGGACTCACTCTTGTGAGCCGGCAGTGGGTCAGGCCAAATGTACAATGACACCTACCCACCACGATAGCATCACACAGCATAGCTCACCGCCCTGAACATCCTCTGTGCTCTGCCTTCTCACCCTCCCATTCCCAGCCCCTGGCCTTTGCACTGTCTCCACAGTTTTGCCTTTTCCAGAATGTCATATTTGGAGCCATAGAGCATGTGGCATTTTCAGATTGGCTTCTGTCATTTAGTAATATGCAGGTCTTTTCATGTAGCATTGCAGGTCTTTTCATGGCCTGATAGCTCATTTCTTTTTAGCCCTGAATCATAATCCATTGTCTGGGGGTACTGTAGTGTATTTATCAATTCACCTGCCGAGGGCCATCTTGGTTGCTTCCAAGTCTTGGAAATTGTGAGTGAAGTTTTTGTAAACTTCAGTGTGCCCGTTTGCGTGCAGATGTAAGTTTCCAGGTTGTCTGCTTGAATACCAAGGAGTGAGATTGTCCCACCTGCTTTAACCATGCTGCTGCTGCTTTGAGGTACAGACTGACACTCAACAGCTCACCAGGGAGAATGTGCTCCATGCTGGACGTGCACTGAAGCCCAGGGGGCCATCACCAAGGGGCTGGGATAGTCAGCAACAGAGGGGAGTTTCTGTCCCCGTTCTCCAGGCCCCACTGTCTGAGCCTGATTTCTCTTACCTGTGGTATTTCACAGCTCAGACTTCTTACCTTTAAGTCAAGATGTCACCATCTGTCCACCAGAGTCTCCTCTAATTTATAGGCTTCAGGAACACAGCGACAATTTATGGTCCCAGTGCACACCTTACAGTGTCCCAGGATCCTGACACCGCTTCGCAATTGCTCAAGGATCAAATCTATTTCCGGGATGCTCAGTAGTTGGGATTCTAATGGTCGGAGGCACTGAAATTTACCAGACCGTGCACCATGTTCCGACATTCTGAGGACATCTGACTCTAGCAGATGAGTGTTTAGTCTTTACCATTGCATTGCGTATGCAACAGTGTTGTTAGAAATGCACCTGCACTGGTTTTGTTTGTAATCTTTGAATGCCGGGAAGAATAAGGAGATACATGCTTTTAAGTGTGAGTTGTGTTATGCTGGAGACTTGCAGCATATTAGGAGACCGTCAGTTTGCCTCGGTTGATTATACTAATGCACGGGGCCCTGATCTCGCCTTGCTGCGAAGCAGCGTGCGAGAGAGCTGGCCCAGAGACGCCAGGCTTCTCCTGAGAGCAGCTTGAACCCTGGGTGGGTTTAGGAGGAGGCCCTGTCTGAGGATGATGAGAGCTACCTGGCAGTATTGATGGAGGGCTCCGCTGCATGTGGCATGGACTGGGCAGACAGAGGCGGGCCCTGCGTCCTAGAGGGCCGCAGGCACAGGCAGCCTGGTGGCCGAACTAGGTAAGCCGCCCGGTGGAACGGGTGATGTGAGAATTACCTAGGAGGTTGTTAGTGTTGGAAAACTAGGTCAGGTGGTACCTACAGATCCTGCCTCTTGTAACAGCATCCTAGGTGATGCCAATTTACAGTCAGGCCTGGGAATGGCGAGGGGACGGCCCTCTTGAGAGAGTCTTGAGTCCAGTGTCTGGGAACAGTGCCTGCGTGAGCCCCAGGCACGTGGGAAGGAGCCATTCCCATTGAATCCCTGGGACAGGTGTGCATGCCACAGAGGGGGTGCCGTTTGTTCAGGCCAAGGGGGCAGATAGGCCCCCAGCCTTCAGAGGGGCCCAGGGTGGAACTTACACTTACCAAGTGCTGTAGAGCCTCAGAAACGGTGTGATGTTCCAGGGAGGGCGCGGCTTCCTGTCTGCTGGCTGCTAGCGGCCTGGCTCTGTGCAGTGTGAGGTCAGAGGCCTCATCAGAGCGCATGCCTCTGGGTTGGCTTCCTTCTTAGGGTGGACCTGTAGAGGACCTAAGGGGCACCCAGCGCAGACAGTGCTGTCCTCAGGTGCCATCGGTCCCACATGCTTGAGACACAATGATAAAACTCACTGGCCCCGAAAGTGGAAAGAAAGTTATAAAAGAATAAATGCACAGTAGGGTCTAATCCAGTTCGTTAAGAGGAAAGGTTGATATTTGTAAAATTTCACCATATTTGAAGTCAGTTTTTTAAGCCCTGAGTTTCTCATTCTGGAATAATTTTGGAATAGTCACAACTTGTACAAAGAAATCATAACCAGTTATAGATGCGTTGCCTGTAAACCAAATAATTTCAAATTCAACATTCAAAGTCACTTTAAAATATAATAGCAAGGGGCACCTGGGTGATTCAGTCGATTAAGCGTCCGACTTTGGCTCGGGCCGTGGTCTCGCAGTTCATGGGTTCAAGCCCCACCTCGGTGTGCTGACAGCTCAGAGCCTGGAGCCTGCTTCAGATTCTGTGTCTCCCTCTCTCTCTGCCCCTCCCCTGACATGCTCTGCCTCTCCCTCTGTCTCAAAAATAAACATTAACAACAACAAAATTTTTTTTTAATTGAATCGCAGAATTGACACATGATGTAGAGTGTGGTGAATTTCAGTACGTTCAGTATTGGTTTGCAGCCTAGGGCGTGTCGGTGTGAAAGGGAGCACCCCTGGTGTGTAGCACTAGCTGTGTCTAGGGGCAGATATACCTGCAGGGCCCTCTGATTGCGGACCCTTCCCCCCGGCCCCC
>NW_027551578.1:1900995-2004827 GCF_008692635.1 Crocuta crocuta | reverse complement strand
CAGTGCGGACCCCCACCCCTCACCCGCCGCCCTGTGGGTGACTCACTGAATCCTAACTGGGCAGGGAGGAGGAGTAACACCAGCCACACCCGCTGAGTCTTCTTCAGACGCGTTTTATGTCTTACAGATGCATTAGATGTAAAATAACCCCAAGACCATAGGTGGTAGCAAGAGGCACTATGGTAATTAGGAAGTGATGAGTTTTGAGTGTTTATTACCTTTGTAGGGTTTTTTCAGGGGGGACGTGTTTTTTTGAAAGACAGGTTTTATTTTTTAGAGCAGTTTTAGGTTCTTAGCAGAAGCGAGTGGAAAACTCCTACCTCCACACATGCACAGCCTCCCCAACAGAGCGGGGCGTTTGTACAGTAGATGAACCTACTTGACACACCGTTGTTGCCCAAAGTCTATGGTTCACATTGGGGTTTATTCTTGATGTTGTACCTTCTGTAGGTTTTGAGGAAAGTATCCATCACTAAAGTATATGGTACGGAGTGTTTTCTTACTTTTTTAAAAATGTTTATTTTTGAGAGAGGAGAAAGAGACTGAGCGTGCATGAGTGGGAAAGGGGCAGAAGAGAGGGAGACACAGAATCTGAAGCAGCTCCAGGCTCTGAGCTGTCAGCACAGAGCCCGACACGGGCCTGGAACCTATGAACTGTGTGATCATGGCCTGAGTTGAAGTCGGATGCTCAACTGAGCCACCCAGGCACCCCTGGTAGGAATGTTTTCATTGCTATAAAATCCTCTGGCCTCTGCCCTCCTTTGAACTCCCAACAACGCTGATCTTTTTACTGTCTCTGTAATTTTGCCTTTTCCAGAATGCATACAGTTGGACTCATCCAGTATGTAGCCTTTTCAGATTTCTTTATTGTGGGAAAATATATGTAACACAAAACGTTACCATTCTAACCATTTTTAAGTATATGATTAGTATATTCCCACTGCTGTGCAGCCATTAGCCATATCCATTTCTAGAACTTTTCTGTCACCTGTCAGCAACTCTGAATCCAGGGGTGCCTGGGTGGCTCAGTCGGTTAAGATTGACTCTTGATTTCTGCTCAGGTCATGATCTCACAGTTCGTGGAATTGAGCTCTACATCAGGCTCTGCGCTAAAAGGGTGGTGCCTGCTTGGGATTTCCTCTCTCCCTCTCTGTCTCTCTGTGCCTCTCTCTCTCTCAAAATAAATAAATAAACATTAAAAAAAAAGAAACTTTGAATCCATTAAACAATAATTTCCCATTCCATCTGCCTCCTGTGAGCTCTCTTCTCCTTTCTGTCTCCATGAATTTGCCTCATCTGGGTACCTCAAAAAAGTGGCATATAATATCTGTGCTTTGGTGATGGCACATTCATTTAGCGGAGTGTCTTCGAGGTTCATCCAGGTTGTAGCCTGATGCAGAATCTCCTTCCTTTTGAAGGCTGACTTGCATTATTTTCACATTCTGGCTCGCATGAGAAATGCTGCCGAGCGCACCAGCATCCAACCATCTGTTCGGGTGGCTGCTTCCCGTTCCTTTGGCTGTAGATCTAGGCGTGGAATTTCAGGACCAAATGGTAATTCTGTGTCTCCTCTTTTTGAGGAAGTGCCGCACCGTTTCCCACAGCCACTGCTCCATTTTACATTCCCACCAGCAGTGCGTGAGCTTCCAGTGTCTCCACATCCCTGCCAACACTTGTTAATTCTTTTTAAAAATATTTATTTATTTTTGACAGAGAGAGACAGAGTATGAGCGGGTAAGGGACAGAGAGATCAGGAGACACAGAATCTGAAGCAGGTTCCAAGCTCCGAGCTGTCAGCACAGAGCCCAATGCAGGGCTCGAACTCATGAACTGTGGGATCATGACCTGAGCTGAAGTCGGATGCTTAACCGACTGAACCATCCAGGCGCCTTAATTCTTTTAATAACAGTAATGGCTATGTTCAACACCAGGTTCAAAAAACTCCTAAACCTTTCAAAGTCCACTTGCGGGAATCAGCACGAGCCCTCTCCAGCCCACTGCTGGCTGTGGCCTCCAGAAGGGAACCCACAGAGATCTTTAAAACACTGGCATCCAGTCTTCAAATAGTAAAGTAAATGCTGGAGATTTGTGCATATATGCTTTCTGGTACTACGGGCAGAGAATAGACATTTTTTTTTTTTTAAAGTACTTTCTCCATCGGAAAGTGAACATTACGTTGGGTGAGTATTTCCCAGCAAGAGGGAGTCAGGGCCTCTGGGAAGTTAGAGGAAAGACTAGTTGGTGCCTGTGCATCGTCAAGTCCTTGGGATCACGTGGGGATAAGCAGAGCCTCCCACATGTTGTGCTGGCTTCTGATAATTTCCGGGGGCTGTGTGTCTGGTGACTCTTGGTGGCTCTGTGTCCTGCTCCTTTGGGATCTGGTGACTTCTAGGCTTCATCCTGTGCCGTGCTCCAGAGAAGAAATAGTTTTCAGAGAGAGGCAGCAATGTCTCTGTACAGCCCTCCCTCGTGGAGAGGAATTTGACTGTGAAGGTAACTCTTGGCTAAAACAGAGCCCACTCCGCAACATCCTGCGGTCTAAGTCGCGGAAGTGGTTTGGTGTTTCGATCGTTTTGGATCTCGGGCCCTGGGAGGGCCGGCAGGGGACCCTTTCAAGCAGCCTCTACAGAAAGCATCCATGAGCATCCCCAGGCATGGGTCTGGCCACGTTTTGGTTGCCTGCTGGTCATCGTGGGACTGGAAGAAAGAACACTGTGTGCACACGCACCGCCACTTTGCGGTTCTGATGCCATTTTGCATCCAGCTGCCCGGAGAGGCTGTTCCCAGCGCCAGAGCGTGCAGCCACTGCTGATGTCAGAGCTTCAATAACATTCTTGCGCGGGGTGTTTATTTTTGTTAAGCGTTTTATTATTTTTATGAGCTCAGAATTGCAGAAATCCAAGGAATTTGCCCCTTGACTGCGTTTCTTGCTGGAGCAAACGACAGACTATTGACCTGACACCGAGTTGGGGAGAAATCAGTGTGACCCTCTCTTGGTCTCCAGCCCCCTTGGAATTTCAGCTAATATGGGCTTACCACGCTCTCGTCTCAGTCTGTGTTCCTGGGAGTCTGCACTCTTCGTCTTGCAAAGCCAAAAGCTTTATTTTAATTTTTGCCGATCTCAGCTGTACAGCTAACATTTAAGGATAGGTCCTGTCACGTGATGAGGGGAGTCCAGCTCCAGAGCGCCACTGGGTCTGCTCCCTTCCCTGCTCTGCCTGCCCAGTTAATCTCCACACACCTCCTCTGTCCGCTGAGGTGGCCCCTGGGCTCTCCCACCTCTGGTGGAAGGACCACATTGGCCAATTGATTTCCCTTTCCTTTGCCCCCACAGATGCAAACCCAGAATAAATGATACCTAAGTGCTGTGAGCCTCCTTCGCTTTCCCCATGTAGAAAAAAATCCTTCTTGTTTTATTATTCGAAGAGATACGTAGAGCCTCCTGGGCTCATAGAATTTTAGAGACTTTGGGTCCTTTGGCTCAGCTGTGCTCTCTGCCGGCTGCCCCCCTGCCCACAGGGGGTAGCCAGGAAAAGGCGATGTTCCTCTCATTTGTTCAGGCCAGTGAGCGACACGTGTTGTATTCTAGGTCAGATTCGCAGTTACCGTTCTGAAGGACGCTTTCTATTGTGTTCTCTTGGGGAGTGCGGGGGTGACTTCAGAGCTCTCATTAAATTGGCATGTTCTTCATTAATGCTGCCCATCAGCCCTTTTGAGATCTCTGCTGGGCACAGGGGGGCGGTGGGGGCGCTCAGCTGCACTGGCTTTGGCTGGAGGCCTGTTGCCTGACATCCTTCTATTCCTGCATTGCTACATTGGATTGTTACAACAGCCCTGCAAAGGAAGTGTGATTCTCCTCTTACAGAAGAGGAAACTGAGGCTCAGAAGGCTGCGTCATCTTCCCATCTAGTCTAGTCCCTGCTAGAGCAGAGGCCGGAGTGTGTAAAGCTCCTTTCCCTTTCTGCTCACATCCCCATCATTGGTTCCCCCCCATCCCCAGGGCTTCCCAGTCATTCACTGAGTGTCCTTTGGTGGGGGAGGGGCGTGCCTGGGCCCCTCCGCAAAGCTGAGGGCAAAGCCAGACTGGGAAGGTCAGCACCGTCTGCGCAGAGCATCCAGACGTCAGGCTTGTTCCGAGCGCGGAGTTGGGACGAGTCCTAAGTTTTGCTTACCCCGTGGCCTAGGGTGGATGTTTGCACGGGGTATGTTTGGGTTGGGGTTTCTGACTTACTCTCGAATTTCTATTTCAGGACATAACTTGGCAAGATGAGCACTCTGCCCCTTTCTCCTGGGAGACGAGGGTAAGTTGGAGTAAATTTGGATTTGTTTGTCCTTTTGAAAAAGAATTGCCTGCTCATGTATTTTTTCTGTAGCTCTCGGTGGACTCAGAAGGCGGAGGTCCCGCCATCTGGCTGCAGGTGATTTCCCCCCGCCCCGCCCCCGCTGGTGGAAAAGGAGAGGAGCGGAGGCTGCTGGGGAAGAGCTAGGAAACCCATGGGGGGGGGGCGTCATGATGGAATTAAAGGGATTGCCCCTCGACTAGGGCCCTAGCTGCCCCAGGAAAGCAGAGTCAGCCCCATTTGGGGCTTTTTCTGCTCCTGGCTCTGCCCCCCAACACTTGGCCCCTTAGTGGGGGTGCTTTGTAAGGCAGAACTTGGAGAGAAGCTTCTGGAGGGGGCAGTCTATTAAAATGAGCTCAGGTTAGGGGCAGGAGAGAGACANGGGGGGTGGGAAGGGAAATACACTCTTGGTGTCCTGTGATATTGACCGGGCAGTGTCCTGTGATATTGACCGGGCAGTGGATACGCAGGGACAGGTGTTAGCGGTACAGCGCAGCCTGGATCGCTGACCTGTAGTCCCTTGTTTACTTTGATGACCATGATTATTGCCAGTTAGTTCATAGGATCAGGCTTCCTGATTCTAGTTTATTTCCTCTGTCCTGCCTAGTGGCTCCAGTGGAAGTGCATGAGTAAGAGACAAAGTAACCAACAGAAAGGTGTCCATAACCCAAGGAAAATGACTGAAAGTCTAGAACATTTAGTGTGTCGGAGGGTTCTTCCCAAAGACTGCGGTGTGCCCGGAACGGGGCTCAGACTTGAGGTCGGAGCAGGGCTTTGAAGTGCCTCTACTTACACAGGCTTTCTGGCTGGGGCCTGCGGAGAGGGTGGGTCAGAGCAGGGCAGTGAGGGGCTCTGCAGGACACCCAGAAGCCCTCCCGTCGGGGAAGGGGGCCTGTGTCTGAAAATGGAACGTTTCAGAAGGTTCCGGTGGACGAGGGCAGGGGGCGCTGTTGCACACACACAGAGCTGCTGATTGGGCCCGGTGACCTGGTCCCGAGATGGGGAGGCGCGCGCCCTGGTCCTCACGTGAGAGCTGGGAGGAGGTTTTGGAAATGCAGGCGCACACGTTCATCCTGTGGGCGCGGATTCCCGCTGCCTTTAGTGCACCATTACGTGGGGTCCTAAACACCCTACATATAGACGCAAACATAGAGTGTGCATCCCACATGTGCCTGTTTTTTCTTTCCCCTGCAGATTAGTAATGCAGGTCTGTGCAGAGGGCAGTGTGAGCGAAGCGGTGTGCCTGGAAGCCGGGGTCTCCCTAGGGGTCTGGACCCTGGTTTCAAACCGTCCATCCAGGAGCAGCCAGGAAATTCAGTGGCTCCTAAAGCCAGCGAGGAATCCCCTGTCTCGGGACACTGTCAGGGAAGCCGTGGGTGGGTAGAGACTACATCGTCACGCTGGCATTCAGCCAGGAGCCACAGTCTTCTTTTGGGGCTCCGCGGTGAGCCCCAACTGAGAAGCACTAGCCCTGCCGGTGATACCCAGTGGTCAGAGGCAAATAGACGCTCAGCAGGGTGGGATCAAACGGCCTGGGAGACGGTGGCCCAGAACGCAGCACAGACTTGCCTGGACTGGCTCCTGTGTTTGAGGATATCACAGTGATACAGGCACGGAGGTCAGAAGAGTGATAACGTCCCAAGCCCCGAGTCCATCTCATGCCCCGTGAGAATATCAGCTCGATTAAGAATTTACCTTGTAAAATATTACTGAGCCTGCTATTTTGGAGATAGGATGTTCCATCTATTATTAACTTGCTGCAGATGACATTGTGACACAGGGCTGGGCAGTGGCTGGAGCGGGTGCCGGGATGGGGCGTAGCCGTCTCCAGAACGATGAGGACAACTAACTGTCCCATGCGGATCTCACTTGTGCTGGTGCTAACGGTCCACGGCCGCCAGCCAGGCCCCTCAGGCACCTTGTCAGTTGAGAAGGCTCCAGAAGTCCATCGATGTGGTCCACTTCACAGAGAACCAGCTTACTTAACCAATGGGCGCGGGCTCCCTCGGCATCCTCACCGTTTGGTTTGCTCTCTTGAAGTTGGACTTAACGTAGTTTAGTGTTAGAACCTTGTGGAGACAAAATAGAGAACGTTCTGGAGAGCAGTGAAGCTTGTCTACTCTGTTTTCACACGTCGGCAGTGAGTTCTAGAAAGTCCCACCACTCGCCTCCCCAGCCTTACCTTGGAGCGCCCTGCCTCCTTGCTTTTTGGGCTTTGTCACACTCTCCCTTGAGGACTGGCCAGACCCTTTTTGAAGAGCTGCAGACAGGAGGTGGCTTGAGGCGGCTCCCTGCCTGGGGCCTGTCCCTCTGAGGCTGACCTGCCCAGGCGCCCCTGTGTCTCTGCCCTCCTCCATGATGGAGGGGAGGCTCAGAGGGAGAGCTGCCCGCCCCAGCTGGGGGTGAGTGGTGGTTATCCTTCCCACCCATCTGTCAGCCTGGCGGGTGAGCCGGCGGAGAGGGTGCCTGTGGGCCCCCACAGCAGATTCCTTTCTCATGCTACTGATCTTTCTAGAGGAAGAAACTCAGCACTTGGAATGCTCCAGAGAAGGGGAGGCAGGGAGCAGAGAGGATTCTTGGCATTCCCCAGTGGGTCTGGGCTGGGGAACTTAGAGGAGATGTCTCTAGAGGCAGGTCGGGCCCTGGCGCTGGCTCGCTGGGCTTTTGAGCCCCCCTTCAAAGCACGCGGCCCTCCCCCTGCCCCAGCTGTCTGGCTGCTTTCTGTCCATCTTGGGATGGTGATGGCTGGTGGGGATCGGTTCCTTGATTTCTTTTTGTATCAAAAGGTCTCTGAGGGCCAATAGAAACCATTCCCAGAGGAGGGAGGCCTTCCAGCCCCTTCCTTGGGAAGAAGAGTAAGTGCTTATGAGGCTTCGTGCTGAATTTTTGAAATATCAGCGAATGATGTCATACGTCCCGTGTGCTGTGCCCGGAGTCCGGGATTTGCACACACGCTGGACTCTTTCACCCCTGGGAGGTCAGTGTCCCTGCTCTTGCAGGGGTCCGGATTTCAGCAGGGGCTCAGAGAAGGCTGTGACTGGGAGTTAGGCTGGGACGGGGGCACAGGGTGGCTCCCGTGCTGCTTGAGGTCCCTGGACCTTCCTCACCAAGACCCCCTCGTCTCTGCCCAGCAGTCACGGCTCCCTCTTCCATGCCCTGTTCTGTCCCCGGCTCGCCTTCCTGAGCCCCAGAGCTGATCCCTGTGATGCCCTGACCTTTCCTGGGTCTCCATGTGTGGAGGGTTGTGTCTGTTCCCTCAGCCAGGTGGCCGTAGCCCGGTGCCTCTGGCCCCAGGGGTCTTTCCTGCTGGTATATCCTATGTCTCTCAGCCCCGTCCCCCAGACACTGTGCTCTTCTGCCCCAGGGGCCGTGCTCTCTCCTGCCTCAGTGCCTTTGCTCAACCCCCACCCCAAACATCTCTGAGGGTCCAGTCTGTCCTCCAGGCCCGCTGCAAACCCTTCCGATTCTCCCCAGCATGGTGGTGGTGAGCGGCTCCCACGCCCTGCCCCACCCTTTGCTGAGTACCTTCAGTGCATTCTCTCGTGTGAGCCTCACCACGGCCACGTTTTACAGCCAAGAAAATCAAGGCATAAAGTGTGGGGTGTAGACTAGACATCCGAGCCCAGGGCCGTATCCATCCCCTGTGCTCTAGCACCCTCGCTGCCTCTTAGATGAAAACACGGCATTGCTGTTGTTGTCCCCGTGAGAGGATGAGACCCTGGAGGGCGGAGGCTGTCATCGATCCCTGAACCTTGTAACCTGGGCACCTGGGGCCCCGGCGCACCTCCCAGCTCTTGGGCCTCAGTTGGGTTTTCCCCAGGCTCACTCTGCCTGACATGTGGGCATGTGGGCCAGAGCAGGATTAATCCACGTGTCTGTAGGGCTCCTTGCTCCCTGGGATGAGCATAAGAGTATGTTATCTAGTCCCTGGTCCGAGCCCAGTGCCTTGGGATTGGAGGCAGGGAGTCCAGCAGGCCCTGCCCCTCCCCCGCTGGCCTGGAGGCTCTGATGGTCCCAGTGTCCAGTGGCCAAGTCATGCTGTGCCTTCCCCGTCAGGTTGTCACTTCTACTGGTTTTGTGATTCTAAAAGTTTTTTGTATCTTTGCTCTTCCTTCCTTGGAGGGAAAGTGGGAAGCATAGATGCTAAATGGCCTGTGGATTTATTCCGATTTGCTCCAGTAAACTATGATATTTCCTGACAACGCTTCGTAGCCTCTGTCTCAACAATTTAGATGTGTCGGACGTTGCCAAGACAAACAGTTAGTTTTGGCTGCACGCACTCCCCCTTTCCTGAAATATTACACATTCCTCTCCAGTGAGTGGAGTGTAAAAATAGATACTGGGCTCAGTTGTGGTCTTTCTGTTTTTAGAACGGACGTGGCCAGCTGAGACCCAGTTCCCCACATGGGGTGACTGACGCCCAGTCCTGGCTTGGCTGGACCAGATCCTTCTGCACATCCTCCCTGGGGCTTTAGGTAGCGCCGGGGATGTCGGGGGTGGGCCGTCACCATTACTGTGAGGGGGAGGGGTTCTTCTTTACTCCCCCATCTCCCATCTCAAAGATTGAGTGACACTGCAGAGGTGGATCCCCCCACCCCCGACTTCCTGTCTGTACCCGGGCAGGGGAGCTGGAGTCCTTGACCTGTCGGCTGCTCTTCACAAGCTGTGTCCATCTGCTGGGCCCTGGCTCGGTGTTGCCCAGCATTGGGGGACGCGGCTGACACCATCTCCTTTCCCAAGACCACTTTCTCTACATCAGGAAAAACAGCCTTTTTTCCAGAAGTAAGAAAATGGCGCACGGAACTTCATTTTCTTTGCACTTTCCACCTTCTGGTGGTCATCACAGGGTCCAGAAGTGGCCCCTGTGGGACATGTCAGTTCCATGAGACGGGTCTGTCCCCGTCCTGCTCACTGATGTATTCCAGTGTCAGAAGGGCACCCCTCACACTTGTCTCTCAGAGCCTCTGCTATGGCGTGACCTTCAGAGGCACGGTGGAAGGTGAGGGGGATAGTCCCCAGCAGTTTCTGAACTTCAGACTCTGGGGAAGTCCATAGGACAGGACAGTGGCTTGGCCACACTATTTGGGAGGAGCTTTGCAGCCTGGACTCCATGGCCTGACACTGGGCACCCAAAATGGGGCCTCCAGAGGAGTGTTCACCGTAGCTCTGCTACGCTTCCCTGCTGCAGACAACAGATATCACGCGCCATTACCCCCTGGTGGCCAGAGGAAGGTGTGAGAGGAGCCAGAGGCCAGAGGGGACCCACTGGGACTATTGCCGATGCCCCGTGCAGAACTCGGGAGAAGAGCAAAGGAGCTTGTGTTTCCTGAGCACGTGCTCTGCACCAGGCAGTTCACTCAGCTGCAGACCCTGAGGGACATTCTCTTGTTACCTCTTCATGACATTCTAGCAAGCTAAGAAGCAAGTAGGCACTAATGCTAGCATAGCCCTCTCTTCTGACCAGGTGACACTATCCCTTGAGGAGTGCCGCATGGCCTTCGATCGGCTAAGGCTCCATGGGCACAGCCTCAGCCAGATGTCCCGTCCAGCCAGTGCGGCTTGGGCGCCTTTCCAACGATGGCCCAAAGCAGTCTGGGAACCACTGTGACCGCCTCCTCTCCACAGCATCCCTGGCTCCGTCCATGGCCGCCTTCCACGTAGACAGTTGCTCAACCTAGCCTTCCAGAGGCTTCTGAGCAGAGATCCCACTGGAGAAATTGCTGATCCTAAAAAAGCCTGAGGCTTGATGAAGTGTTCAGTTTTAAGTGCCTTCCTTACATTGCAATTTCCAGATCGAAGTCAACTCTGCTCTAAGCCTTGGTCTCCACTTCCGAGGTATCTTTAGCAACTTGCTTATTTAAAGAAACCGTCATCTCTGTGCCCACAGTCTATGTATTCTGTTGTGGAATTTGGAGATATGCAGAATACTGACAATGGTTCATTCAAAAACAGCACTTTAAAAAGGCAAATTAGATCATTCACATGCTTATAGAAGTCCTGCCATGCACAAGGCTCTCCGGTGTTTATGTGGACATCTTATGTGGACATCGTCCCTGGTGGCCCCTGGTTTTTCTATCTATGACTGGATCCAGGTTGGCCGGTGTACTGAATTGCTCCAAATCTCCATTTGCCCATTTGTAGAACGAAAATTTAAAAAAACAACAACAACAAAAAGCCCAGCCCAAGGGGCTCCTGGGTGGCTCAGTCTGACACTTGATGTCAGTCAAGTCATGATCTCACGGTTTTGTGAGTTCGAGCCCTGACTCAGTCTCAGTGAGCTGACCATGCAGAGCCTGCTTGGGATTCTCCCTCTCTCTCTACCCCTTCTCCACTCATACTTTCTCTATCTCAAGATAAATAAACTTAAAAAATAAAAAACCAGCTCAACATCAACGAAAAAGTGCCCGATGCATTAGATGCACTCAAGCATCTGTGAATGTCTGAGCCAGCGCTCTGATGTCTTTTCCTTGGCGTTCTGTTACAACGGCCAGCTTCAGGGCAGCCTGTGCTTGTGATTCGAATTTAGTTTCTCATGGCTCCATCCCATCTCATTTACAAGCCTTGAGTAGAGAACTCCCGCCACCAGAGTCCAGGCTTTCGGAGAAGCCTCAGACCAAGACCTCAGGCCACTCTCTGGGTTCAGCATGTGTGGTTTGCACATGGAAAGCAGTGTTTTCATCCTTTCACTAACACACATGCAAGTGCCCATTGGTGAGGGTCTGGGTGAGTGCTCTTTGTCAGGTGAAGGAATACGCATTCCAATAATAAAGAACCATGCTTTGTACATTAAGTTAGCACAGTTTTAAATCCTGCCATTTCCACATGGAAACAGGAACTGAAAATATACTCAGATATATATCATCGCTGGTGGCGTGAGAAATTGAGGCAACTCCGGAAAACAGATTGGCTAGTGTGCATCTAGAACCGTAAAAGAGGGAAAGTTTAGAGCTTTTGTATTTTGATAGTTCACTTCCGGAAGTCGATCTGAAAAAAATTAGGTCCACCCGGGCGTGAGCTGTGTGGATGAAGATAGTTGTAACACAGATTAGAAGTAGCAGATTGTCCGTGAGTAGGAAAATGGTTAAGGAGACGATGAGGCAGCTCCTCCGTGAAATAGCTTGGACCCAGTACAAATAATGGTCATAGAGACCACATATAACACCATGGCTGGTGCTCGTGAGCAGGTGAAGCACCACCACCCCATGTCACATGCAAAGCAGAATCGCAACTTCATAAAATATGTGTATGCAAATTGTTACCCCAAAATACGAAAGGAAAAAAATTCTCTTTTCTAATTCCTAAACTCCATGTATTATCCACGTGGTTTTATTAAAAAAAGAAGAAGAAGAAAGGAGTCTGAGGGCAAAGTAGGGAGAAAGGGGAATGTTCAGGATGGTTCAGGACTGATCATAGAGACGGTAGAGGCGGCAGACTGCAGGCCTGGGAGGCCCCCTCGTCCGACATGTTCTGGCCTGGAAACAAGACTTGGGTTTCCTTCCATCTAATGCTGTGTCTTCCGGACGGCACATCACTGGCATTTTTAGAGGCCGCTGTGCAGAGCAGGCTCGGATCAAGGAAAGTGTTTCTGGGACAGTCGGGTGGGATGGGGGCGCTGTCCTGGCCTCCAGGACCTGGACGAGGTCAGAGCTGCAGAGGGGACCCCTGTACATGACACACAGTCTCGCTTGGCTTGTGTTGTAACAAACACGGGGGAGGGAGTTGGGGGCTGAACAATGGACATTCGTTTCTCACCTTCCTTCTGGAGGCCGGAAGGTCAAGGTGACTGTGCAGTGGGGTTCTGGTGAGAACCCGCTTTCCCGGCTTGCAAGATGGCTGCCTCCTGTGTCCGTGAGTGGGGTGGAAAGATCATTGGTCTTGTGTCTCTGCTTAGAGGGACACGGATCTCATCGTGGGGGCCCCATTCTCATGACCTCGTCTCAGCCCGATCACCTCCCAGAGGCCCCACCTCCTGTTGCCGTCACTCTGGGAGTCAGGGCCTCTGCGTGAGAATTGGGCCACACAGACATATGCTCCTGTTGCAGACATGAAGGTGGAGTGTCAGGCGAGGCTGGGCGGATCCGGGCTCCGAGGCCGCACTCAGGCCCACCCTTGACCTTTGTGGTTTTGTCCAGGAAAGCAGGGTCTGGCTCTGTTGGTTTCTTTCATGCTTGTCTGCCCCACCCCGCCGCCCCACGTCAAGATCGAAGGGCCTGGGCAGTGGGGACCGGTGCAGACCTTCACGGCTGGGCTGGGCTGGGCTGGGCTGGGCTATGCACCTTCTTAATCACCTCCCCAAGAGAGGGCCATCGCTGCCAGACAGCTCCTTCTCTGGAAGGTGCTGGAATCAGTCCCGACGAGACAAAGGGGTACTCTGCTCACCAGGCAGCGAGGCCTCGGTCAAGAGTGAGTCAGAGCCTCTGCACGGTCGGGGGCCTGGGTGGCTGGGCTCCCGTGCGGTGGGTGTGCTGATGGCCGTCCTGAAGGGGGGGCAGACGGTTTCAGCAGATGGACCACCCCCCCCCCCCCCCCCGGGGTCGATGCTGCTGGGCGGGTGGAGGCCTGAGCTGCTGCAGCCCTTGTGCTGGGTTGTAAGGCTGGTTCTCTCCTTTCTGTGTCCCGGCTGCAGAGTCAGATGGAGTTCAGTGTCTGCTCCTTGTCCATCCAAGAGCCAGGCAGCGGCACCGCCGGTGAGTCGAGGCAGCCGTCAAAAACCTCCCAGGGCTCGCAGGCTCTCCGGCCCTCCCAGGGCGGCAAGTCCTCCAGCCTGGATGCCCTGGGTCCCGCCCGGAAGGAAGAGGAAGCTTCCTTCTGGAAGATCAATGCAGAGCGCTCCCGGGGAGAGGGGCCTGAGGCCGAGTTCCAGTCGCTAACCCCCAGCCAGATCAAGTCCATGGAGAAAGGGGAAAAGGTCCTGCCTGCCTGTTACCGTCAGGACCCCGCCCTGAAGGACAGGGAGCCCAAGGCTGAAAGGCCCAGCCACCTCCGCCAGGAGCAGCGGGGTCTTCCCTGCGTCGGCATTGACGAGAGACCCCAGCCCGTCCAGGCCTGTGCCAGCGCCACTCCATCCGAGCCCGAGGGGAAGCTGTCCTCTCCCGAGGCCGGGCGGGACGACGTGGAAGATGTGGAAGACTCTCTGTTCTCGGAGCCCATGCCTACACAGGTGGGTGGGCCCGCTTCTCCAGGGGTGACCCTGGGAGGTGTCCCACAAGACGGGTGGGCCACCGATGCCCACGCTTGCTTCTTCCCCTCCCTCTTCTTCACCCTGCCTGTTCCTTGGGCGGCTCTTGGGATCTGGAGAGCGGGGTTGTTGCTCAGCTGGGTGACTGACCAATCCACAAGGGGGCGTGTTTCATGGGTCCACCTCGGTGCCATGACTCATTTGCCCATTATGTGTGGTGTGCCATGGATGCCTGCTGCCCTTCCCCATGAATGTGAGGTGGGGAGGGCCCTCAGGAGGGCTGTGAGCACAGGAGCTCGCAGGGGGGAGGCGGTCAGTATAGGAGGGATTTGGACGCCCCTTCCGCCAAGGGGTCTGTAAAGTTGGGCTGGAGTTTTAGGAAGGAAGGGATGGGCAGATGCCCCAAAGGGGGCACGGAGGAAGCGGTCAGGACCCCTGAGGCTCCACCAAGAGCGGCCACTCTTGTTCTCAGGGGCCACAGGAAACTCCTGCCGCAAGGGGTGATTGGCTCCTCGTTTCCAAGCAGGATAGGGTTATGTGTCCAGGGAGGAATCCTAAGGAAGGAGTTCTTTTTGGAGGGAAGCAAAAGAAGGATCTGGGAGGCTCACTGGGTGAGGAGGAGTGTGTCATGAAGGTGAATAAGGGTGTAGAAGAATAAGGATGTGAGTGTTTTCCCATTTCTTTGTGGGAGCATCGGCCAGCGTCTTTACCAGTCGGTCTGCATTGCTTAAGTTAGAGATCGAGATGGTGAAGAGGAAGCAAAGGGTTTGGCTAGGACTTGAAAGGGATCTAGTGTTGGAAGAGTGCATCAACAAACAAAACCACCCCAAAAGTCCTTATATTTCAAAGGGAAGCCTAGTTTGGAGGTAGGCATGTCTGAGAACTGTTTCTGGGGGGGAAATCTTGGATTGCTCATGAACCTGGGTGAGACCCTAGACAAGGTCCTATGTCCCGTCCCTCTTAGAGATGGACAGCACACCCCGGGAACATTAGTGCCTCCTGACACTCATGTCGTGTGAGTCCCGAGGCAGGCAGGGCAGGAGGGTTCCAAAGGAACCACCTACTCACACATAGGGATGGCCAGAGGGAGCAAGAGAGTGCTCTTTAGGTTTGGGTCTGGATTTTGGAGCCTAGGGAAGTTTCCTATTGGCAAGAGAGACAGGCATGCTTTAGGGGGCACCCTGCCACACACACCCCACCATGTGCGCCTTGCTGGTGTGGCTGTGTTTTTTTTTCTTTAAAAAATTTTTTTTAAATGTTTATTCATTTTTGAGGCACAGAGACAGAATGTGAGCAGGGGAGGGGCAGAGAGAGTGAGGGAGACACAGAATCCGAAGCAGGCCCCAGTCCCCGAGCTGTCAGCACAGAGCCCGATGTGGGGCTTGAACTCACGAACCCCGAGATCATGATCCCAGCTGAAGTTGGATGCTTAACCGACTGAGCCACCAAGGCGCTCCTGTCTTTTTCTTTTTTTTTTTTTCCTTTGGCTGTCTTTTTTTTTTCTTTGAATACATATTTTAAAAATGTTTATTGTGGTTCAATATATGTAACATAAAATGCATCACATGGAGTCTGCCGCCCAGCAGAGGTGGTATCAGATACACTCACGTTGTTACGCAGCCGTCACTACCATCCATCTGCAGAACTCTTTCACTTTGGAAAATGAAACTCTACACCCACTAGACAACTCCCTCTCCCCTCCTCCCCCAGCCTCTAGCAGCCACCATCTTGCTTTATATTTTCGGGAAGGTGACTAACCCTCAGTGTCTCATGGGAATCAGATGGTATCCATCTTCTCGTGACTGGCTTATTTCCCTCCACGTAATGTCCTCGGGGTTCATCCGCATCGTGTCATGCGTCCGAATTGCCTTCCTTTTGAAGGCTGAATAATACTCCACAGTATGGATTTACCTCCATTGTTTATCCACTCTGTCCGCCGCCGGACACTTGGGTGGCTTCTGCTGCCTGGCTCTTGAGAATAATGCCCCTGTCAGCACGGCTGTACAAAGATCTGTTCCAAGTCCCTGATTTCCATCCTGTGGGATATACAGCCAGGAGAGGAATGGATGGATCGTATGGTGATTCTGTGCTTGGCTCTTTGAGGAGCCGCCATATTGTTTCTTACAGTGGCCGCACCATTTTACTTCCCTGCAGGGGTGCGCGAGAAGGTCGCTTTTTCCACTTCCTCACCTCCCCGTGTTTTCTTTCTTGATCCTGGCCACCCTAGTGGCTGTCAGATGGTATCTGTGGGCCTCCTTGTGGTTTGGATTTGCATGTCTCCATGTTGATGTTGACTACCTTACCGTATTGCTCATTGACCAGTTTTGGCTCGAATCAATTTTAACAGCTGTGTCCTGTCTTGTTGAGCTGTGGTCATCTTCTGGGTGTTTCCTGGAATGGGGTCCCAGGTGCTCCCACTCCTCTCTCAGCAGATGACCTTGTGAGCTGTCCTCCCGAAGAAGGGGGGGAGGGCTGTGACAGGAGCCCCACCCACCTTCCATCCGCCGCACCTCAGCTTTCCAGCCCGTTCTTTCGGCATACCCACCCTCGTAAGCCAGCGCTCTCGGCCCCTCCCCATCCTGCCTCCTGTGGCTCCTGGCTCCATCTCTTGGCTCCATTCTGTGTCTCTACCTTTCCTGCCCGCCTGCTCCTTCTTCTACACCTGCCAGGCTCTCTGCCTCCCCAGTGATCTTTCTCTGACACCTGGCACCGGCGTCTTCCTCTGACCTATAAAGCGTGAGGGAGTCGTAATGGTAGAGACGCAGGAAAGCATAGGGCAAGGGCAGAGTCAGAGACCACACGTGAAATCATCGGAAAGAACAGATGTCTGAGTGCAAAGCAGAGAGTGAAGTGCCAGCCTCACCAAAGAGACCCAGCAGGAAAGCAGAGAGAGGGACGGCTTGCCTGAAGTCCGGCGGCGCTCACTTTGCGTCACTGGCAGATGCAGCCACGTCGGCCCGAGACAGGCTTCCGGGGAACGTCCTTTGCTGCTGTTGTGTCCACATACGTGGTTTGCCATTCGCCAGCTACGTGGAGGGTGGGGTGTCACTGTGTCGTCCCCCAGGAAGGCTGCAGCCCACCGGCGGATCGCTGTGTGTGTGCTAGAAAGCAGTAGAAAGACTGTCTCTGACATTTGCCCTCTTAATTCATGACGACTAAGTTCCAACATGCCTGTCCATGCACAGGTAGAGGAGATACATTTTTCCCCTTGTCTCTGTGGCTCGGTCTATAAACTTGCTCTCAGACCTGCCTACGGACGGAGGGGGAGCCCGGAGCGTGTAGCGCACACTGAAGTTTATTTCATTTTCTGGTTCCAAGCACTGAGGCAAATGGAGGTCAGGGAGCCTCTGAGATGGAAGCAAGGTATCTCATTTGGGTCAGTTTAAATGAGATGCTGTTTTTAGATTATACACAACTAAAAAAAATGTATCTTACTTTGCTGTTTATGTCCCTCCCCCAGGTCACCTCAAGCAATGTCGTCTTGAAGACAGGATTCGATTTTCTGGACAACTGGTAAAATGTATCCGGCAACAAAGTAATAATAATAATAAAACCAAGAACCCCTAAATGTTTTCCAAAGTGGTGTGGCGGAGGAGGATCAAAAGGGCAATATTTCCCCATGTATTTTCCTGGTTTCTGTACACTCTTTTCTTACTCGTTTGGAAACTGGCAAATATCGCCTTGTCCGGATTTCCAGATTTTTCTCTTTTTTCGTAAGGCCAGATATATATGCTATTTTCAATGATTTGATAACAGAAGTTTTACATTTGGAATTTTTAAAAGACTGTAAAGGCATTCGGTAGGTCTCGTGAATAAAGCCTCTGTTCCCAGTTCCATCCAGTGGTGCCCCGGCCTCAGAGAATGCTTTCTCACCGTGTTGTCACGAAAATCCATAAAAGCGATTTCCGTCTCTTTCTCCTCTAGCCTCTCCCCTTTTGAAATGAGTGGGGTGAACTTTGCCGGGTGGTGGTTGGCGACGCACTCCCTTGGCACTAGCGGCCGGCTGGCTGTGACCACGGGAAGGTGGCGCCCCTCCCCCACTCCCACCCAACATTCCCTGACGCCCGGGGCTTCCTGACGCCACACTTCTTGCATCGTGTGCCATGCTCCACCCTCTCGTCATTTCCAGAAGACCCGCTGCTGGCACAGAGCAGAGATGGTTTTAGGCCGCCCCAAAACGTACTGAAACTAGTCGTTGTTTAGGAAGAGCTGCATGTATAAAAGTTTTGTATTAACTTTCCATTATTTTGTATGTAGACTTAGAGGTTGTAAGGCTGCCACTTTTCTCTGGTGTCTACTGGCTTCTGCTTGGAGGTTCTTTGCTACTTCTGTGGCCCTGGTGGGGGTTCCGGGTCCTGGGCGTCTGCAGGAGTGAGGACAGATGCCAGGGCTTGGAGGACAGAGCCCTTCTCATCAGTTGGGTTATGGGGTAGAACCTTCCAGCAGGAGGCTGGCAGGGGCCGTGGACGTCCTTCGTCCCAAGGACTGGTTAGAGCCTCCTAATGGATCTCATCCACCATCCCTGACCACCAGCAGGAGTCGTCGTCTCTGCAGTGCCCCAGCACCCTGCGGACCCTTGTGGTCATATCAACGGCGTCTCCGTGTGAGCCTGCCGCCCACCGCGGTTCAGATGGGCCGCCAGGGCCAGGTGGCCCTGCCCTAGTCGTGGCCGGGGCAGGGGGAGCAGGACCGTGGCCCTTCCCCTGGGAAGCCCGTGCCCTGACTGATGACCCCGAGCTGCGAGAGCCTGCCCGACGTGCCGAGTGTGACTTCCGCGTGGCCTCTCACTGTGTTCTCCTCACCTGAAGCCTTAACCCCTGCGCGCCCTGCCAGAGAGCGCCCGGTTCCAGTCTCCAAGTGTGTCTTTTTTAAACATGCGTTTCTGCCTCCTATGACATTCTTAAGTGCTGTCCGCAGCGTCTTCTCTGGCGCCAAGGTAAAGCACGTGGCAATCTTTCTTCCCCCAGGAATATTTCTGCCAAAGCTGCAGCCCGGCCAACGTTTGGCTTGGTTTCTGCCAATTGCACGATGTCCCCAAACCTCATTTGGCCCCTTGGGGGTGTGGATGTGACCTTCCTTACAGTGCTGACTGGCTGCGTTATGGCAAAGACGGATTTCTCCTGGGACCATGTAGGGATAGTTGAAACATGCGAGGGAGAAAAGGCTCAGAGCGTGGCGGGGAGGGGGAAGGGAACCTAGGAGTCCCAGCTGGAACAGCACGGCAGGGTGCCAGCCCCTAGCGTCAGCCACCGCGCCTCAGAGCCGGGCTTACCACCTGCCTCCACTTCCAGCCTGGAGGGCAGGGGCTGTTTTAGAACCCGTGCTTAAAAACAGGGTTCCTTTAAAAAAAAGAGAGAGAGAGAGAGAGGTACAGGTGTGAGTTTGTATTTCTTGATGCTGATTGTGCCAGGGAAGAGCTACATCCGGGGACGGTGAGCCCATGGCGATCTGTCTGTTCTCTTGCGAGACAATTCTCATTTCTTTCTGACTTTCTCGTAAAGCCCAGTTATTCCTTTCACGTTCTCCCGGGGGCTGAGGGGGTGCGGGCGGTGTTTAAAGCCTCTGCCTCCCCCGACCCCCACCGGTGCCACCCGGGGTCCGCTACCCAGAGTGTTTAGTGATCACTTACGACAGTGCTTAATGTTTCATGATGGAGCAGCCTCCTGAGATGAAATGTGAAATCAAAACTTAGGAAATCCTCAAGTCATGTTGCTTTGCTCCGCTTCGGAGAAGGAGGCATGACGGGGCCTGGAGGACACAGGCTGGTGAGTCCCCATCCTGCCTGACCTGCAGATCCTTCTCGTAATAACCCCGGGTGGTCTGGGCAGAGATGTCTGCTGCCCCCCTCCCCCGCCCCGGGAGTCTGTTCAGAAAGGAAAAATTCAGCTCTTCGGTTTGCCACTTCCTCTCCACCCCCGGTATCAGGATGAAGTTTCTAGAACCATAAGTTTATATTTATTATTATAAAAATACACACTTTTCAGCTGAAGCCTGTATTTGGTTTTGGGGTGTCCCCCGCTCCCCCTCTGCACACCTGGGATTCCGCTCACGGATGTAGCGTCTGCCTCCGGGTGACTGTGTTTCGTAAACTCTCCCCCAGGAAGTCAGAAACCAGTTTCAGTTCTTCCACTTGGGGGTCCCTACCCCGCTTTCTGGGTCTGGGAGTGCTGCCCCTTGGGGACAGCTGGGGCCAGTCACCCAGCCCTTGCCGCGCGCCGCACCCCACATGGATGTCAGAGCCACCCCCTTTCTCTGCACCTCCCTTCCTTTGATACACGTTTTCCAAAACATGAAAAATTCTTACTGACGACTTGTAACTTGGTTGTATTTTATATTAATAACCTTTAATAAAGCCATTTAAGATCTGCGAGGTGTGTGTCTTTGGGGCCTCTGCTGACGTCAGGAAACCCATCGTGGTGATTGCTGTTGAGCTCAGGGAAGAAAGGGTTGTTACTAGTTAAGCGAGCAAGAAACCTCTTCGAGAAGCCTGCTGTGCACAGGCCGGACGCAGCACCCCCTGCAGGTTAGTGGGAGGCGGTGGCCGAGATACACAGACAGGCCTGTAGCTGAAAGGTAGGCTGGACCCTGTTGCGGGGGGGGGGGGTCCTTGTCACCCCAGGTTACCAGGAGCCCATGGCACATCTTCCCAGAGACAAGCTTATCGCATCCAGTGACTGACTCAGAAGAGCAGATGCTATCTCCCTGAAAGCTTTCACCTTGAACCTGGTTGAGATGGATTTTTCTTGGAAGAAATACAAGATTAAGCATGGCCGGTTAATCCTATTCATCCATTAAAGTGCAGNTGAGATCATGACCTGAGCCAAAGTTGGACGCTTAACCAACTGAGCCACCCAGGTGCCCCTAGATGTGAATTTTCCATATAAAAAAGCTTTTAAAATTAATACCTCTCAGGAAAACGGTGATTCAGGCCGATAGACTTCTAACTTTTGATCCTGCACCATGGGGCCTTGCTGCCTCGGGGACCAAAGATTCCTGGGTGAACAAGTGATTATACTTGCTGACCTGCTGGTTGTGGTGAACATTCTGGGACCACAAGTATTTGGATTATTGTATGGATGCATTGTGAGAGGAGGCAGAATAACTCCCAAGCTCATAGGTATGATGATTCAGTATGTGATGTTAATATCCATTTATTACATATATATATGTATGAAGTTTCAACGCAGGAAGGAGGAGCCATCAGCGTCGAGGCAGAATATACCTGGGTGCATTATGGAGTCAGGAGGAAGATGTTGAATCTGGGGGGACAAGAATATCCTCTGTTGGGGTGGGGATCTAAATGGTGCTTTTCTAGCATTTTCTTTGGTCTGAGCCCGTGCTCAAATGCCGTTTTCTGATGAACTTAGCCTTCCAGGTGCCTTGATATCAACAGGAAAACACCTTAGGAGGGTACAGTGATTCTGAACCACCCCCCCCGCCCCCCCGAATTCAAGCGGTGAACAAGTGAGCAATTCTGGATATGAGATCAATTTCGACATCTAGAGTGGCAATACCAACTAGAAACTTAAATAGAAACATAGAAACTCCTAATGGCAATCAAAAATATAAGGTATTCAGAAAGCAACTTCAACAGGTATAGAAAAACTTTAAAACAGTGAAAAGGAGGGGCACCTGGGTGGCCCAGTCAGTTAATCGTCCAACTTCAGCCTAGGTCATGATCGAGCCCCATGTCGGGCTCTGTGCTGACAGCTTAGAGCCTGGAGCCTGTTTCAGATTCTGTGTCTCCCTCTCTCTCTCACCCTCCCCTGCTCGCACTCTGTCTCTCAAAAATAAATAAACATTAAAAAACAGTGAAAAGGAGATAGAAGATGTAGTTTTTGATCTGAATAATCCTGGGTAGGATAATGTTGTAATATAAAAATGTTCATTTTCCCCAAATCAATAGAAGTTAGTGCACCCGTAACAAAAATCATGGCTGAAGGTTTTGAGAAATCTGACAAATTTACACTAAGTTGTAGATGGAGAAATAATATTCACTGAAGTATGGGAGGGTGGACTTGTGGTATCATTTATGAAAACATGTTGGAAGGCCATAGACATGCAGTTTGTGGGCATTGGTTTGAGCATAGATCATTAGATCAGTGAAATAGGGTCAGGACCTCAAGGACAAACCCATGTGTATATGAGAACTCAGTTCACAGTCAAAGTGGCACCACAGACTGGTGGGGGCAGGGGGGGGCTCACCCCATGGAGAGATGTAAGCACAGATTCTTACCCAACGCTGTATAGAAGCTGGGCTTCTGCTTCACAGTCTGTGTCTCCGTCTCTCTCTCTGCCCCTCCCCTGCTTGCGCTCTGTTTCTCTCAAAAATAAACATTAAGAAAAAAAAGAAAAGAAGATGGGTTCCATTTGAAGTCAAGACCAAAGGATAAAAGGTAAAGGTGTAAAGTTAATAGAGGGAAATACTTTGTGGCCCAGAGCAAGGAAGGACTTCTTAAATAAAAGTTTAAAAGTACAAACCATAAAGCAAAAGTATGGATGAATCTCTTGCATGAAAACGTAGGATTTCTCTCAGCAAAGCGCACCACGGAGAGAGTTAATCAGCTGAAAAGACAGGAGAAGGTCATTGCTATGTCAATTCCCATAAAGGAGCAATATCAAAGAGACACATGCATTCCTGCAAATCCGCAAGAGGCCAGCAACCTTAGCAGAGAATTAACACTAGAGGAAATCAAAACACCAACAAACATGTGAAAAGGGACTCAGAGAAAAAAATTAGCCGGCTAATGCCACGTGTTGGCAGAAATGGCACAGAGCAGTGGTTCTCAACTGGGGGTGATTTTGCCCCCCCCCCCGTGATCACAACTGAGGGGGAGCGTACTGTTGGCCTCCAGTGGGTAGAGGCCAGAGATGCTACCACACATCGTTCGGTGCCCAGGACAGCCCCTCGCCACAAAGTATAATTTGGTCCAGAATGTCAACAGTGCCAGGGGTGGGAGACCCCGGGTTAGGGAAACTGTACAGCCATGTGTCAAGAGTAACCTGGCACTATTTTGCCAAGAAGATGTCTATCATGTGACCCTACATTTCCCCTCCATGATACGTGTCTGAAGGAGATTCTCGCGCAGGCACTTAAGGGAAAGTCTACAAGGCTGCTTGTTGCGGTGCTGTTTGTGGACTTGGAGGTGAGCTGGTTGTCTGTCACTGGGGAGACGGCTGGGTAGGCAGTGAATTAAATATGCACACGGCAACATGGATGGAGCTGAGCAAATACATTAGTGGAAACAAGCGAGAAACGGAATGGAACACAGAACAATACCATTTGCATAAATTTAAAATGCACACATAAAGCAAGACACATTTAACAATGGATTGGTTGCCTATGGGAGGGCGGGAGGCGGAAAGAAGGGCAGCAGAAAGAAGAAATACAACAGATCTGGAATGCACCAATGGTGATCGCATGCCAGTAAGTGCCTACTTGCAAGAAATTTGATATCTCTCATAATTGGGGTCTGTTCTGATCTCTCACTTCAGACCGGAAACCCATGTGTTTAGCTGGTAGGTTAGGTCTGAGGTGGCCCATGGCCAGGAATGGTTACATCTTTTGTGGCATGTCTCTGGTTGCAATTGGTGGGACTACAGTTGCACATTAGCCAACATCTGTAAAGCCTACTGGATTAATCCAGGTACTTCTGTAACACCAGCTGGGGGCAACTGAGCAGATTGGGAAGATAGTGAGGGTAGGAGTTAGTGGTACCTGAGACCCTGTTCCTCAGGAGACAGAAGTCACCCAGGCTGTGTGACACTGGGAGGAGAAGATGATTATGTCACTTGGCTGCCTTTACCACAGCCATCTGAAGTTTACACCAACCAAGAATTCGTTAGGCAATAAAAGCATAGACAATAATAGGTGTGTGGGTCTTTAAAAATTATTTAAAATTTTCTAATGACACTACAGAACTTATGGAAAGCATAGCCTAACACAAACCCAGCATTTTGAAGCATTTATTGCCAGTCTTGTATTGTGAAAAATGTCCAGGTCCAAGTGGAAAGCATGTGTCACAGGAATAGTCCTGGCTGGTAATGAGATCCAAGTGCAAGTCTGGCAACCACATGGGCCCTGGCGGGTCTGTCTGTGTCATGTGGTCCACTTCCCTCCCTCCACACCCCCATTGTGTCTCCCTTCACCAATTCATGCCAACACCTAGCCCCAGGGTTACAATAATATATCGTTTGCTTCATAGTTCTTACCGTGTTGCAGCCTGGTACTAGGCACTGTGCATTCAGTAACAGAGTTGCTACCCTCATGGGGCTTACATTCTACTGGAGGAGGCCGACTAAGCATGTGACCACACAGTTTTATAGTTGAAAATTACTGAAAAGTAAGTGAGATTTCTGCTTCTAGCCATGATAAAGCTGGATGAGACTTAGTCCCCTTGTTATAAACAACTAGAAAATTGGAGAAAATGGCAGCAGACATTGCAGGACTGTGATCCCAAAAGAAGGGAAGCAAGTGGAATAAGCCTTAGGATTGTCCTGGCTTTCTGTCACGAGGCATTTTCTAGACCACGTTGTCAGAGTCTCATGGAGCTGAGGAGAAAGAGTTGGGGGAGGAGAAGACGGCTGGAATTTGCAGGAGCGAACTGTGCAGAGTAAAAGCTCCAGAAGCATGCCTAGGATGCCCCTTGAGTATGTTGGAGACAATTTCTGGACTGCAACACAGGGAGAGGGAATCCGAACAGAGGTTGGCAATCTTGCTAAAGTGAAGAGAATGAGATTGGGGAGGCCAAGAGGGTTAGAATCGAAAGGGCAAAGTTCCAGCGAGTAAGATCTGCAGAGGTCTGCATAGGGAATCCCGTAAGTCTTTGGCTAAAGCCTTGGGGCGCCTGGGTGGGCCAGTTGGTGAAGTGTTTGACTCTTGACTTTGGCTCAGGTCATGATCTCACAGTTTGTGAGATCGAATCCCATGTCAGGCTCCATGGTGATAGTATGGAGCCTACTTGGCATTCTCTCTCTGCCTCTCTCTCTGGCCCTTCCCTGCTCATGCATGTGCACACACTCTTGTGCACTCTCTCAAAATAAATAAACTTAAAACAAAAAAAACCTCTTTGTCTAAAGCCAACCTGTGCATGTGTGGAGTGAAAGGTAGGCAAGAATGACCTCCCAGAGTTCACACAAGGTCAGGAATCACTCAGCTTCCATCCAGGCAGAGTATAGGCCATGCTGAGAATGTGGGGCCCTCACCAGAGATCCTAGAAGAAGCTTGCACTAGAGACAGGGCTAAATTAGCCTTAGGCTAAAGGATACTCAAGATCTGCGCTGAAGGAGCTCTAGAACAAGACATGAAAGGATCAAGCCTATTCACAAATAGCGGTAAACACAAAATTCACGATGTTCAGCCAGCAATCAAAAATTACTAGACATACAAATAAGCAGGGAAATAGGAGTCATACACAGAAGAAAAATCAGTCAAAAGACCAACCCAGAAATGACAGAGATGATGAGAATCAGCAGACAGGATTTCAAAGTCACTATTAATAAATATGATCCTTCTCCTCAAGGGTGTAAAGTAAAATGTAAAGAAGAGAGAAATGGAACTGAGATAAAACTCTCTGAAATGAAAATTTCACTGGAGTAGAAAAAAATTAGATGACACACTGCAGAAATAAATGAACGGGAAGACAGCAGTAGTCTATCCAAAACGAAGCAGAAAGATTGGGGAAAAAATGAACTGCAGAGTCATGTGGAAAGATACTAAGTGATCCAGTTGTAAGGACTCAAATTCCCAGAAGGGGAAGAGAGGGATGGAAAAAATATTTGAAGAAATAATGGCCAAAATTTCCCAAATTGATAAAAACTATAAACCCACAGATTCAAGAAGTTAGTAAGCCCCAAGTAGGATACACACACACACACGCACGCACACACACATACACAGCATGCCACAAGTAACTGAAAATCAGTAATAAAGAGAACATTTGGAAAAACAGTCAGAAGAAAAAAAAAAGGCTTCTCATTCCCAAGCTTGAAGTAAATGCAGCAACATCTTTAAAGTGCTGAAAAGAAAAATAGAGCTATTGACCTAGAATTTAATAACCAGCAAGAAAAGTCCTTTAAATTGAAGGCAAACTACACTACACACACACACACACACACACACACACACACACACACACACACACCCAGAAAAATCTATCACTAGCTGGCCTACATTACAAGAAATCTTAAACAAAGTACTTTGGGCTAAAGGAAAATGATACTTAGAAGCTTGAATCTGCACAAAGAAATGAAGAGTGCAGAAAATAGTAAACATGTGGGTAAAAGCCTTTTTTTTGAGTTTTAAAAACTTTTAGGAAGATAGTTTAAAGCAGAAATAATAAGAATGGGTTGTGACATTTATAACATGTAGAAGTAAACAAAATATATGACAATAATTGAAAAGATGAGGAGAAATGGAAGTATACTGCTGTAAAGATCTTAGGTTATACATAAAATGATGTCATATTATTTAAAGCAATACTGTTAACTTTAACATACAAATTGTAAACCACATAGAACCTGCTAAAAATTAAAGGAAAGATGTGTAGATCATAAATTGTGGAAATAAAGTGGAATGCTAAAATGTATAAGAAAGCAGGAAAAAAGGGAAAACAGACTAAATGGGACAAATATAAAACATATAGCAAGCTGGTAGATTTATGCACAACTATATTGATAATTATGTTAAATGCAAATGGCCTAAGAACTCCAGTTAAAAAGCAAAATTTGAGGGCACCTGGGTGGCTCAGTCAGATAAATGTCGGACTCTTGGTTTCAGCTCAGGTCATGATCTCCCAGTTGCTGAGTTTGAGCCCTGTGTTGGGCTCTGTGATGACAGCACAGAGCCTGCTTGGGATTCTTTCTCTCCCTTTCTGCTCCTCCCCTGCTTATGCTCATGTGCGCTCTCTCTCAAAATAAATAAAACTTGAATTTTTTTTTTTAGAAAAGCAAAAATTTTAGACTGGCTAAAACAAGTCCCAACTAGATGGTGTCCACAAGCAATGCACTCTAATACAAAGACACAGATAAGCTAGAAGTAAAAGGACCACAAAGAATCTACCAGGCAGCCACGAATCACAAGAAATTTGAAGTGGATATATTTTATCAGAGATATTAGACTATGTACCATGAATATTGTCAGGGGTAAAAAGTACACTTTATCTTAAAAGGGGATTAATTAATCAAGAACACATAGCAGTCTTTAACTGTAATGCAACCAACAACAGCGCTTCAAAATACATGAAGCAAAATGAAAGAACCAAAAAAAGAAATAGACAAATTAGCACGTATAGTTTGAGATTACAACCCTTTCAGTAATCGATAGAATAAGGAGAAGGAAAATCAGTGAGGATATAAAAGAATATCATTAATCAACTTGACATAATTGACATTTGTACAAAATCAGTGAGGATATAAAAGAATATCATTAATCAACTTGACATAATTGACATTTGTACAAAATCAGTGAGGATATAAAAGAATATCATTAATCAACTTGACATAATTGACATTTGTACAAAATCAGTGAGGATATAAAAGAATATCATTTAACTTGATGTAATTGGCATTTGTAGAACACTCTACCCAGCAATCACAGCATACAATGTTTTTTTTAAGTGTAGGTGAAAAGTTTACCAAGATACAATATGTGCTGGGTCATATAAGTTTCAATAAAATTAGGATTGAATTCATCCAGAGTATGGTCTCTGATTGAAATGCATTGAATCAGGGATTCAGAACTGGAAGATATCTGGAAAATCCTCTCATATTTAGATAGTAAATATCACATTTTAAAAGAATTCATGGGCCAAAGAAGAAATCACAGGGAGAAATTAGAGAACATTTTGAACTGAAAATACAACATATCAAAATCAGTGATATGCAACTAAAGCAGTGCTTAGAGGGAAAATTATAGCTTAAAGTGCTTACATTAGAAAAGATGAAAGATTTAAAAAGTTAATTATCTAAGATTTTTGCAATAAGAAACTAGAAGAACAACTTGAGCAAAGGAGGGAAATAATAAAGAGTAGAAATCAATTGGGGCGCCTGGGTGGCTTAGTCGGTTAAGCGTCCGACTTTCGCTTAGGTCATGATCTCGCGGTTCGTGGGTTCGAACCCCGCGTCGGGCTCTGTGCTGACTGCCAGCTCAGAGCCTGGAGCCTGTTTCAGAGTCTGTGACTCCCTCTCTCTCTGACCCTCCCCTGCTCACACTGTCTCTCTCTCTCTCTCCTGGAAATAAATAAAACATGAAAAAAAAAAATTAAAAAAAAAAAAGAGTAGAAATCAATTAAACAGAAAATGGTCCAGCAATAGTGAAATAGTTGATGTTTCAAAAGCNACGAACCGCGAGATCATGACCTAAGCGAAAGTCGGACGCTTAACCGACTAAGCCACCCAGGCGCCCCATCAAAAGCTAAGTCTTTGAAAAAATTAGTAAAATTGATAAAATCCTAGGTAAGCTAATTTGAAAATAGAGACACCTAATTTTTTTTTTTTACAAATAGTTNGGGCGAGAGACACCTCATTTATACACACACATGCAATGAAGCACAGACTAGTAATATCAGGTATGAAAAAGGGATATCACTATAGGTCCTTTGGATATTAAAAGGACAATAAAAAATTATTGTAAACAATCTCATGCCAAATCATGTAAGTTAAATGGAATGGACTACTTCACTGAAAGACATAACCTATTAAAAGTGACTCAAAGGGCCCCTGGGTGGCTACATTGGTTAAGTGTCTAACTTCAGCTCAGGTCATGATCTTGCAGTTCATGCGTTTGAGCCCTCCATCGGGCTTCGTGCTGACAGCTCAAAGCCTGGTGCCTGCTTTGGATTCTGTGTCTCCCTCTCTCTCTGCCCCTCCCTCACTCATGCTGTCTCTCTTTCTCTCTCTCTCTCTCAAAATAAGTAAACATTAAAAAAAAAAGAAATGTACTCATGATCTTATAAACAAAAAAGTGATTCAAAAGGAAATAGAAGCCCTGAATATCCCTATAAAGAAATTGATGTCATAATTTGAAATCTTCCCCTGAAAAAAAGCTCTAGGTTGAGATGGTTTCACTGGTGAGTTCTATTAAAATCCTATAAGGAGGGAGAATCTTGTTCAACTTCTGTAATGAGGCCAACATTACCCTGGTGCCAAAATCAGACTAGGACATTACCCTCCCCCTCCCCCAAAATAAGGGGCGGTAAGGGGAAGCTACAGATATTTCATGAAAATAGATGCAAATAAATAAATAATAAAAGATTAGTAAATAAAATCCAGTGATATTTTAAAATAATAATATACCATGGTCAAGTGGGGTTTATGCCAAGAATGCAAGTGTGGTAGTCAATTTTATGTCAATCTACCCAGGGATATGATCACTGTGAAGGTATTTTATAGATGTGCTTAGCATCTATAATCAGTTGACTTTTAAGTAAAAGAGATTACCCTTGATAATATGAGCAAGCTTTACCCAATCAATTAAAGTCCTTAAGAGTAAAAATAGGTTAGTCAGAGAAGAAATTCTGGGTCAAGACTGCAATATCACATGTTGTCCGAGTCCACCCTTCAGATTTCAGATTTGTCAACCCCACAATTGCGTTAGTTAATTCCTTAAAATTATCTTTCAATCAACCAATCTATCTATCACCTATCTAGATAGATAGATATATAAAATCTACCTATCTATATCTATCTCCTGTTGGTTCCATTTCTCTGGAGAACACTGACTGACACACAAAATTTGTTTAGCACTTTAAATTCAAAGTAATTTAACAGAATAAAGGAGAAAAGCCATTTGATAATCTCAATAAATGCAGGGAAAGTATTTGACAAAATTCAACACCCAATCATGAGAAAAGTTCTCAGCAGACTAGAAATAAAAATGAACTTCCTCAACCTGATAAAGGGCACCTATGGAAATCATACAGCTAACATATTTAAAGGTGAAAGACTGAATGATTTTCCCCTAAGATTAGGAATAAGCAAGGATATCTGCTCTCACCACTTCCATTCAACATTTTGTTGGCAGTCCTAGCCAGCTCTGTAGGACAAGAGATAGAAATAAATGGTATGAAATTTTAAAAAGTGAAGCTCTATTTATTTGCTGTTGACATGATTGTACATATAGGATATACATGTGGATGCCTAAGGAACCCACAGAAAAGCTACTAGAAAAAATATGCAAATTTAGAAATATCACAGCAAAGAAGGTACATATATAAAAACCAGTTGTATTTCTATATACTAGCAATAATTGGAAAATAAAATTTTAGGGGCATCTGGGTGGCTCAGTTAGTTGAGCGTCCAACTTCGGCTCAGGTTATGATCTTGCAGTTCGTGGGTTCGAGTCCCACATTGGGCTCTGTGCTGCCAGCCAGCTCAGAGCCTGGAGCTTGTCCTTGGATTCTGTGTCTCCCTCTCTTTCTGACCGTTCCCTGCTCACACTGTCTCTCTCTCCCTCAAACATAAATAAAACATTTAAAAAAAGGAAAATAAAATTTTAAATGTCATTTACAAAATCACTAAAAAACACAGAACTATAATTAAATATGTGTACAGTATATATACTAAAAACTACAAAACATTGCTGAAATTTAAAGTTGCCTAAATAAATAATGAAATATACTATGTTAATTCTTTGGAAAGTTCAATATTGTTGAGATATTAATTCTTTCCAAATTGATCTATATCTACAGATTCAATGCCATCCGAATGAAATCCTAGCAGGTTTTTTTTTTCTTGTTGTTGTTATTGCTTTTGTGTAGAAACTGACAGGCCAATTCTACATGTATATGGAAATTCAAGTGACATAGAATAGCCAAAACAATTTTGAGAAGAACAAAGGTAGAGGACTTAGTGTGACTTCAAGACTTAACTAAAATCTACAGTAATCAAGACAGTGTGGTATTAGCATAAGGATAACTAAGCAATGAAAAGTCCCAAAATAGCCCCAGGCATATATAGTTGAATTTTTTCTGGCAAATATGCCAAAATAATTTAATGCAGAAAAGACAGACTTATCAACGAGTGCTGCAAGAATATCCATTTGGGAAAAAAATTATCTTGACCCTTACCTCACACCATATATAAACATTCACTTAAAATGGATCATAAATGGAAACAGAAAAACTAAAACCCTGTCTAGAAGAAAACATAGGAGAAAGTGGTAGTTGTACATATTGGAAAGATGCTGGGAGAACCCACCACCATGGTGTAGGGATAGCTGAACAAGTTGACGCCAGGAAGGGTCAGGAACTAAGCAGCTCAGTGGGCCTCTGCCATGAGGACTCTGGGATCTTCTTCTAGGATCCAAGAGAAAGTACACAGCACCACCTGTGAAGTAGCCTGCCCCCAATCCTCCCCAAATTTAAATCTGAATCTAAACAAGCCTCTAGAGCTAACCTCCATCAATAGGAAGAGCCAGAGGGGAGAGAAGCAAGATTCATGGCACCACAACAAAGCACATGGACAAGTCTAGAATATGGGGCATTATAGGGCTGTCAGCTTTGGTCTGCTGAAAAGCAGGCTCCAAGATAAGATGAGCTGTGTAAGGGATGTATTGAGGGAAATGCCTGTGAGGGAGAATAGGAAGGGGCTGGCTTGGGAGAGCCACTGGGTGACGGTGTAGTTCAAACCTGTGCAAAGACAGATGCGAAGGAGGCTGGATCAGAAAAGTCTCAAGGTATGCAGTGTCTGCATAGTCTTTCTCTAGGGTGTCAGCAAAAGTTAACTCCAACCGTCTTCCAACCAGTCAGCAAATTCTGGGGAGAGAAACAAAAGGGAGAAGAGAGCTTATGATCCACGTAGCCAAGAGATAAAGCAATGTGCCGAGATTCATGACTCACTCCCCACTCATGTTGGATGGTTCCTCTGGTGTATGCAGCTTCTCAATTTGTGTCAACTTTCACCAGGAGATATCAGGACAGATCACTTCTGCATATCTCTGGAGAGGGGCGGTATAGGGCTGGAGTTGGATTGGAAGGATGCCATTTAGGAAGCATTAACAGGTACTTTGCAATTTAACATTTGAATATTTTTTCCCTATCACCTCAGATAAGTAGGTTCACTCACCTTGAGCTACATAGGAATGGAGTTTATTTCCCTTAGGTCATAAGAGGTAATTTTCTTTACTTCCACTTGTAAAGTTCATGTTTCCCTAGAACTTCATGGGGTTTGCTGTTGAGCAAATCCCCATTCCAGAAATATCCCTAAAACCTTGGAAGGGAACATGAAAAAAGGAAGCCTTAAGCTGATCCTAGCACATGATAATGGCAGCTGAATTTTTACCAAGTCCTGGAAGGCTGGTCCCAGCTGAGTTCAACTGGTGAAAACTCTTTTTTTTTTTTTTAAATGTTTTATTTATTTCTAGGAGAGAGAGAGAGACAGCATGAGCAGGGGAGGGTCAGAGAGAGATGGAGTCACAGACTCTGAAACAGGCTCCAGGCTCTGAGCTGGCAGTCAGCACAGAGCCCGACGCGGGGCTCGAACCCACAAACCGCGAGAGCATGACCTAAGCGAAAGTTCGACGCTTAACTGACTAAGCCACCCAGGCACCCCAGAACTGGTGAAAACTCTTGGTAGTTCTAGCTGGGAGTGTCAAGCAGGAGCTGAGCCCCAACAACCCAACCAATTCACTTAAATTGCAAGTGAATAGACTGGTTTATTGGGCCAGACATTCTGAAGGAGCTTTCTCCAATAGCCAATTTGATGAAAGACCTTTTGATTTTGAAGGAGGTATTCAAACACAGCTGCATGAAAATGTCTGTATTACTGTGAAAATCACCGTTTATTGTTGATAAGAAGTGTGCCTTCCAGGGACCTCACCCTATCTCTCACTCCCAGTTCTTACCCCTAAAGGTGGGCGTCTGCAGTAGGGTGAGGCCCATGAATTGGCTAAGGACATGTATTGATTTTCTATTGACACTATATAAAAAAAATCACCACAAACGTGGTGCTTTCAATTTATTATCTTACACTTTTGTAGGTCAAAAGTCGAATACACTTCTCATGAGCTAAAGTCAAGGCGTTATCAGGGCTTTGTTCCATTCTGGAGGCTCTATGGGAGAATCCATCCTTCCCTTTTCCAGTGTGTTAAGTCTCCCCCTTTCCTTGGTTCATGACCTTCCTTCCTGCATCTTCAAAGCCAGCAATGGATTTTAATTCCTTTGGCTCTTGTCTTCTGCCTTAATTCTATCTGCAAACTTCGTTCCCTTTTGCTATGAAACAGTCACAGATTCTAGGGACTGCAATAGGATATGCTGGGGTTAGCATTGGTCTGCCAACCACAGGATATGGTTTTAATTACCTAGTAAGATTGCCAGAATGTTCCTGAGAAAGGAACATTTAAACCAGGAGAGTAGTTGGAAAACCACTGCAATCAGTAGTTCAGGCAAGAAGTAATGATGACATGTGGTCTAGAAGGGCAGCTGGAGATGGAGAAAAATAGATTTAAGAGACATTTGGGAGGCAGCTTGACAGAATGGGTCACTACTCCAGAATCTATTATTGGAATCTATTATTGGCCTACACAAACACAGATGAGACCCTCAGTTTTGACTGGGAGGAAATAAGGTCTGGATTAAAGCTGACCCAATCCCCTCAGAGTCAAGGCCAGACAAGAAATAGAACCATTTCATCAGTGGTAGGCTCTTACTAAGCCAAGCCTGGGTGTCCCTGTCAGGTTTAATCCTACATATTATTTACCTGGGAAACAAACGCACTTGATCGATTGTTTGCAAAGATGGCTTCCAGCAGTTCCTTCCATCCCTGATCATAACTCTTAGTCCCTCCCAGCAAGAGACAGAATCCATTTCCCTTCCCTTGGGATCTGGGCTGGCCCCCATGCTCGCTATGGCTAAAAGAATGTGGAGGAAGTTATGTTGTGTGACTTCTGAGCCTCAGCCTCCAGAAACTGGGCTGCCAATGCTCTTGCTCTCTTGAAATGCTTCCCCCTCTCTACAGAGAGGTGATCTGGACTTCTGGTGGATGGGTGGCTTTGGAAGAGAGCTGAGGCCAACTCAGTCAGTAGACCAAGCCAACTGCCAGATGAGTGAGCAAGGACATCCGGACCAGCCAGTTTCCTGCTTGCTAACTGTCTTGGCTCAGTCTGCTCTAACACATTACGGTTGGCTGGGTGGTACGAAACACAAGCTTTTATCATTTCCAGTCCCAGAGACTGGAGAGCCATGATCAGGGTACCAGCACGGTGAGTTCTGGTGAAGAACTGTGAGTTCTGTCTTTTCACTGTGTCCTCCCATGGAGGAGAGAGGGCTGGGTCTCTTCTTCTTCTTCTTCTTCTTTTCAAATGTTTATTTGTTTTTGAGAGAGAGATGAAGCGTGAACAGGAGAGGAGTAGAGAGAAAGGGAGACACAGAATCCGAAGCAGGCTCCAGGCACTGAGCTGTCAGCACAGAGCCTGACCTGGGGCTCCAACCCACGAACCATGATATCATGACCTGAGCCAAAGTCGGAGGCCCAACCAACTGAGGCATGCAGGCGCCCCTCTTCCTTTTCTTATAAAGACAGTAATCCATCATGGGGGCTCCTCCCTGGTGAGCCAGTTCCTACCAAGGGCCCTACCTCCCAATGCCACCCTATTGGGAGTTAGGGTCTCAACACATGAACTTGGTTGAGCAGGATGTAAACATGCCATTCATAATACCAGCCGAGGAACTGAGAGGAATGAGTCCAGCTGGCCCCTGCTCAAACACCAACCCACAGAGTCATGAGCAAATAGATGTCCTCTGTTGTAAGCCACTGAGCTTCAGTGTGGTTTGATGGACAGCAAGATAACTCATCTGCTTTTCCCACTGCTGTCCCCTCAACAAAACAAGGGGCTTATGTTATGAAAAGGGCAGAATACATACATGCATCCATCCATACATAGCAAAAAACTGAAGAAACCTTGTCTAACCAGATAAATGCCTTGTGCAATAGAAGCGCTCCATGATTATTTGTACTGTGGTTCATTTAGTGATGATACACAGGTAGGTGCATAGCCCGCCTCACCTCTGGAGGGCCATGGCCATGTACAAGGCACTGTACTTGCCTTCATTCTCGTCCATTACTGAGATGACAGATGGCGCCCCCCTGGGCTGTAGGTAAATAAGGAGCCCCAGAGATGATGAGAAAGGCCCCTGATGGGGTTGCTGGGGGCTGGTGACTCTGTGCTAAAGCGGTTAGTCGACCAGAGGATGCACACCTCCCTTAGCGCTGGGCTCGTGGTGAAATACAGAGACATGTTAATGTGCTATCACTGCTCCTGGGAAGTCTAGCTGGGGAGGCAAAGTCAGCTACTGGTGGAAGTGTTTACTGTTACTCTCTGTTTGGTGGAAAGTCACTGTCAGTTGCTAAGCTGCACCTGTCAGCAATGAGATCTAAAGAAGAGTCACAGAACAGAGAACAGGGGTGTAGGGTAGCAGGGAGGCTCCACAGAAGAAACAGGATTTTACTTTCTATGCTTCTTGAAAAAGATATTTATTTATTTTGAGAGAGAGAGAGGGGGAGAGAGAGAGAGAGAGAGAGAATTCCAAGCAGGCTCCATGCTCTGTGCAGAGCCTGATGTGGAACTTGATTTCATGAACCATGAGATCATGACATGAGCTGATATCAAGAGTCAGACGTTTCACCAACTGAGCCGCCCAGGTGCCCCTCTGTACTACTTTTGATCTGTCACCTCTTAGGTGGAACTGCCTCAGGATGCAAGTTGGCATGTTCCCTGTGGCTATAGAGTGGTGTGTGTGTGTCTCATCATTTGTGGTTGAGACAGCAAGAGTGCTCTGGTATACCTGAATTACTACAATAAGAGCGATCATTTATTAAACATCTAACAAGTGCAACTGACATACCAGAGGTTTTATTTTGTATCATTTAGTCCTTACAATACTACCTGTGAGGTTGGTATTGTTATTAATCCCATTGTACAGATCATGAAACTGAGCCTCAGTTTGGTTAAGGATATTTTTTATTTTTAATGTTTTATTATTCATTTTTGAGAGAGAGAGACAGAGACAGAGTGAGAGTGGGGAAGGGGCAGAGAGAGAGACACACACACACACAGAATCCAAAGCAGGCTCCAGGCTCTGAGCTGACAGCACAGTGACCGACCGATGCGGGGCTCAAATCCATGAACTGTGAGATCATGACCTGAGCTGAAGTCAGACACTTAACTGACTGAACCACCCAGGCACCTCTTGGTTAAGGAACTTCTTAACCACAGCTTAGTAATCTGACCTCCATCACTTGCGTGACTATTTGGCGAAGGCCATATTGCCGTTTGAACTCAATGATGTAACCATTTCCTAAAAGAAATCAATTTACTCGGAAACATCTTTGTGCTTCCTCTTTTATAAGCATCAAATGTACTGAGCTGCGATTCATAAAACGTTCGTGTCCTTTCTCTTCATAGAGCATAAAAGCTACAAAGAACTGCTTTTCCTGGGCATCGCACCAGTCCTTCTCTTCACATACTTATTTATTATAAAGTGAAAAACTAACCAGGTTGCTGTAACACACAACTTACGTGTCTAATGTTGATCTCTCTGTTTTTCCTTTTAATAAAAGCCATTGTCCCCTGGTCCTCCACGTGGTCCTTGGTGACTTCTGCTGCATGCCCACAATGGAGCCTCACTGTGGCCTTGCCTGTCATGGGGAGAGGGGACCTGTATGTATCGAACGCATCTCTGGCAGGAGGAAACACCACCTCCTCTCAGGGGCAAGCCCAGCTCAGGAGGACGGTCACCAGAACATGCCACCAAATCAGCAGCAGGAGTGGCTGGCCCAGACCTGCTCTCGTCCGAGCTTTCAGAACTTTGTCCAATCATCTCCCATCTGCGAGCTTTCTTACCTTTCTCTACAAGTTAGTGTGAGCACGTTATCACACGTTTGAACTTTCTTGCACAGAACAGTCACCCGGGAAACATTAGATGAATCCTCAAGTCCTGATAGCATGGTTTCAGGCCTGTAGGTGTGTTTAAATACGCCCCTCACAAAATAGAGCTACCCATGAGACATTTAAAAATAACATTTTTAAATTGGATAGTGTTCTAGATGCTGCAGAGCTCATGTGTTTATTCCAAAGCCTGGATTACACAGCCTATGACGCATGTTAGAAATTGGTACATCTTCAGATGTCGGAAATATGAATATCCTGGAGGGTGCTGGGGTCTGGCCCATAGTTAGACAGTTAGACTTCTAACCGTGATTGCTGTCTGGGGCTGACGTGGTGGTCTGGAGGAAGCCCAGGGTCTTCTGAAGCAGACAGGTCAACTTGTGCATGATCTGGAACAAGTAACTTTTCCTCTCTCTACCCCAGCTTCCTCCTCTGCAAAATGAATCCAAATCATTGTGTCGCAAGGCTTCGTTTTTGTTTTTGTTTTTTTAATGTTTATTTATTTTGGGGAGACTGCAAGCCGGGGAGGGGCAGAGAGAGAGGGACGGAGGATCCAAAGTGGGCTCTTTGCTGATAGAAGTGAGCCCAAAGTGGGGCTCAGACTCAAGAACAGTGAGATCATGACCTGAGCAGAAGTCAGATGCTCCAGCGACTTGTCAGATTAATTTGAGAGGAGGGGGCCCCTACAAAGGGCAGATTTGCCTTTTGGTCCATCCCAACCTTTTGAGATTTCGAGCCAGGAAAAGAAACAAAACTAACTTCAAAGAATTGTACAAAATAGGCCCTCGGTCAAGGAGCTTTTTTATAAAACAGTTTTTCTTGCCAATAACCAAGGTGTTTTGAATCTTTACCAGGCTGTCACTTTTTTTTAATGTTTAATTTATTTATTTTGAGAGAAGAGAGACTGTGAGTAGGGAAGGGTAGAAAGAGAGAGACAGAGAGAGAGAGAGAGAGAGAGAAAGAGAGAGAGAATCCTAAGCAGGCTATGTGCTGTCAGGGCAGAGCCCAACGTGAGACTCAGTCTCAAGAACCATGGGATCATGACCTGAGCCAAAATCGAGTCAGACACTTAACCGACTGAGCCACCCAGGCGCCCCCACCAGGCCATTCTTTATAATTGACTCTTTCACCTCCCCCCCAATGGAAGATGGTGTCCATCATTCTATCCATTTTCCCATTGAACAAATGAGAGAACATAAAGAGTGAGTGTTCAGTTTCAAAGCAACCAACCCAACAATGGCAGAGCCCCAGAATCCAGGGGCTCGGGGAGCAAGGGGGGTGAGGCAGGAAGGAGGGCTATATGTGTGAGGCAGAGGCCAAGCAGCTGGCCAAGGGCAGCCTGCGATGGAGGTGGCAAGACCAGGCTACTGCATGGAGAAGTGGCCATGACATTCACGCTCCATGAATGAGTTGTCCCTTAAACACAGGCGGGTTGGACACATTCTCCGTTTTGGAGAAGAGGCAGCGGTTCTTCTCCCGGGTGAGATGGCCTCGGGCCGTGGTGCTGCACTCAGCCTTCCCCCATGTCTAATGGGGGTGCCAATGTCAGAGCCACGGAGGGTCCATTCCAGAAGGCCTTGGCGGAGGCTTCTGTGGCATTGACTGTCAGGCAGCAGAATAGGGCGATCCAGGAGCAGCCACGACTTCCAAAATGCAGCTTCAGACACAGCCCTGAGCGCTCAGGGTTGGGTGGGGAAGGGTCACACGGACTGAGACCACCCCATCTGTGTGAGCTGGTGGGTTACGTGACCTCCTATACAAAGGTCGACCTCACAGAGGCGCTGAGAGGAAGGACGAGAAAGCTATTAACGGAATGCCTGGCACATACGAGCACTCGGCACCTGGCAGCCCTGATTTCAGGGCTCAGGGAAGCACTGAGAGGAGAAGGGGTCCAGGGGAGTGGCTGTTCTTCCCGGTGCCTAAAACAACTGCTACACAGCCAGCCGTATTCCTGCCCCTCTCCTGGCCGCCATGTCCGAGGCGCGCCCATCCCCTCAAGAGGACAGGATGTGGTTGTGTGACTTGGCTGTGTCGGCAGGCTGGTCTCGGTGGGCACTGTCCCCTGCCTCTCCTGCATGCCATCTCGCTGGCCAGGCCCCCTGCAGCAGGAGCGGCTGCCCTGCTGTGCCATTTTCCCGACTCCCAAGGGCCGACTCTACAGAAGGGTGTCAGATGCCTACTCTGGGCTGTGCTGGAGCGCCCCGCAGCACGTCAGCTCCTGCCCCCCAGTCCCCTGTCTGCTCAGCTCTTCCCGGACACATATTCCATGCCTGGCAGGTGCCAGAGCTGGGGGCAGGGGGGCCCAGCATCAGTCCCAGGGGACCGGACTCACAGGCTCTGGTTTCCATCTTCCAGGGCTCACACGCCAGCTCTGAGCACCCGGCCTTGGCTCTCCTCCAGCTTGGGGTCTGCTTCAGTCGTGCACTGAGGCACAGGGTACAGCGACATGGGCCGCAGGCAGCAAGCTGATTTCTTGGGGACCCACTTCCCAAACCGGCCGGTGCCCATGCAGCGCTATTTAGGAGACTGTGCTAATCCATAAACGACCCGCTTTCTAGAACCAGACCACTCACCAAAAGCCCCTCATGTCTTCACTCATTTTCCCTATCGGGGCGCAATTATGAATCGCTCCCGTGACCTATGGCAACGAATCTGGGTTCCTAAGTGCCTCCTTATTAGGAAATCACATGGGACATGTGACTTAACTGTTCTGCTCTCCAGGTCTCTCATGTGTAATGTGGGTAGAATAACAGGTGTTGAGGACTGAGTGAAAACATAAAGCCCGCAGGGCACACAGCAGCCACTTAACCCACGTTATCACCACCAGTGAGCTCGTTGTGAAAGCAGCCTGAGATCAAACCGCCCGCAGCTCTCTCCCCTGCAGTTCTGTGACATCCATATTTTGTAGCTTAGATCACGGCTCACCGTTTCGCTGTCTCAGGATTGATCTTATGCGGAAAATGCAAACTCGAGCCACAGACGGATGTTGAATATGCTCCTGGTGCCAAGTGTCTGAAGTGTCCCTCTTTTTCCTCAGCGCCTGCTGTTCTTGGCTTAGCCACCTGCTGTCTTCCCTGAAACACAGTTCTGATAAGTGACTCATTCTCACATTGTCGGGATTCAACTTTAGTATGGCATGGATAGGAATCTCTGCATCTCTGTGGTCTTAATAACCACGTCATACACAAAGTCGATTCCCCTTCCCATCACTAGTGGAAAGCATTCTTTACCGCGTGTTCCCTAGTGCCGTCAGTCTTGCAGCATCTGTGGCCTCCAGGACTGTGTCTGCATGTAGCTGGTGTCTGTAGGGTCAGCCTCTCTGCTGACAGGCTCTTCGCTTCCTCCCCCTGCTCATCTGTCGGTCCCCATAATGGCAGCAGGTGGGCTGGTGCCGCCTCCGAGGCAGGACAGAAAGAATGAGCGATGGGACAGCTTGCACTTCTGTTACCTGGAGTGCGCAAAGGGGCTTTCCTGGGGGCCCAGGGTGCGCTCAGAAATGAGCTCATCTTGAACGGGATGTTGGTGCCAGAAATAGTCACTGTTCCTAAGCAGAACTTCCGATAGCTGGACAGATCGTTCATGGAAGGGAAGAGCGACTGATGTAGGTGGCATACCATTCCCTGGTGACTTCTTTGGGACCCTTATGGCAGGATAGAGACGAGGCCTCATGGACCCTGGAAGCAGCTGTTCCTAGACGAGCCTACTGATGTCTGAGCCCCAACTGACCCCGAGCTGCCTACTTAGGAGCTTGGGACCGTCTCAAGCCATTTGTGCAAGCCATGAAGCTGGGAGGGGCTGCAGGGCCCGACGGGAGTTCTCGGGACAGGTGTGGATGAGGCCAAGGTTAGCATAGAGCCAGAGAAGCTTCTAGTCCTCCAGGGAAAGACCACTGGACCTCGGAAGGCTCCGAAATCCATCAGGCAGATGGACGGCGTGGGAAAAGAAAAGAAGGCTCTGGGTTGGGTACCGAGTCCAGCTTTGCAAATAGTCAGTTGTTCCTCAGCCGCTATCTCCAAGTCAAGGAAAACAGATGAGAGACATCCATAGTGAGGCTTCGGAGAGCCTGAGAGCTCAAAAACAATGTGCACATTTTTGTGGGCCCACAATGTTCTCTTCAGGTTCTCAGAGGGGTCCCTGACCCCCTAAAAGAAGAACTACTCTATAGTGCAATCTCCAGGTTGCTTTCCATCCAATACATTCTAGATTCCTGACTCCCACGCCCTCGGCGCTGTCCACTGGTTTCTAACGTCGATAGCGGTATTGTCCAAATCTGGCCCTTGGCCAGTAGGGACCTCAAAGGACCCTGGTGGGGTGTGACTCTGGGGGAGTGACTCTTGAGGAGACCCAGGTGACAGACGTGACTCCGAGGGGAAGCTGGATGGGCGGGTCTGTTGGTCTGCACTTGGATTCCCCCCTTGCACAGTGGAAGAAAACGCACTGTCCAAAGTGTCCTTGCTCTTCCCAAGTAATTGGACACAGATGCTCCTGTTAGAGCCATTTCCTTTTGTTCCTTGGCCACAGGCTCTGGGCGTCTCCTTGGGCAGCAGCTGGCCCCAGCTCCCCTCGCCCTCACCCTGGCTTCCAGATGCCATCTGGTGTGGAGAGGAAAATGGTGCCCATGGTAGTTCACTGTCCCCCTAAGCCACCCGAGCTCCTAGACACACAGACATCGTTTTCACAGTTTTCTCCACAAAACCTTGGCTTTCCCTGCTGTCCTCAGGACAGGGCACAAGTTCATAAACAGAGATCGTGTGGGGCCTGGGAGATTCAGCCTCACAAACCGGATGAACCGAACAACCAGCGTCTGAGGGCGTCACACTTGGTGGCTTCTTTTGTCCCACCACCTCCCACCTTTCGCGGCGACCATCCCGGCCAGGCCTCAGTTCCGGGTCGGCTGCCAGGATGTGGAGCAAAAAAAGGAAAAAAGAGAGAGAGAGAAATATTTGAACCCCCAGAGGCAAATGATCCGACCTATGAGTTCCCCAGTCTTTTGGGGAGAAGAGCGCCCCACTTGCAGGCATCAGCACAGGCTGTTTCTGGAAATCCAGGCCGAGCCAGCCCACAGACCCCACAGCTCTCGGCCCAGCCATCCCTCGACCCTGGACCTGCTGCTTCAGGTTTCATGCTCTCAGGCAGCTCATTTTTTGTATACGTTTTGTTTTTCCCCAGACAACTCTTAGACCCCCATTTAAAAGAGGCCTGTCGGTTTGAATATCCTTCTGGCAGGAGAGGTCGCGAGTTTTATTTTTCCACCCAAAGTCCTCACGGTTAATACCCTGCCAGACGCTGGGCGGTCTTACCAGCCAGGCGGAACCTAGCTCTCCCCGAGGACAGAGGCCATATTTTCCCTGGACAGGGTGAGCAAGAAGGGCTTTTCCAGCGGAGCCCAGGCTCCCGAGCCCCGTGCCATAAACTACCTCCGCGTCATGGACACTGGCCTTTCCACCAGCCAGGTCCGGCCTGGGGAAGCAGGGAGAGCCAGGCATCAGAGGAGACGAAGTAGAATAGGTTCTTCCTTACCACACGGGTATCATCAGATCCTGGGTGGATTTTCTCGTCTCCCTCATTGCAGAAGATCTCGTAAAGACCTTGAAAGGACAGATCGCTGTGTCATGATGCCTGGGGTCACCTGACCCAGGGGGAGTCATCATCCATCATCTCTGATCCTTGCCTTACAGTTTGCCAGGATGTTCCCTCTAGTGACCTGGACAGAGCTGATGGCAGGTGGGGCCTTATCCCTGCCCCCAGTGCAGATGTCCCTCTGGTAGCATTTTTTTTTTTAATTTTTAATGTTTATTTCTTTTTTCTGAGAGAGAGAGAGAGAGAGAATGGGGGAGGGGCAGAGAGAGAGAGAGAGAGAGAGAGCGAGACACAGACTCCGAAGCAGGTTCCAGGCTCTATGCTTGACGGCACAGAGCCTGATGCGGGGCTTGAACTCACGAACTGTTAGATCATGACCTGAGCTGAAGTCAGACATTCAACTGACTGAGTCACCCAGGCGCCCCCGATCGCATCCTCCTTATACGGGGGCTCTTTCCCCGTCACCCACGTCCACTCAGCTCTGCATGGAAACTTCTCATTTGCCTTCTTTTCACGTGCCGGGTCCTCAGCCCTCTGCTGGATTTCCTGGCTTCTTCCCCTCCCCCAAAAGATGTATTCCCCATCCCACCCTCACTTTAAATTCCTTGGCCGTGGGGTCTCCTGTTGAAGCCCCGGGCCCCAAACCTCCGCCACCGAGGCCTTCTTGCTCTGGCCTCTGGGCTGCTACACAGAGCTGGACTGGCCCTTGGGCCCTCTTCCTTTTTCTCTTCTGAGGGAAGCCTTACCTCCCTTCTCACGGCGGCCAGGTCACCTCAGAGTCCCTCCCTCTGTCCCCTGTCTGTCTCTCTGCAGCTCTCTCCCTCCACAGGCCTTTCCTTCTGGCGTTTCTGGAACGGGAGGCCGCTGCCTGGCCTCAGCTCTCCCTCCTCTCCTCACCCTCACTGCCACTTACATGATGCGGGCAAGCCGTCCAACAGCTTCGTGACCTGCCTTCCTCATCTGTGAGGGGTCACGTGATGCTAGTGGCCGCTTTAAGTGCCCCAGTGAGGACTAAGTAGCAGGGAGGGGGGAAGGGCCCGGCCTGGAGTAATCGCTGTGAGGGTAAGTGAGTGAGAGCTGCTTTATTCCAGAACTTTGGAGACAGTGCTGTCTGTTCAAAGCTTGCCCTCCAATGGTCTCTTAGCTCATCCCCCCCACCCAGGAGGACTGGCTTCTCTGCAGCCCCACAGGACCGAATCTGAGTTTCTAGAGAGTGACTTGAGTGAGGCCCCTCACAGGCAGGGACGCTCGCCCTGCATCAGGCCTGAGCATCTGCCCTCAAAGACTGGCTCCCCTACCGTCCACTCCATGTACTTTTGTCTCATTTTTTATGTTTATTTTTTGAGAGAGACAGACAAGGCATGCGTGGGGGAGGGGCAGAGAGAGAGGGAGACACAGAATCCGAAGCAGGCTCCAGGCTCTGAGCTGTCAGCACAGAGCCTGACACAGGACTGGAACCCCGAATCATGAGATCATGACCGGAGCCGAAGATGGACGCTTAACCAACTGAGCCACTGAGGCGCCCCTTTTTCAAACAATTATCTCCTTATGATCTTGCTTGTGTAGCTTTGCACCCTACCGTCCACCCCCCAACTTATTTTTACTTTTTTCTTTGGTCATTCCTACCACCCCAGAAAAAAAACAAAACAATACCCTCTTTTTTTTCTCTTCATATAGTGTATCAGTTATCTATGGTCACAAAAACACTGCATGAAAACACAAGTCAGTAACTTAGAACAGTAGACATTTTTTAGTGCATAGGTCTGTGGGTTAGGGTTTTGGGGGGTCCCGCAGGCATGTCTGCAGTCAGGTGACATTAGGACTTCAGGATGACCCAGCCATGCGTCTCTCCTCTACCCCCAGGCTAGCCCAGAAGTTTCTTTCCGTGGGAGCAGAGAACAAGCCCACACGTGTGAGCCTTAGTCCTGTGGTTGTGTCCCATTGGCCAACACAGAGCAAGTCGCGTGACTGGTCCCAGAGTCAAAGGGGAGGCACTCCCAGTGACAGGGTCAGGAGGGTACAGAGTGGGGGCCGAGGCCATCAATTCCCCGCACACAGCCGGGAGAGCATCGGTCTGTGTGTGTCACAGTGCTCCATCTAGCATCTGCCTTGCCCCCTGGCTGAACTGTGTTTTATTCGCCGTCTTGTCTCCACCGCTTAGCACAGGGCCGGCCCCCAGAGGCCCTCACTTGTGGTTGCCTGAATGGAATTTGTCCCCCCCCCGCCCCCCCCCGTCTCCATCTCAGTTTCAAAGAGCTCATTATGCTCTGCTTTTAAACAGATGTCCTCTCTTGTTGTTAGTCAAATGCCTTCCCTCGTCTGCACTGCTACTCTGAGCCCCCCACTGACTCTCATCCTCAAGTCGCTGGACTGTGCGGTCTGAAACCACCCTTCCTCTGCACCCCCTTGCCCACCTGTAACTGGACTTTTGAAAGCCTCTGGGCACCGCTTACCACATTCCAACTGCTCATCAGCATCTCGAAGCGTCTTTTACTTGTTAGCAACATGTGGCTGTCTCCTCTTCCAAAGGTTCTCCTTCTGGCAACATAGGCCTGTGGACAGAGCCTGGCCGCTGGTCCAGAGAGGCCCTTCTTGAGTCCTGACTTACCACCTTCCGGTTGTGTGACGCTTGACCAGGAATGGTGCAGACTCGCTTCCTCTGAGCCTTAACGGCTGGCTCACTCCTACTGCTTGCCCAAGACCTTCAGCCAGACTCCTTTGCTGAAGACTCAGAGGTTTTCTGCACTTCTAGAAGACTCTGGACAGAAGGGTTGAGCTGAGGGGTTACATTCTTGTTCTGGAAGTAGCGGTGGGAAAAGCAGACATTAGATTTGAACAGACCAGGATTCAATTCAGACCCCTGTCTCCTCCACCCAACAAAATCCTGGGCTACTTCTCATTTCTCTCTGCCCATCTCCTTCTCAATCTCTCTTTCTCTATCCTTTAAAGTTTCTCTTTCCTTCCATGTCTTAGCATTAGGCTCCTTTAAGGTCCTAAGCCCTTAGATGTTCTCTTTTTATGTTCATTTTCTTGTGAAAGCTTTACTTTTCAATGGCTTATCTAAGTTGGTAGAATTGAGGGAAATTGGGGGAATTTTTCCATTCCTTCACTCCCACTTCCTGTCAGGATGGTCTCATATTGATAGTCTATAATTAGCTCAAATCTCAAATGGAGGGGCGCCTGGGTGGCTCAGTCAGTTGAGCGTCCGACTTTGGCTTAAGTTGTGATCTCACGGTTCATGGGTTCGTGCCCCGCTTCGGGCTCTGTGCTGACAGCTCAGAGCCTGGAGCCTGCTTCAAATTCTGTGTCTCCCTCTCTCTCTGACCCTCCCCTGCTCACGCTGCCTCTCTCTCTCTCAGAAATAAATAAAACATTAAAAAAAATTTTTTTTAAATCTCAAATGGAAACAAGGCTCCCCGATTTACCCATCTTTGATAGCTGTACTGTTTCCCTGCCCTTCCCATGTTCACTCGTCAGCCATCTTTGTTTCCTCCTTCCTCCTTCCTGCTCCCTTTTGCTCTCTTCCATCGAGCTTGGCCTGGCATGCCACATCTACTCTAGAAGGTTGTGGAAACGCGAATAAGTAAACCTTTATGGGTACATTTTCTACTCTCTTCCAAAACCAACATTACGATTTCTGGATTTATAGTGTGAGGGAATGAGGTACCAATTGGGTCTTACTTGCCTGGGCTACTGTCAGCAAGATTGCAGGCAGCGCATGGATAGCTAAGGTGTAAGGGGCACAGAGAGAGACACCGAGAAACAGAATTCCCCACACTTGTTCTTCCTCCTTGAGAATGAAACGTAGCACCAACCCCATGCCCACGTTGAATAGACACAGAACCCTTGGCCTCCGGCCTTTTGACTTCCTCACATTTGTGAAGGAGGGTGGGATTTTTTCCACTCCTGGCCTAGCTCTTTGCAAGAAAATGATCTCATTTATCTTGGTGAAAGGCTTATTTTTAAAGCGCACATTTCATTTTCCATTATTTAATACGCACATAATGCCCTGCAGCTTTCTTCTAAGTGATTTCATACATGGGGCTTATACGCATTATTCCAATTCATATATGCGCCTCCATCAATCTCCATATATTTCTTTCAGCACCTGGTGATAAAAATACGTTGGGCATCACGTGCCTGTGGTTTGGTTTGTTTGAGGAAAAGTTTTAGTCTGGAAAATAAATGCTGTTGACTTCGGCGCAGGGGCGGGGAGGTAGAGCTGGGCTGCAGATGATGGGGCACCACTCCCCCGCCCCCAAATCCAGGCAGGGCCTGACATGGGTGGGAGGGGCTGGGGCAGAAAGTGGTGTCTGTGGAAAGTTATCTGTGGCCCTTGGCAAAGGCAGGCTTCCTGAAAGTGCAGTGTGCAGGGGCTTGAAGATGGGGACTGCGATGGGGCCCAACTCTGAACACAACAGAGAAAAGTCGGAGCTTACAAGCAGGGAGTTGGGGCGGGGGGGGTCCCGTGGATGGAAAACTAAGAGGTAACATCAGGGTTAGGAAGGACTCTGGCTAACCTGATCTAATGGGATTCTTGCTGAGGGCTGGAAATCAAGCGTTGGTCGCTTAACCGACTAAGCCAAGTAAGCTTTTATAAAGAGGAGAAAAAAATTATTAATTAATCAAATTCTCTTGACTCAGGAAATGGGCCCTAAATCTTTCCAAGAAAGATATTTTTCAAAATCTACCCCATTCGCCCCCACCCAAGTGTTCTTTGGAATTGCCCCTGATTGAAGTGTTCTTTTACAGTCTGAGAGTTTTAATAGATTTTTTTTTTAGAGCAACTTTATGTTTACAGAAACACCGAGTAGAAAGTACAGAGAGTTCCCATATATCCCTTCCACCCCCAACTTTCCTTATTATTAACATCTTGCATTCTTGTGGTACATTTGTTACAATTGATGAAGCAGTATTGATCCATCATTATTAACTAATGTCCATAGTTTACATTAGGGCTCACTCCTGATATTATTCAATTCTGTACGTATATTCTTTTTGTTTTTTCTATATTTTTGTTTATTTTTGAGAGAGAGAGAGAGAGAGGGAGGGAGGGAGAGACAAAGTGTGAGCAGAAGAGGGGCAGAGAGAGGGGGAGGGAGATACAGAATTCAAAGCAGGCTCCAGGCTCAGAGCCTGACACGGTACTCGAACCCACAGCTATGAGATCACAACCTGAGCTGAAGTCCGACGCTTAACCAACTGAGCCACCCGGGCACCCCAATTCTCTAGGTACTTTCTGCGATTTGTGGGAAAAAAGCAAGAATCCATTCAGAGGAAACTCTTCGGGTTTAGAAAAAAAAAATGCCGGAGCCCTGAGGTGATTGACTATTTATCTGAGCTACACGTTCCTTAGAAAGATTTATCCTGTGCAATGTGAGGGCATCACATTTGCATTACTTCTGGTCTTCCTTAGACTAGTCATAGCATAGAAAATTCTCTCAGGAAGACTCTCATCTCGGGATGAACAATCCTGTGCACATATCCATATGTGATTGGGGAATTAAAATTCAATTTTTGTATTTCTCACCGAAGATCTCTTTGGTCATGTGCTCTCCAACGGCCCACATTCATGACACAAGTTGCATCTTTACTTGGAGCTGGAAAGGTTCTTGTGGAACCAGTGGGCTTTGCAACCGTCACCATGCCTGGGCCCTGGGCCGCTGGGAAGGGAGGGGAGGTGTTGGCCCTCCTTACGCTGCAGCCGTGGCTCGGAGGACTTCCGTGCTCTCTCCCCCTGCAGAGGCCTCTGCTCTGCCTGCACCCTGGCTCTCTCTTCCCTGGACGAGTGGCTCATAGGATCACTCAGGGACGGACACCCCAAAGCCGGTGTCTGTACGATCACTGCGCTGAGAGGTCGAGCATCACCTCTGCACGTGGAGCACCATCCATGTGTGGGGCATGCTCGTTACCAGGCGCTATATCTCAGGGACACCCATGCTGAGGCTGGCTCCTTGCAAACCCGGTTTCTGCATCGCCAGCCGCTCCCAGTTGGGCCCTGCCAGTAGGGGGTCTCCACAGAGCCGGCAGGGCCTGTGGTGGGAGGGGGGGGAATGGGGACTCCCTGCTTCCTGCCTGCATCTTGTCCACTTAGCACTCCTATGTGCATCACCCTGTGATGCCTCTGCACCCAGGAGGCGGCAGCAAAAGCCAGTTTGCAGCTTCCCCAACCCTTGCAGAGGCAACCTAAGGCACCCTCTTCAGATGCCACACTACCCTCGGGCCTCACCCGCTGCCAGATTTTAGCACCGCTTCGGGGGTGGGGGGTGTGCACAGCGATGACTACTTGGTTCTCTGTTCATGCTTCACATGTTGCTCTTTGTGCATCGCCTCCACCGGTGGGAAGCAGGAGAGGTGAGCGTGGCCAGAGGCGTCAGCCCCACCCTCGCCTCTGCGGACTGAGGGCTGCCAGGCGAGGTGACTGTAAACTATTTTGCGCTGCCAATAGGGCGAGGCCTGGGAGAAGATCAGGACACAGAAGGAAGGGAGAACCTTCCATTTCTGGTTTTGGTCGTGTGGCATTCCCAGTAGTTGCAAAGGCAGCAAGAGAGGCGTCAAGCTGGAACAGAGGTCAGGATGATCTGGCGTCTCCAGTCTTGGTGATACCTTTGATGGGGCGCCAGCCCGGAAGGGGTGTGGAACAGACAGGGGCCTGGGGGAAGAGGCACTAGAAGGTGAATCGTGTGAGGCCTAATAACAACCCCTCAAAGGTCTTCATGCCCTGATCCCGGAGAACTGTGGCTATGCTATATTACCTGGCAAAGGGGATTGTGTAAATGTCCTTAAGGTTAAAGACCTTAAATAGGTACTTTATCCTAGGTTTTCTGGATAGAGTGGAATATAAACTTCCAGTGAAACACTAATAGAGCTTAAAAGCAAGACTCAGAGGGATCAAACTTATTTCAAATAACTGAGCTATGTTCCTCAAGAATGTTTATAGGAATACAATAATATTTAGCAACCAAGGTAAAAGTCATAATGTTTAGCATTCAATAAAAAACGATCCATCATGCAAAGAAGCAGGAAAACACATCCCATAATGAGGGAGAAAGCAATCAGTTGAAACTGACCCAGAGCTGACACAGGTCATAGAATTAGTGGACAACACAGAAACATTGTTATAACTGTATTCCATGTGCTCAGGAAGTTATAGGACAGACAGAACCTGAGAAGTAGATGCGTGGAAAATGTAAAAGACCCAGAATAAACTTCTGGAGATGAAAATCACAATGGGTTAGATGAAAAAAATATACAGGATGGGGTTAATAGGAGAGTAAACATTAAAGAAAAGCAGTACATTTGAAGACATAGCAAAAGAAACTATTCCAATGCCAATGAGAGAGAAAAAAGACTAATAAAAAATAGACCATAGAAGCTGTAGGACAACTTCAAGAAATCTTGAAGTGCTCAAAGCAGAGTTCAAGGGCGGGAAGACAAAAATATTTGAAAAAATAAAGACTGAATACTTTCCAAGTTTAGTGAAAACTATAAACTCACGGAGCCAAGAAGTTCAAAGGACATTAAGCACAAGAAACACAAAGAAACTACAAAGGTACATTATAGTCACATTGCTTGTAGGGTGCCTGGGTGGTTTAGTCAGTGGAGCATCCTTCTCTTGATTTTGGCTCAGGTCATGATCTCACAGTTTGTGGGTTCAAGCCCCGTGTTGGGCTCTGTGCTGACATCCTAGAGCCTGCTGGGGATTCTGTCTCCCTCTCTCTCTGCCCCTCCCCCACTTGCATTGCACACATGCTCTCTCTCTCAAAAATAAATACATAAACATTAAAAAATATAACATATATAGTAGCAAGCAATGTGATTATACATATTCTATATAATCTATACAATCTATAATAATATCCATATAATCACATTGTTTGCTACAAATGACAAAGAAAAAAATCTTGAAAGAAGCCAGAAAATAGAGACTCATTATATATGAGGAAACAAAGATAAAGATGAAAACAGCTTTCTTATCAGAGATATTGCAAGGCTCAAATTACTAGAGTTAGAAATGAAAGAGGAGACAATTAGATACCTTGTAGGAAATGAGCAAATTTTCAGAAATGCACAATCTATCAAAACTGACTCATGAAGAAATAGAAAATCTGAATAGAAGTCTAACAAGTTAAGGAGATTGAATTTGTAATAAAAAAAAACAAAAAACCTCCCAACAAAGCCCAGGAGTAGATGGCTTCACTAGTGAATCCTACAAATATTTAAAGAATTATCATTAATCCTTCTCAAACTGGATCCTGGCTTTGAGTTTATACTTAGGTTCAGTCAAACCAGGGCCTCTGTGTCCTTAGCAGCAGGCAATGCGATCCTTTGATAATGTACTATAGCTGTTCACTCACTTGACCTTCCTCTCTCAGGTCAGCTTCATGCTAAGACTACAATACGCCGGTTGAGGTTTTTAAGTGTGTGGCTTCAACCAGACTACTTTCAAAGGCCTGGTTTCCTGACTTGGGGAGGCCACCATTTCTGCCATTCTTTCTTTCTGTTTCCGTCCACTTCCGGGAATGCTAGAATTTTATTTCTTTTTTTTTTAATGTTTAAAAAATTTCTTTAATGTGTATTTATCTTTGAGAGACAGAGACAGCATGAACAGGGGAGGGGTAGAGAGAGAGGGAGACATAGACTCTGAAGCAGGCTCCAGGCTCTGAGCTCTCAGCACAGAGCCTGACGTGATGCTTGAACTCACGGACCGTGAGATCATGACCTGCACCGAAGTCAGATGCTTAACCAACTGAGCAACCGAGGAACCCCTAGAATTTTATTTCTGAAATTTATGGGAGAAAACAACTTTTTAGAAAGAATGATTCAAACAGCTTATTCACGAATAACGAGGAAATTAAGACCTTCTCTTACATTTCATTTCAGCTGTTACCCACCTTCAGCGTTACTCAATGTCTTTGCTTTTATGAAAGTCCGTTTTGCTTCAAGATACACTGCTATCATTGAGAAGAATAATTGCATTTTCCTCATTCATGATTTCTCAAGCCTTGCACAATTCATGAGAAAGAAAGAGGAAATATGTTATAGTGACTACCGGCTGTTGGAGACAAGCTCAGTTTTTGTTTTGACACTCAAAATATCTGTTTTCCCCTTTTTCTCCATCAGCACCTTGAGATTTTGTGTCTTTTTTTTAACTAGCCGCTTTTCTTTTCTCAATTTTTTAACGTTTATTTGTTTTTGAGAGAGAGACAGAGACAGAGCACGAGTCGGGGAGGGACAGAGAGAGCAGGAGACCCAGAATCTGAAGCAGGCTCCAGGCTCTGAGCCGCCAGCACAGAGTCCAAAGTGGGGCTTCGAACCCACAAACTGAGATCATGACCTTAGCCAAAGTCAGATACTTAAATGACTGAGCCACCCTGGCCCCCCTAGCAGTTTCTCTTTTAAATATGTATTTATTTTTGAGACGGGGGTGGGGGGCAGAGACAGAGGGAAAGAGAAGATCTCAAGCAGGCCCCGTGATGACAGCAGACAGCCCGATGTGGGGCTCAAAACTCATGGGCTGCAAGACTGTGACCTGAGCTGAAGTTGGGTGCTCAACTGACTGAGCCACCTAGGAACCCCTAATACAATTGGGATGGGGGCGCCTGGGTCGCTCAGTCAGTTGAGCGTCGGACTTCAGCTCTGGTTATGATCTCATGGTTGGTGAGCTGGAGCCTCACAGTGGGCCCTCTGTTGGCAGAGCAGAGCCCATCTCAGATCCTCTGTCTCTGTCTGCTCTCACTCCCCCACTCCTGCTCATGAGCTCTCTCTTAAAAATAAATAAAACATTTAAAAATAAATAAATAAAGTATTGGGATGGGTTTTATTTATTTATTTATTTATTTATTTTTGCAAATAGTTTATTGTCAAGTTGATTTCCATATAATACCCAGTGCTCATCCCCACAAGTGTCCTCCTCCATGCCCATCTCTCCCCTCCCCCCAACACCTATCAGTCCTCAGTTTGTTCTCAGTATTCAAGAGTCTTTCCTGGTTTGCCTCTCTCCCTTTCCCCCACTATTTCCCCGCTTCTTCTCCCCCTTGGTCCTCCATGAAGTTCCTCCTAATCCTCCTATACGTGCAAACATATGATATTTGTCCTTCTCTGCCTGACTTACTTCACTCCGCATAACACCCTCAAGGTCCATCCATGTTGCTACACATGGCCAGAGTTCATTGTTTCTCATTGCCATGGAGTATTCCATGGTATAGATAAACCACATCTTCTTGATCCACTCGTCCATTGATGGACACTTAGGCTCTTTCCATGATTTGGCTATTGTTGAGAGTTCTGCTATGAACATTGGGTTACATGAGCCCCTATGCATCAGCACTCCTGTATCCTTTGGGTAAATTCCTAGCAGTGCTATTGCTGGGTCCTAGGGGAGTTATTTTGTTAATTTTTTGAGGAACCTCCACACTGTTTTCCAGAGGGGCTGCACCAGTTTACATTCCCACCAACAGTGTAGGAGGGGGCCCATTTCTCCACATCCTCGCCAGCATCTAGAGTCCTCTGATTTGCTCATTTTAGCCACTCTGACTGGCGTGAGGTGGTATCTCAGTGTGGTTTTGATCTGTATTTCCCTGATGAGGAAGGACGCTGAGCATCGTTTCATGTGTCTGTTGGGATGGGTTTTAGAAATGTCAGGACTTATAGAAAGTCTGGGAGAGCTCGGCAAGAGCCGCATGAATTATTGTGTGTAATGCCCTGTGATACGGTGCTATCCATGGCCACATATGTCTCTGTGGTTTTGGCCAAAGAAAGTTCTGTTTCTGTAGATACAATGGTCAATTATCAGCAAAAGAAATATCAGCTTTGCAAAAAACAGACTGACTTTTACAGATTTCTACCAAGTGCAATAATAGAGGTAAACACGATACAGGATTTCTGTGCGACTCTCAACCCCACATGCTGGGACTTCCAACCAACCAACTGAACACTCTTCGGATGCACTGATTTTTAAAAACTTGTAATTATTGAACACAGCAGGCATGTTCTGTGAACAGCACAACGATTCTTTTGTTTAGAAAAAGGGACCGGCGTCTGTTTTCTATCAAAGAGTTTCACCATAGCACTCCTTGCTTCGGCGAGGGCCACCCTATATGCTTGAAAGTTCTCATATCTGGAAGGCATTATGCCGTGTCCGGAGCAGAACACCATGTGTGCTTTTTGAGCAAAGAGAGCTGGTATTGCAAGCTCACGGACAGATGTTGTGTAGCCACAAAAGCTAAGCCTATTGTGACCGAGCAAAGGGATCAAAGGGGTTTAGGAATACATATGCTGGGTCCGATTTCCCTTCCTCCCTGCTTGTGGTCCACACACATTAGAGACAGAAAAGGCCCAAACATTAAACGTGGGCCAGAAGCTGTGCTGGGCGCTTGGGGAACACAGAGGTGGGCAGGACTTGACCCCATCCGCACCCACAGGTCATTCCTGGTCTACAGGGGACACTGACAGTGGGCAGGAGTGAGTGCACAGTAGAGGCAATGCTATGATCCCGCAAGGCTGGGGCTCAGTTCCGAGTGGGAGGGCAGCAACCCGGCTCCTGAGAACACGCTGAGAGGTGAGCAGGGCCGTACTGAGTTCTGGACGTTTTCCTGGGAGCCAGGAGGAGGCCTGACTGTATTCAAAGCAGGAGGGTCACAGAGCACCTGTCACAGGCGGGAGCTGCGAGGGGCANCGCTGGGGGGGGGGGGGAACTGGGGGTAAGGGGTGCAGAAATGGCGACCGAAGCCACGAGCACGCAAAACGAGGGCTGTGCACAGTGGGATGGACGCGCGGAGGGCTGGGTGCCAAAGACGCCGACGTTCAAGACCGAACAGAGCCGAAAAGCACGGACATGGGGCTGGCAAGGGTGGCCCGGAAGGCAGGGGAGGGCCAGGGGGTGACCGCGCCCAGAGTGAAGGAAGGGGTTCATAAAGGAGGCACAGCCGGGAGCCTCAGGTGCTGCCGGAGGCTGCCGGAGACCTCACATAGGAGGAGGCCCCGGTGTCCCCAGGGCCTGGTATGTCCCTACACAGTGGCGGGGAGAGGAAACCCGTTCCGGCAGCGTGTTGAGAAGTGAGCATGAGGGAGACCTGGGCGGCTGACTGTCTTTGTGGAACATAGAAGGTCATTGGCGAGGGTCGAGAGAGGAAGCTAAATCATATGGACCATTGGCTTCTGGCGAGTTTGGAAGATGGAGGAGCATGTTGAGATGCTGAAAGGAAGGAGGAGAACCGAGAACTCCCTAGAAGCCGGGTCCTGATGGGGCCAGGAGAGGCTCCTCTAGACCGTCTCAGTCTTCTCAGAATGCTGAGCCTTGTCTGGGAATCAGATCAGGGACACCTCAGGCTGGCCGGCCCCACCTCTGCTAACCTCCTACCTGTCTCTCCATCCACCCTGTTGGACCAGGACTGAGCCACGTGTGACGTGCCTTCAAAGCCCCAGAGGTAGAGAAGGAGTCATATAATTGCACAGTGCAAAGCAGCCCAGAGAGGTCAAGTGATGTGGTTCAAGTCACACAGCTAGCTGGACATAAATTCCAGACTAGAATCCAGGTCTCCAGACTCTAAATCCAATGCCATTTGTGTTACATGACTCTGGACTTGCTCCACGTGGATCAGCTCCCTGTCTCCGGAACAAAAGACTGCCCACCCACCTCCTGCAGAGTTCTACTGGTGTGCAGAGATATCTCCTCCTCAATAATTGGGTTCTTCCATCCACAGGCACCATTCAGGGATCCAGGAAGAGTCTCTCTCCCTCCGATCTGTATTTCCCTCACGCGCTCCCTCTCTCCCTTGTCCCCTCAGCTCTCTGTCCCCTTTCAGAAAGACTGTGTGAGGCTGGGAAAGTGCCCCAGGCGAGCATTGGTAGCAAGCACAACCTCTTTTTGACTCACAGCTGTGGCGCCCACACAGCCCTCACGCTGGTACTTGGCAAGCGGTCCTGGCTGGCAGGAGAATGGTGCTTTGTTACCATGAATGATCCAGAGCACTGAGCCGAGCTGGCACCACTGACCCCAGGACTCCTGCCAATCGGGTCCCCTGCTCTGGTACTTTCTGAAGTCCTGGCACCTCAGTGCTCTGCGTGGCTCCACACAGGGCAGGGCAGAGGAGAGCCTGGAGCATTCCAGATTAAGGTGTCTAGGGCCCATGGTTCCCTCCTGATAGGGCCCGAGGGGTTTTGTCGGAGGATCGGTGGGAAAAGATTTTCACTCTCTGGGTTGTGTGCAGCTCTTTGCAAGTGATCACAGGGCTGCAGTTGATGTCCGGGCTGGGGGGCAGCCCGGGGGCAGAGACAGTGGGGAAGTAGGTCAGCTCTGCTATCTGAGGTCTCTCTCGGAGCCCATGGAAGTCTTCANTCCACATGGTCCTTTATTGAGGGCTTACAGTGTTACAATGTGTCAAACTCTGCTATCACATACAGGAATTTCAACCTACCAGCCATTGTAGACTTTGGGTCCAGCAGAGTTAAGATACTCAGTGCACAGACACCCTTTGTGTGGGAAGCTGGCCCAGGTGGGCAGCCAGCTGCTCGCAGGGAAGGAAGTCCGCGGGGCACAATCTTATGTATCTTCCTCTCTGAACCTGAAATCTCACCGAGGAACATCACTCCTTAAGCTTAAAGCTTTTGTCATGCTTCAAAATGTCAATACTGTTTTTAAAAGTTTATTTATTTTTGAGAGAGAGAGAGAGAGGGAACAGGCAGGGGAGGGGCAGAGAGAGAGAAGGAGCGAGAGAATTCCAAGCAGGCTCTGCACTGTCAGCGCAGAACCCCATGGGGGCTCGAACTCATGAACCGTGAGATCATGACCTGAGTCGAAACCAAGAGTGGGACTCTTAACCGACTGAGCCACCCAGGCACCCCAAAATGTTAATACTTTTTAAGTATCATTAGTCATTTATATTATTATAAGAATAATTTTCAGGTTACTTGGTGGCACGATTGAATCTCAAGGTTGGGAAGGACTCTACTTCCTCCAGCCGAGACTTGAACATCTTTATTCAGCTTCTGCTCAAACAGGGAGCAGTCAGGATTGCGTTCAAATCCCTTCTGCTTCATGAGCCCCTCTGAGCCCCAGTTTGGGTTGTTTAAAAATCTGTTTCATGGGGATGAGAAAACCAAACTTGTAGGTCTGAATATTAAATGAGCTATTTGTAAAGTATGACTTGATATTTTGAACAAATAGGATGAAATCAGAAAACAGCCTTTTTTTTTTTTCTTTAAATGAGTTAATTATTTTTCAGAGACAGAGTGTGAGCAGGGGGGAGGATCAGAGAGAGGGGAGAGAGAATCATGCTGTCAGTGCACAGCCTGACTCGGGGCTCGAACTCACGAACCATGAAATCATGACCTGAGCCAAAATCATGACCTGAGCCGAAATCAAGAGTCAAATGCTTAACTGGCTGAGCTACCCAGGTGCCCCAGAAAGCAACCTGATTTTTGTCTTCCACTGTCATTCACTGACTAGGTCTCTTTCATCCCTGGCCTTGGATGAGAAGAGAGGCGGGCCTCCTGCCTTCACTTGTCTTCCCTACGATCAGCAGACACTGGAGGTCAAGAAACACAATCTCAATATGATAATTAAAATGTCTTGTCGAAGGTTAGATGAGCAATTGAAGCTGAATCCACCGAACACAGGGGTCCAAGCAAATGTCCATGTGGCTGTGAGTGATTTGGGTTATCAACCTCGCAGTCAGAGAAGGGGTGATGACCTGTCTAGAAATATACATATTTCACTCAACCAAGCTGATGTCTCTATTATTAAAAACTTGAAAATTAACAGGCAGATTCACCTACTTAGATGTACTCAAGCTCAGCTCAAACCGTGTTTTGTGAAATTGATGGCTACCACCCAAAGTAAGAATTCTTGTCCCATCAGAGATGAATGAAAACAAGTATTCTTGAAACTAAGAAAAAAATACTAATATGGATTATCATTTTGACTGATTTAACAGAAACCAGTCACTAAGGGAGACAGTAATTAATTCAGTATTATTTATCTGCCTATGCTTTTTCATGTCTCTCTCTTTTCTCACAGATCATATACTTTTTACTAAAGTCTTCATCGAAGTATTATTTATTTGTTAATTTATTATTTATATACAGAGAGAGTGGGGGGATAGATGCAGAGGGAGGGAGAGAGAATCTTAAGCAGGCTCCATGCTCAGTGCGGAGTCTGACTTGGGGCTCGATCCCATGATCCTGGGATCATGACCTTATCTGAAATCAAGAGTTAGATGCTGAACTGACTGGGACACCCAGGCACCCCTATCGAGGTATAATTTAAACATCACAAAACACACCCACTGTAAGCATACAAACAAACGCTCCTTAGTAAATGTATAGAGTTTTGCAAACATCACCATGATCCAGTTTTAGAATATTTTCGTCACCCCCCACTGTTCTCATGCTGGTTCTGCGAATCCTCACTTCCATTTCTAGCCCCAGGCAACCGCAGATCTGCTTTTTGTCTCTATGGATTTGCCTTTTAAAAAAGTTTTATGCAAATGCAACATTAAAAAAGCATATATCAACCATGTATTTTACAATATTTACATTCCATTGTGATGACTTTTGTTAAACTATTCCCCAGTTATGGATTGGTTTCAATTTTGCTTTTTGGCTTTATAAATAAAGCTTCTCTGAAGTGTCACATCCAAGTCTTTGTGTGTATATCATATATTTTCATTTTTCTTAGGTAGGTCACTGAGAATGGATTTGCTGATGTACATGGTAAGTATATGTTTAACTTTTAAAGGAAACCCAACTGTTTTTCAAAGTAATGGTACATTACATTCCCACCAGCAATGGATGAGGGTTGCAGTTTCTATGCATCTCCATGAACACTGGGTATTGTCAGTCTTTTACATGATAACCATTACAGTGAGTCTGTGCGGTATCTCATTACAGCCCCAATGCATAGGTGCATGCATTTTTGCTAATGAATGATGATATTGAGCATCTTTTCATGTGCTTATTTCCATTTACATATCTTCTTCAGAGAAAGGTCTAGTAAAATCTCGGCCCACTTAGAAAATTGGGTTGTTTACATTAAAAAAATTTTTTAAAAAAGGGGGCACCTGGATGGCTCAGTTAGTTAAGTGTCTGACTTCAGCTTAGGTCATGATCTTCCTGTTCACGGGTTCAAGCCCCGCATTGGGGTGTGTGCTGACAGCTCGGAGCCTGGAGCCTGCTTTGGATTCTGTGTCTCCCTCTCTCTCTGCCCCTCCCCCATTCACACTCTGTCTCTCTCCCTCTCTCTCAAAAATAAATAAACATTAGGAAAATAAACCCCCAAAATTGGGTTGTAGCTCCTTACATAATCTGGGAACAATTCACTTAGCAGGCATGTGATTTGCAAATATTTTTCTTCCAGTTTGTAGGTTTTCTTTTTATTGTTATAATGGTGTCTTTTGAAAAGCATATGTTTTAATTTCAACGAAGTCTAACTTACCAAAGTTTTCTCTTACAAATCGTGCTTTTGGTATCATATCTAATAAATCTTTGCCTAATTCAAGGTCACAAAAATGACTCCTATGTTTTGTTTCAGAAGATTGATAATTTTAGTTCTTTCATTTAGGTATGAAACATTTTGAGTTGATTTTTGTATATGGTATGAGATAACAGTCTAATTGTTTTGTTTTCGTATATGACCATATGTATATTCAATCATTTCAGTCGCATTTGTTGAAAAGACTATTCTTTCCTCCATCAAATTGACTGGGCACTTTTGTAAAAAATCAATTGGCTATAAGTAGAGGAGTTTATTTCCTGACTTCTGCTCAATTTATCTACATGTTTGTCTTTAAGCCAAAACCATACTCTATTGATTACTATAACTTATACTAAGTTTTGAAATCAAGCAGACTAACTATTCTTACTTTGTTCTTTATGTAGCTTTTATGTACCATCTTCAGTTTTTGTGTACAGATTCATGTCATCTATGAATCTGTAAACAGGTTTACTCTTTCCTTTACAGTCTCTGTGTATTTAACTGCTTTTTCTTGCCCCTATTACACAGAGTAGAACCTCAAGTGTAGCGTTGAACAGAAATGGTGAGCACTGATATCTTTGCCATATTCCTGATCTTTGGGGGAAAGGATTCAATCTTTTACCATGTCTCTTACCATTAAGTATGAGAATTGTGGGTTTCTTACAACTGCCTTTTATGAAGTTGAGAAAGTTTCCTTTTACTCTCGGTCTTTCAAGAGCTTTGATCATGAATAATGTTGGGTTTTGTTGGACATTTTCCTGCAAATGTTAAGATGATCATGAAGCTTTTGTCCCTGATTCCCTTAGTATGGAGTATTACATACATACATTGAAATTTGTTTGATGGCCTAGTATATAATATAACCTGGAGAATGTTCCATCTGCTTTTGAAAAAAAATGTGTATTTATTTTAGATAGAGTACTCTAAAAATGTCTCTTAGTCAAGTTGCTTGGTAGTGTTATTTAGGTGTCTGTGTATTTGCTGATTTTCTGTTTAGCTGTGCTATCAATTACTGAAGGGGGATATTGAACTTTCTAATTGTTAGACTGCCTATTCTTTCAACACTATGCATTTTTGCTTCATAAATTTTGAGGCTTTGCTGTTAGATAGAGTTACATTTATAATTGTTATATCTTTCTAATGTATTTACACTTCATTACTATGTAATATCCCTTCTTGTCTTTAGAAATATTTTTTGACCAGAAAGTTAATTTTCACTTGATAGTAACACAGCTACTCTGGCTCTCTTATTGCTACCGTTGGCATGGTATACCTTCCTCATCATTTTACTTCTAACCTATTTGTGTCTTTTTGTGTGAAGTGTGTCTCATGTAGACAATAACCATTGAATCTTATTTTAGTCTATTCTTATAATCACTGCCTTTTAATTAGTGTTTATCCATTTGTATTTAATATGATTATTGATGTGGTTGGATTTAGCTCTGTCATTTTGTTTTCTATGCCTCATTTTAAAATGTGTTCCCCCTTCACTGCTTTTGTGCTAAACAATTTTTTTTTCCTAGCTGTACCATTTCAATTCCTCTCTTGCTTTACTTCACACCTTTCCCTTCTCATTTCAGGCCCCAACATATAAAAACATTGTCCTGTGGTGCCTGGGTGGCTCAGTTGATTAAGTGTCTGACTCTTGATTTCGGCTCAGGTCATGATCTCAGAGTTTGTGAGTTCAAGCCCTGCGTCAGGCTCTGCGCTGACAGTGTGGAGCCTGCTTGGGATTCTCTCCCTCTCTCTGCCCCTTCCCCACTCATGCATGCACACACACTCTCTCTCTCAAAACAAACAAACAAACAAACAAAAACAACCACATCGTCCTGTATAGGATGTTTGAGTATAATGATTGATGCTCCCCTGAAGCTAGGACAATTAGTAGTGGGAAGAGGCAGGGAAGGTAGGAGGAAGCAATGCCTGAAGCTGAGGATAAGGTGCAGGTGGTGGCACCAGCCATCTTGGGGAAGTGATTGTACAAAGAAATAGCATAAAATCAGAGGTCAGAGCTGAGTGCGTTTCATTCTTCCAAGATGAGGATGGGGGGGCGGGGGAGGAGGAGGTTGGATAAGGGGAGGAGAGCTCCCCACCAGGAAACGTTCTGAAGTTCATGGTCCAGAAGTCAAGACTCAGCTGGACAGGCTGCGTCTTTGCCAGGGAAGCCTCAGATGTTCATTGTCAAGCTGATAAACTGGGAACAAAAAAGGAGAGAGACAGAGAAGGGCTGGTCATCCCTCTACTTCCCCGCCAGCCCTGGTTTGTTGACTTCGCGGCAGCTCTGCCATCCGACCATCTTGGCTGCGAATGTGGACTTCGGCTTCAACATAAAATATTTTTTTAAAAAAATGAATTCTCAGTACTTTATGTCTTTCCAGGGGTCCTGAGTTCTGAATTGGCTCAAGTCAAGCGCAGATGGTGAGACAGAGAGGGAAATGTGCTTTCTCCCTGGCAAAGCAGACAGCCTTCCTGAGGCTCCTCAGGCAGGGCAATATGAAATGCCTTTTCCTCTTTGATGAGGGGCCACCTCACGCTGAGGACACAGGTGGTCCTCCCTCGAGAGGAGGCTGCAGGCTCAGCATCCGGGGCTCTTTACAAGTGAACTGGTGGAGAAGTTGCATGCAGTTCCTTCTCATCTCCGCCATCTTGCCTCTGCCTCCTCCCTCCAGTTTTCCTATCACAACGTAGTGACTTGTGGGATGTTATTTTCTCTCCTCTCTGCCCCCCTTCCTGGGCACAGCACATGCTGATGCCAGGGTCAGGGAAGGCGGTCGGGTGAAGGACGATGATGCGCAGGCTCTTTTAACAGAGTAACAGTGGGTGGGGCCAACCCAGGCAGTCCAAGGATTCATTGTTACCTAGGTGGATGGCAGGGGGCGCTCCTAACTGTGGCTCTTGAACTTGGCCACATATTGTACCCANTTATTTATTTATTTATTTATTTATTTATTTATTTTTAAATATTTTAAAAAATTTATATCTGAGAGAGACACAGCATGAGCAGGGGAGGGTCAGAGAGAGAAGGAGACACAGAATCTGAAACAGGCTCCAGGCTGTGAGCTAGCTCTTAGCACAGAGCCTGATGCGGGGCTCAAACCCAAGAACCATGAGATCATGACCTGAGCCGAAGTCGAATGCTTAACCGACTGAGCCACCCAGGCACCTCACTGGGGAATTTTAAAAGTATCAATGCTTGGGAGTGCCTGGGTGGTTCAGTCGGTTAAGCATCCGACTCTTGATTTCAGCCCTAGGTCATGGTCCTAGGGCTGTGGGAGGGAGCCCTGCCTCAGGTTCTGTGCTGAGAATGGAGCCTAATTAAGATTCTCTCTCTGACTCCCTCTACCCATTTCCCATTCTCTCTCTCTAATATATATATATATATATCTATCAATGCTTATGCCCTACAAAGACAGATATGGACTTATTTGGTCTGGGTCACAGCCAGGTCTTTGGATTTTAAAATCTCCCCAGATGATCTAATGTGCAGCCAGAGTTGAGGATGATGGGCTTGAAGGGAGAGAGAGGGAGAAGACTCAAAGATTTGTCCTGTTATCTTGGAGATGGACAACATGGGGCGGGGTGGAGGGGGTGCAGGAGCTGAACCAGATGACTTGGGTCTACTTCGGGGAAGGCAGACAGGAAAGCAAGCTTGTTCCAGCTCCCACACACATGTGGGCACTTGGTTTGGAAGTGACACCTTGACTCTGAGGCAGTGGAACTCTTCCACCATGGCTCTGGTACTCTGAGGCCTTTGGCTAAGAGGGTATTGAGTACCACACCTGCCCACTCTCCCCCCTGCACTGGAGATAGGGGGCAAATGTCCTTTCCCCATGCTTAATAGTATCTAAACCTTGATGAAACTGAGAAATCTCCCTTATTTTTGTAAACAGCCAGTTTGAGTATACACCTCTTTCTTTGGAGTCCCCAGGCTATTTTACATAGTTATATTGTTTTATACAATCAGAGGAGTTATATTTATGGAGTGTGTTGTGTGCGCTGAAGGTTAAAGAGAATACTAGAAAAGGAAAACGTCCAGTTTCTATCCTTAGGGAAATTGCAATGTAACCAGAGACCTGAGATACACACATGAGAACACTGGTGGTGAGCCGACACAATAAATGGCCAAATTATGTGATATTTGTAGAAACCAAACCTTTGATGTAAGCATAAGGCCTCCATCTCTCTGCTAATGGGGACACTGAGGCACAGAGCAGGTGACTTGACCAAAATCAAAGCACAGCCCACACTGCCATCAACCTCTTTATCTTGATAGTCAGTAAAATGCAACCCAAATCCAAAGTGGCTATTGAATTGGGAAATAAGCCAGTGTTTGCAGTATGAATGTGAAGAAGGGTGAGGAGAAGAAAGAGCCTAGGAAGGGAAGGAGACACAGGCTGCTGCCTTTGCTACCGTTAAGTCCAAGGGAAAGCAGAGCTGGACAGGAAGACACGGGGAGAGAAAGGAAAATCATGGGAAATAAAAATCATGGGATCCATGGAAGGGAAGCGTTTCATAATTTTCTCCCTCCCTCCCTTGGGGCAGGAGAATGACTAACCAGCATTCGCAAACCTCAGTACGAGTAGGAATCACTTCAGATCCTCGTAAAACAAGATCTGATTCAGCAGGTCTGGCGTGGGGCTTGGTGCTCTGCTTTTCTTATTTATTGGTGTGGTTTTTTATTTTATTTATTTTATTGACATAACTGACATAGAACACTGTGTGAGTGTAGGATGTACAATGTGTTGATTTGATACATTTGTATATTGCAGCGTGATTACCACTGTGGCGTTAGCTAACACGTATTTCAGGTCACGTAATCATCACGTCTTTTCTGTGGCAAGAATAATTAAGATGGTGTCTCTTAGCAACTCTGAGGCTGAGGACAGTACTTACTGTGGACAGTAATCACCATGTGAAACTCTGCGTTTCTAACAAGCTCCCCTAGGGGATGCCCAAGCTATTGGTCTGCAGACCACACTCTGGGCGGAGGGGAGAGGACTATCTACACCTGGGATACCTCTTCCGAGCCTCTGAAATTCTGATCTGTGCTCTGCCCTCCATCGCTTTTGCTGCAGTTAGCCCCTCTAATTGGCATAAGGTGTGTCTTTCTCAGGGTTTTTGAGGTGTGTGCACACGTGTGCATACACGCACGCGTGCACACACACCCCCCCCTTAGAATCATGAGACCCGCAGGACAGCATGAGCAAGGGGAGTGAACAAATTGGAGGCTAGAAGGCGGCAGAATGAGGAACCCATATGGCAGAAGGAAGAGGAGTCAAGGCTTGCTGGCTCACTCTGTGATTAAGCTCTTTATGCCTCAGTTTCCACTTCGGCAAAATGGGGGTGCTGTTAGTCCTTAGCTCACAGGGCTATTGTAATGATTGCATGGACTGCTAACTGACAGGTACCTAAAAAATAGTAGCAATTTCACTGTTGTCACTGCCCTGTGGGTCAGTGCAAACTTCGCATTCAGTCGCGCATTTGGCAAGTGTTTACACAGCATGGGCTCTGCCCCGCCCTGGCTGGATCATACCTCGTTTATGTTGAGATGAATGCACTCCTTGTTCTTCGTACTGAGCGCCTGGAACACCCCTAATGGAAGAGACATGGGAAAGACATCATTGTGGGGAGGGTTCCTTCGGCAGGTTTAACGATTTCCCCTGATCTTGGGGCCTGCGGGGCAGCCGTGGAGGAGCTGCTCCATCTGGTGGTGAGCACGGGGCTTCTCAGGCGGCTCCACTGGGATCTCGCAAGGTGGAGGCTCTTGAACTCCTGGGATGGCAGAGCTGGTGGCCTTACCATTGGGTGGCACGTGCTGTCATCTACAACCTGTCAGTCAGCCAGCCAGCTCCTTGGCCCCAAACATCTCCCTTGTGCTAACTTTTTTGGGAGCTACAGATCCCTTGCAATCTCGGACCTTCTCCCCAGAGAAAAAACACACGTACGTAAAGTTTTGCATGAGTCTTGAATGCTGTTCAATCTCTATGAGCCCCTTACGAGGAGATGTGCCCCCAAGGTGCTCCCGCACATGGGAGCAGGGGTACGACAGAGAGCCGTCTAAGCTGGACGCCACGGCTAACGCACTGAATAGCCTGGAAGTTGCTTGCTGGGACCTCAGTCTCCCCGTCTTGTCAAAGTGGCCTAGCCAGCCAACACTGGCTTCCCTTGAGAGTTACCAGGGAGCTTAAAAGATATAACAAAAAGGGGGAAGGTGAGAGGCCTAGAATGGACAGGGCCCAACAGCCCAATGCGGTGGGTAAATCCTGAGACAAGCAAACCAACGTGGAAAGAGGGCCTGGGGAAGTTGAGCACGGGCCAGGTCTTAGATGATAGTGAGGGTTTGCCTAGAGCCTGCCTGTGAGAGATATTTACAGGGGGAAGGGACTGAATTTCTGAGCTCTGTTATTAACTAATTCAGGAAAAAAGTATATGTTAGAAGAACATATGATAGGTGAGCAGAATGATCATTGTTGAGGCTGGTATAAAAATCCCTGAAAATATAAATACTGATGCTACATGTCACCCCTTGGATTCTATTCATTTGGCCTCCTGCACATCCCGGTCATCACAAAACACTATTTTTTCTTATAAACCCCTTCTCCTATTGTGCCCATCCCCCACCCCTAAAATCCCTCCATTGTAAGAACACAATGGGCACCTGCTGTTGCGAAGGATTGGCCCAGGGGGACTCAGAAAGGACAGGGGCAGTGGAGAGAAGAGAAGCCACCAGCCACAGCCTGGTGGAGGTAGGTTTCAGCAGGTAATCACATGTGACCTAAGTGGTGCAAAAGAAGCAGAGGGTGGAGCCCCAGCGCCCTAGAACCGAGGAGCCTGGACCCTGCTTTGGTTTAACGAGTGCCTTGAAGTCACCTAAGCAAACATCCTTTAGAAAATGCCAAGCAGGATGGGTCCATACTTTGTGGGGCCCAGTGCAAAATGGAAATGTGGGGGCCCCTGTTCAAAAATGATTAAGATTCAAGATGGCGACGCCAAAGTGTTAAACCAAGTGCAGGCATCCTCAGGGGTGTGGGGCCCTGTGCGCCAGCGCATTTCGCTCCCCTCCTCCAACCTGGCAGCCACCCAGGTGCTAGGTCACAGGCCCCGGATGTGTTTCATTCAGCTTCAACTCTGTGACACTGTGACAGGAAACCGTAAGCTCTAAGGACCCCCTGCATGTAAACTCTTGAGGTAACAACTCTTGTCTGGGATAACTGGGTCAGTGTTTAGAGCGTACAAGACACAAAGGTAGGGTGGAGGGAGGGGGGCGGAGGGAGACGGAGAGGAAGAAGGAGAGAGACTCCGCTGATTCTTGGTGCCGTGACAGATTTGATCCCAGCTGGAGCCTTTCCTCAGACAAGAGGCAGGAGCCGCCCACCCGTGGCCCCGTCCTCCCACAAGGATGTTGTGAATGCGTGTGTGGAGAATGGCTCTTAGCAAGCCAGGGGCACAGTGGACACAGGTTGGGCCCGGAACCCACGGGTCGTGCACGAGAAGGTTCTTAACTTCGCAGCACAGAAGACCCTCATCCCCACCCCTCAGCCAACCACGCACAGCACAGAGGTCACACGATGAGAGTTGTCTGCGGCCTCTCACCAGCTCCTGGGAGGGAGCCCAGGGGTCATGGACCCCCCTCCCGGGGGCCCAGGGGGCGCAGCCCCGCCAGACACTCACGGCTTGCGTTCTCCAACCGGACCAGGCAGTTGAGGAAGTCATCGAAGCCCAGCTGGAGTTCCTTGTCTGTGTACCTGAGGACAGTCAGCTGCAGGAGGTGACGGCTCAGCTGGAAGCCTGCGGGGAAGAGCGAGGAGATGTCAAGTCTGGGCCCTCTGTACCTTTGGGAAGCGCCCAGTGTTCTGTTTGCAAAGTGCAGGTTCCCAGGCCCAGCGGGGACCGCCATCCTCAGACAATGCATGTCTACACTAGCTGAGAATGTTTCTAGATGTTTGGCTTACCTGGGAGGGAAGCAGATTATAAGCTCTGGAGGGGCCCAGGGGACCTGTCTGTGAGTCACACTCTGTGGGAAACACCACGCAGTTTGGTGCTGCGGTGGCCTCAAGGCCATGGCTATGTGCCAAGGACAGCAGAGCCCCAGACACTCAGACCGCCATGGCGGGGACTGCGGGAGGGTGAGAGACACCGCTAGGATCCTGTCCTTTGTGTACAGAGTTGGTAGAAGTTATGGCTGAATCATCTGGTTTGGATTCAGCCTGCTGGTGACAAAGCCAAGGACAGAGTGGCAGGTGGCCGAGGAGCTCTGTGAGCTCCTCCCTGACCCCCAACCACGGGATCGGGTGCACCCTGCCTCGACCATGATGATCACCATCTGAAAGCAGCAGTTAGAGGTTTGGAAGCGCTCCCGCCTTCCATCAAAGGGTCACATGTACTCCTGCTTGGCCAGAGGCTGAGAGAGGGGGTGAGGCTAAGTTCAGCCCTAGTGGGTACGTTTTAAAGACTCCAATATTGCACAGTCGTTTAAAACACGGGTCCTGGTATGAGGGAGCAAGTCCCGAGCCCGCGGCCTGGGTCTGCCACTAACAAGGCTGTGCTCTTAAGAAGCATGAACTCAGGTTAAAGACCGGCCATGCTCTAGGGCATGAGAAGCAAGTAGCTTCTAGCCTTTTCTAGGCTTTTCTTTACCTGCGGCTTTCAGGGCGGTCCGCAGCTCATAGGAGGACATGGTGCCAGACTTGTCAGCATCGAACTGAAGGAACAGGCTCTACGGGGAAGACAGAGGCGCTGAGAACCAGAGGCCAGAGGCGCCGTCGATGATGACCGCCAGCTCTGGAGGAGAGAGACCCCTCAGGGCCGGCTGGGCGAGGGCTTCAAAAGAGGTTGGCCCCTTGGGTTTTCCTTTTCATTTTGGGCACCAGTACTGTGGTACTTCTGGAAGCATGAGAAGTGAACTTGGGAATGGGATTCCATCATGGTGGCTTCCCTTCTGCTCTTTCCTGGCCGGCAGCACTTGACCGTTTAAAAGCCCCTCCTGCCCTAGGCTCACCAAATGCCCCGAGGCCGGGCCCTGGCCGGGTTACATACTGTCCACTTCTTCAACGTGTTCCAGAACACCTTGAACTCTCCGAACTCCAGCTTCCCGTTGCCGCTGGTCTGTGCCGAGAGCATTAAGGAAGGAACGAAGGAACGAAGGAAGGAAGGCAGGCGAGCCGGGTTTCAGCCCGAGGTACCTTGTAGGACTCCAGAGATGGAGGGAGGGGAGGGGCTGGCCTGGGGGACGGGGAACCAGATGCAGGGCTCTAGGGAGGTGGCTTAGCTACAAGCTGTGCATCTCTGAAGAATGAAGGGTGAGATGAGGGAGGGCACCTGAAGGCTTGAATAAGCACATTATTAAAAAATAAAAACACCCTTTAGGGTCACCTGGGGGCTCAGTCAGTTAAGCGACCGACTTTGGCTCAGGTCATGATCTCACGGTTTGTGAGTTCAAGCCCCACATTGGGCTCTCTGCTGTCAGTACAGAGCCTGCTTCGGATCCTCTCTCCCCCCGACCCTCCCCCCTCCCCCCGCTCCTCCCCAGCTGGTGCTCTCTCTCTCTCTCTCTCTCTCTCCCTCTCAAAAAAAAATTTAAAAATTAAAAAAAAAACCTTTATTCTCTTAGATGAGACCCCAAAGTGGTAACAAGATTCCCAAGTCCCTTCAAAACCTTCCCCTCACTGGCCAGTCTGTGCCTCTTGACTCGGCTCCAATTCTAGGGGCTTCCCAGTCTTGGGTTGTTCTCTGAGGAGATAACTATTCTACCCGTGAAGGATGTTGCAATCCAGGAAGGTCTGTGTTGGAGCAAAACATGACTATTTCTGCCCTTAGATTTGGAAAGATACGTCCATTAGGGAAATGATGTTTTTACAGGAAATCAGGCTCAGCTTCTTGAATTTGATGTCCTTTTCTGAAATCACACATGGGAGTGGAATTCATTAGACACACGATAAGATGCCTCTAACCCCGGCTGCTGGAAGTCCACCGTGTGGTTAGATCTGGGGCTGGTGACGGGGACACGTGGTCATTCCCAGAATGCTGGTGAGAGTGGAAACTGACATGGCCTTTTGTGAGGAGAATTTGCGAACTATAAAAAGAAATGCCTTAAAACTGGGAATATCTTTCCATCCTTTACCCTCATGTTAAGAATCCCAAGCAAAGAATTACAAATTAAGATTTTTCTCATTTGGTTATTAATGATGGCAAACATTTAGAAATGATGTAAATGCCCAATGGAAGGGTAGGGGCAGTAAGTTAGTTTATGGGTATAGGGCGGATTATTACACAGTCCTTAAGAACCGTGATTTTGAAGCATATGTAATGACCTGGAAAAATGCTCATTAAAAAGTCTGTTTAAAAGGCAGGATTTTAAGTCACTGAAGAAAGGGGCATCTGGATGGCTCAGTAGGTTAAGCATCTGACTCCTGATTTTGGCTCGGGTCATGATTCCAGGGTTGTGGGATGGAGCCCCGTGTCAGGCTGTGTGCTGAGCATGAAGCCTGCTTGGGATTCTCTCTCTCTCTCTGGGGAATGATGGCTACTGGGTACACGGTTTCTTCTTGGAGTGATGGAATGTTCTAAACTTGGTTGTGGTGGTTACACAACTTTCCGAACATCCTAAAAGTTGTGGTGGGTGAATTGTATAGTATGTGAATTATATCTCAAATGTGACATTAAAAAAATAAAATTGTAAAGGGGTTGCCTGGGTGGCTCAGTCAGTTGAGCAACTGACTTCAGCTCAGGTCATGATCTCGCAGTTCATGAGTTCAAGCCCCGCATCAGGCTCTGTGGTGACAGCTCGGAGCCTGGAGCCTGCTTCGGATTCTGCGTCTCCCCATCTCTCTGCCCCTTCCCCACTCGTTCTCTCTCTCCTTCTCTTTCAAAAGTAAATAAACATTAAAAAATGTAAAAAATTGTATCTATAGTGTAATTACAATTATGTGCATGCACATACATCCACAAACTGAGAGACACACCCAGACGACACATATCATTCACATACATGAAGACATACATACGTATCTTAATGGTGGTTTTTTTTTTTTTTATGTTTTATTTATTTCTAGGAGAGAGAGAGACAGCGTGAGCAGGGGAGGGTCAGAGAGAGAGGGAGTCACAGACCGAAAGAGGCTCCAGGCTCTGAGCTGGCAGTCAGCACAGAGCCCGACGCGGGGCTTGAACCCACAACCGCGAGATCATGACCTAAGCGAAAGTCGGACGCTTAACCGACTAAGCCACCCAGGCGCCCCAATGGTGGTTATTTATGGGCAGTTAGATTATTGGTGGCTTTTGTCTTTGTCTCAAGGCTTTTCTGAATATTTTAGAATTTTCTCCCATAACTGGCATCATTTTTGTAATCAGGAAATAAACAACAAAAGCTGTGTTTAAAGTCTACCGAAAGTCAGCCCTGGAAAGCAGGGAGCCTGGACGAGCTGGAGGAGAGCCAGGTGGCATGCAGTCACAGGTCCCACGTCGCACCCACAGGGGCCCTGGGGTCCCCGATGGGCGGCGGCTGTGAGCACTTACTCTTTTGCAGCACAGCATTTAAAATATATTCCAGTTTCTCTGCGGTCACCTCCATGTCCTGTTGAAGGGGAGACAATTGCTTTTGATGGCCCACAGCGCCTTCTTTGTTAATTGCTTCCGGTTCTGAGCTTGTTTTGGCTCAAGCAACAGCCCGAGCCTCAAGGACTCTGCCGCAGGCCCGTGTGCCTGTGTAATGGGTGACTGCAGCCCGCTGAACTTCTCAGGGGCTCATGCCCATCCCAGAAAGGATGGGAAGACTGGGCAGCGCAAGACAAGCTTCCCCATTGAGCTCAAGCTCCCTAGGTGCTTATGTCAGACAGAGCACATTTGTGTCCGGGTCTCCAGGCCTCTGTGCAGCAGACCTTCCTGGATAGTATTAGAAGTGCCCGCACCAGGAGCTCACTGCAGGGACCATTGCAATTGGAAGAGCAGGGAAGGTATCCCATGGATTATTTTCAAATGATCTAGGGTGAATTTCAGAACCACTAATCTAAGGCCATCTGCTCAATGCACTAAATCTCAGCATCGAGGGCACTTAGAAGCTGGGTAGAGATGCAGAGTTCCGGGCCCCGCCCCGCCCTCCTGGCCAGAAAATCTGCATTTTCCCAGGATGCTGAGAGAATGTATCTGTCCAAGACTGAGAAGCGCAGACTTAGCGCTCCTTCAGTCCAGGGTTTTGAACCGACATGTGAATCACCCGTGACGTTATTTCCCCACACGCCTGCCCACCCGGAGCTTAGGAGGCCTGGGGAACGGGATTTGGGGTGTTCAGCCCCACTGGGGAATGGCTGATGTGACCCAAGCCTCCTCTGGATGGAGCCACGAGCCCAAGTCGCTGGGCCAGTCCGCAGGAAAGCAGGACTGGAGCCCACGAGCTGAATTCTAGCCGGTGCTTTTCGGTCGTGAACAAAGTTTGAAAGAATCTCCTGCATCATCCCTCACTTCCCTTCCAACCGGGATCTCCATTTCCGGCAACTTCTGTCCCTCTGAAGCTGGGAGGAGGTGCCCGCCCACCCAAGGCTGACCTCCAGATGGCATCAGGTACCAGACATGAGCCATTCACTCCTTTCCCCACCTGGGCACTCAGCCCCGGAGGGAGAACGGATGGCCACTTTGCCTGCACGGGGCCTCTCTTCTCTCCACCCAGACAGTTGTCCCCAAGTCTCCCTGAGCTCTTGTTTATTACACTGCCCGAAATCCCACCATTACGGCTTTGTTCGACCCCCGGCGTAGGTGTCACACAGGTATCATGACACAGGAGCCCCATCGAGGCAGGAAGCTAATGCAGTCATTAGCACCTGCCATGAAATGGCTAATTCTATTTATGGCTATAAGGGAACACAGGTGGGGCAGTTTCTAGAACAGAGGAGACCGGCCCGTAGATACCCAGGGGGCCCCTCGAAACAAGCTGCCTACTGAGGGAGGAGGAATGAAGTCAGGGGGCGGGAGGTGAGAGACAGATCCCCTCCTTCCCCCACGGTCTGGCCCAGGCTGCCAAACCTGGCCATGCTGCTGATGTCACTGGACAGAAGTCACGTTTCTAATTTGATGGTATCTCTCCGAGCAACACCACCGTCCCCCAGAGCAGAGCGAACATTTTGATGGCAGTGGTCTATGGGTAAAGTTCAATGAGCCACCTTTTCAAAGCTTTCTCTAGCCTTTCACAGAAAGCCTCTGGGCCGGCGGAGCTCCTTTGGGTGCTATTACCCCACTGACGGTGGTGGACCGGCGTGAGGGGCGGGTGCGGTGGAGGAGGTGGTCCTGAGAGCCCCCCAAGTGACCAGGGCTGGCCTCACGCTGGGATTAGGTCCACCAGGCCTCTGGGAAATGTGGCAGACAAGCGTTTTACTGCATCCCCCAGCAGAGAAGACCAGGCCCCAGGGCTCTGCAGGGGATCAAGGCCAAGTGCAGCTTGCAGCCAGCCCTACCTCACCGGCAACTTGTTCAAACAGAGCCTGGAACTGCAGTTCCTCCTCTGTCTCCTGGCCAGCTGGAGTCGGCTTCGGAGGCTAAAAAGCAACCAGAGGCACTCACGTTGGACCCCACAGAAAAGAGACTTGGCATTTGCTTCCCAAATAGCAAGAAATCAAAAGAAGCCCGCCCTGGAGATGGTGCAGCCCTGTGGGAGAGGCTGGGACCTCGCTGCTTAGTGGGGGCCCCCAGAACTGGCCGCTGCTAGCAGCATTTGGAATGGCAGCCTGGGGGCGCCTGGGTGGCTCAGTCGGTGGAGCGTCCAACTTTGCCTCAGGTCAAGATCACAGTTTGTGAGTTCAGCCCTGCATCGTGTTCTGTGCTGACAGCTCAGAGCCTGGAGCCTCCTTCAGATTCTGTGTCTCCCCCTCTCTCTGCCCCTCCCATGCTCATGGTCTGTCTCTCTCTGTCTCTCAATAATAAATAAAAATGTTAAAAACAATTAAAAAAAAAAGGAATAACAGCCTGATTCCTTGTTGAAGGCTCTTCAGAGGGAAGGTCTGGAGGGACTACTTAGTGGGACTTCACTGATGAGAGCGACAAAGGAGGCCAGAATCCTGACGGAGCTGGGGTCCCCGCCAGGTCTCCAGGAAGTTAGAATCGAGGTACTTACCTGACCGCAGATAAGCCATTTCCCAAACCCATCTCCCTGCACCTCCTCTGTCTGACCCTCACCACTCTTGACTGTAATTACTCACTTAACCATCTGTCTTGACAGGTGGTAAAATCTCAAGGGCAGGGGTCTCCAGCAGGGAGCCTGGGGCCTCAAGCATGGAAAGAGCTCAGTAAATGTTTTGGGTGTTTTGTCTCGTGCAGATCAGAACTGACTCTGGAAGTGTCAGACTGTTCAGGCTACACCTCAGCCCCTCTGGAATGTCTTACATCCCTTGGACAAGTCTAAAACCCACCCCCTCCTCCCTCCAGCACACGCATCGTCAGGAAGAAGTAACACGTTGCTTTAAGTCCACTGTAAAAGGATCTACTAGCTGCTCTCATTTTCTTCTTATCGATTATTTTTCTTAACTTGAATGCACTTTAAAGACATTTCATCCCCTTCGGAAGCAGCAGCTACCGAACAGAGTGAGTTGGTAGCACAGAGAAGGATCGCTCCAAACAGAGCTTTCTTCTGGGCACCTACCTCGTCCCCATGCCTGGTCCTGGCGGGATATGAAAGACTTAGAAGGTACAAAGCCTGTTCTCCAGGAAGTTAGAATCGAGGTACTTACCTGACCACAGATAAGCCATTTCCCAAACCCCAAAGTTTTGAATGACGCTGTGATTGAGGAAGTTTTCAGGACAGTCACTGAATCCCACCCTCCAGAGTAACATGAGAAGGCTCACCTCGTGAAGGTCAATGTTCACATCTCCATCCATGTCCCTGGTGGGGGGGCGAGGGGAGGCAGAAAACATGCTGGCTTACTTGTGGATTGACTTCCTCCCTAGGATCTGCAGCACTAACGGGAGCCCTGAGGGATTGGAAGGTTCTGGCCCATTGAAGCCCTTCTTTTTCCATGGTGTTTACATTTCACAGGGTCTGAAGACCTCCTGCATTGACTTTTCTCTCTCCTCTGTCCCTCAGACCCTTCCCAGCATAAAAATGAGAGGGAGGCAGTGTAGCCATCAGCCGAGAAGAACTTGTAAATTCTGGACTCTGAGAAGTAAAAGAAGCTACCAGCTACCACCCTCTATTTCCTGGATGTGCTTTAACAAGGGATATTTATGAAGTGGTTTATAGGATAGCAGAGCCCCGGAGGACCCAAAAGCCAGGCACTTTCCTTACACCCATGAGCTCTACATCCCCAAAGCATATTCAGTTCCCTGGACACGATCATTCAGTCTACTGAGGGTTATTTCTAGGGGAATTGGAAACGACTGTAGAGCAAGTTGGGTCAGAACCAAAAATTTCCCCAGAAGCTTGATCCTTTACCTCAGCCCCTCCCACCAAGGATATAAATTCTGGCTCCCTTTATGTGTGTCAGAGGTAGGGGTGGGGGCTGTGTGTGTACGTGCTTATGTTTGGGGAAAAGAGTAAAAATAATGGAAACGTTAATTTTTCTGCTCACATATTTAGGGGAACCTATACTGTCTGGAAAGCAATAATATTGAGAGGAGGAGTGGGCTTTAGCTTTTGGTGATCCTAAAACATTTGGAAGACTCCAATCTTACAGTGTAAACTTGAAGCACTCCCCAAGAAAAACTGCTAAAAATTCAAAGGGAATACCAATAATCAAACATTAAAATGGAGCCAGAGTAGAAGGTGCCCAGAACTGGCCGCTGCCGGCAGCATTAGGAACGGCAACCTGGTTCCTTGTGAAGGCTCTTCAGAAGGAAGATCTGGAAGGACTAATCAGTGGGACTTCGCAGATAAGAGTGACAAAGGAGGCCAGAATCCTGACTGAGTTGGGGTCCTGACCATCCCTCGGGCATGCACAACAGAATCCTTTCAGAACTTCTTAAATCGTTTAGGATCCTCTCAAGAGGACGAAGCCAATGGAAGTAGAGCTTAATGTGTTTCTTTAGTTACTGAGCTACAGAGCTGCTGTTTATGCTTGAGATGGCAGCAGACTAGAGTACTTCATTCAGAGGTGTCTGGGTGGCTCAGTTGGTTAAGCATCTGACTTTGGCTCAGATCATAATCTCATGGTTCATGAGTTGGAGCCCTGCATCAGGGTCTGTGCTAATAGCTCAGAGCCTGGAGCCTGCTTTGAATTCTGTGTCTCCTTCTCTCTCTCTGTCCCTTCCCTGCCCATACTTTGTCTTTCTCTCTCTCTCAAAAATAAATAAACATGGAAAAAGAAAGCTAAAGTACTTTGTTCAGGGCAAACTTGAGTATGGACTTAGCTCTGGCATGTGTGAATCTTCTGTGGATACCTAGGACTCTGATCTCAGCCCACTGCCGGGGCAGGGAACATAAAGTGTGGGATGGGCACTGCCTGGCTTTCCCTCTCTTGTTATGGCTGCCCACAAAATTGCCAATCTTCACGCCTCTCGTACAGGTGCTTTTGTGTGAACAGATACTGGGAGACTTATCTGGGAGAAGACTGGAGAACAGCTCTCTGGCAGAATTTTTAAAAATTTAAGATCTTATTGCTTCTATTCAGCTGACGAGAAAGAATCACGCCTTTTGTAATCAGCTCGGGAGACCCAGCCAGACTTGAGAACTGGGAATATTCTCAATGCCTGCCACCAATCCAACTCTATCCCACTAAATAGAAGATAAAACTGGAGGCCACGGAGTCAGCACTGACTCCATCTTGTTCTCTCAGGTCGATCCTTAGTTGGAGGTGGACCTGTAGCCCAAATACAGAATTCTCGGCGATCCCTAGAATGTCTCTGTTGGGTAAAGAAGTGGGCACTTGCATCTTGAGCTATTTTTTTCCCCTCTGCCACAGAACAACTGATGGTGAAAGGGCAGCAACAGGAAAGTTTTTCATAGAGCTATCTGATACAATATAATTTTGCTAAGATGCTGCAAAAGGGAGGCAGCAGAAAGTAGGGTATATAAAATGGAAGGCAGACTTGTGCAAGGTAAGCAGTTGACCATTAGCTTTGTTGATGGTAGTGTAAGTGCCTGACTTTACGTTTTTGACTGTTCAGGCACCCATTTAAAAGACATCCATCTCAAATAAACATGCCACGAGCTATACAGCTAGATAAAAAACCCAGCCACCCCACCCATGAAGTTCCCTCTTTTTTTAGAAAGCTCTGGTAGACCATTTGATCATTATATCCTTTTCCTTCTAGCATTTTAATTCACCAATAGTGACCCTTTTGAAACTCTAGACTCCTACTCTTGACCTCAATAAAGGCAAAACCCCAAGCCTGTGCTCTCTTGCTCTCTCTCTCTAGTCAAGACATCACTGTGTGGCTCCAGGTGTGCTGTGTACTTCCCAGAACCTGGAAGTAATAAACCTTATCATTTCCAAGTTCCTGGGTCATTGCTGAGATATGTCTGGCCTCATGGTTGGTTCCGGCTGGGGAAACATCTGTGGGGGCTCACCACAGGTAATACANTATCCTTTTCCTTCTAGCATTTTAATTCACCAATAGTGACCCTTTTGAAACTCTAGACTCCTACTCTTGACCTCAATAAAGGCAAAACCCCAAGCCTGTGCTCTCTTGCTCTCTCTCTCTAGTCAAGACATCACTGTGTGGCTCCAGGTGTGCTGTGTACTTCCCAGAACCTGGAAGTAATAAACCTTATCATTTCCAAGTTCCCTGGGTCATTGCTGAGATATGTCTGGCCTCATGGTTGGTTCCGGCTGGGGAAACATCTGTGGGGGCTCACCACAGGTAATACAGGCCCAGATGAGTGCCCTTGGGTGTTCCTAGCTGATGGCATTGCTGTCCCTAGGCTAAGACTGATGATCCCAAACAACTTGACAATATTAACTGATGAAAGAACAAGTCATTCAAGAAACTTTCTAGAAACCTAGAAAGAACAGGTCACTGTAATGGCCACCCCCCTTCACCATGCTCAGAATGAAGTCCTAGCATTTCTAAATGTGGGTCCCACTCCAGAAGTTCCTTGGGCATAGGGTCTGGAAAATGAAGGGCTCCACCCAAGAGGGTCTGGTGAGCATGATTCTGGAAGTGGTTGGAGGGAGCAGCTTTTCAGTGGCTTGTTTGGGGGAAGGAAGGAACAGAACCAACATGGAAATGCATCCTGCTTTGCAAATGGGTTAAGAGACCTTCCTGCCTGATTTCTCAGGTGGGGCGTTGGAGAAGGGAAGAGAGGGGTCAAGGCTCCAACTGTTCCCTGGTGGCTTCTTGGGGACTGAGCCACTAAATAAAGAGGGATTCTTGGACCCGTTACTCACTGGGTGATAATTTTCTTCTCCGTAAAGATCCTCAGGCAGAAATCAGCTTCCTGATGGGGCTCAAAAGTGCTGGGAATCAGGATGTACTCCCCAGGGGGCAGCTGGAAACGGTCCGAGACTTCTCTCAGGTTGATGAACGTTTTGCTTCTGGCCTGGGAAGCATGGTACCTGAAGAAGTCTTTGTTCAGGTGTTCGTCTTTGCGGGGGCTCTGCAATGGGAACACAAGTGGGTGGTTCTGTAAGGAGGGCCATTGGTCTTGGGTATTCAGACACAGTTTGGGGACTGGCCATTGAGTCTCTGGCATGTGGCCGAGGAGGAGCTGAGAATCCAGCATGTACGTGGTGGACTCTGAAGAGCAGGTTGTTTCCTACCCACCTGGTAAATGGCATAGCCAATGGTCAGCATGTCGGCACCAAACCTCTTGAGTTTCCTTCGATCCTTCTGCATCAGGGCTACAAGGAAAGTGCAGTCCTCCTGTCCCTCGTCTTCCTCAGTCAGGGACAATTTTATTTGTGGATTGGTCCAGAAGGTATCTGCCATTTGAAAGAAGTGAATTATTTTGCCTTCCTTTAGAAAACCACAAAGGACACACACACACACACACACACACACACACACACACACACACACACACACCATCCACCCCTACACATCCTCCCAAACCTGAGAAAGTCATTTATTTCTTCTCTCCCTGTTCCGATGGCTCTCGTGTCCTACTTCCCGTAATCTCAGTGAGAATGCCAAGTGCTTTCCCTTTCATTTCCACTTTCTCTTGAACCATTTCCCACGGAGCTTTTAAAAGACATTCTTCTGGGCCTACTCAGCTACAGTTTGTTCCACCTTATTTTGTCCATGTGGTATTTCAAAGGAGAGTGCAGTGCCTTTGGAGTTGTGCAATTTGAGCAGAATCCACCCCACTCCCAGCTCCAAGGGTGAACACTGAGTGGTTTGTGCCAGCCCCTGTTGCCTCAGACCATTAGAACAAAGCCAACCAGCTTGTGGCATTCACCAGGCAATACGGGCTCAGGGAATTCCCAGTTAGAAGGGAGCTGAGGACTTTTGTTGGATGACCCTCAGGAGCTCTGGCTGTTTGTGCAAACGAAGGCTCTGAAAGCCCTGGATGCTTCTGGTAGCCCTCCTGTGACTCTAAAGAAATCTAGACTGAGGAAGAAGTCAACAGAGAGAAGAAGGCAGAGCAGAGAATTACAAACCAATGTGTTGATAGAACTATGCCTAAAGCCCATGCTGCTTCTCCTCTGAATTTTGCACTTATATAGGGGAAAAAAATCCCTTTTTATTGCTAAACTAGCGTGAATTGTGTTTTCTATGACTTGTAATGGAAAAGAACCCAAGTAGTAAAACAAAAGAGTTTCCTTGAGCAATTTTTTTAAAACCTATTTTTAATGCTTTATTTATTTCTGAGAGAGAGAGAGAGACAGCGTGAGCAGGGGAGGATCAGAGAGAGAAGGGGATACAGAATCTGAAGCAGGCTCCAGGCTCTGAGCTAGCCATTAGCACAGAGCCCGACGGGGGGCTCGAACCCATGAACCATGTGATCATGACCTCAGCTGAAGTCAGACGCTTAACCAACTAAGGCCACTCAGGTGCCCCATCCTTGAGCAATTCTTATTCAGCTTCTTGCTACTTCTCTGCAGTCCTCACCAGCCATCTCTGAAATCCTACTGTCTAACTCCACACTTCAGGCTTTCTCTAGGGTCCTGGCCCTGATCCACTGACATACCCCAGGTTGGACGGGACACTTTGCAATGACAGAGAGTGACAGGCAGACAACCCACCTAGGAAATTGCGGCAGCCCCCGGCGGTGGAGCCCCGCACCCAGCTTCCTTGATGGACCGTCACCTCCCATTTGTGGACAGCATTCTCTTCCAGGGCGTCAGGAGTGAGGTTGCAGATTTCTACTTTGTCAAAGTGGGACTTGAAGTCCCTAAACGCCATCCTGCAACGAGGTGGAGAGACACCAGACATAGGAGGTGATGGTGATGCCATGATCCACTCATTCGCTTCATCATCTGACTGACCATTAGCGAGTGGCTGCATCTGTCCTCAAGGATGGGGAAGGCTTAGGTGTGGGCAGACAGAAAATGCACAAACAAAGGTAAGGAAAACGCAGAACATCTGTACTCAAAATTCAAGGTAAATATCTAATGTCCAATTTAATAGCTTGTTAATCTCTCAAGCTTGTGGATCCTACATGTTTTCCATAAATTTCTTTGACTTATGATCTCATGGTTCCTGAAGCAGGCCACCAAAGTTCACCCATCAAAATGGAGCCAAGGACTGAAACCCACTCCTTTTATCTAGAGTGGGGTGTAACCAGTGATGTGTGGGTCAAAGCTTTTAGGAAGGGGGATGTCTTCTACAACCTTTCTTGTTTTTCTTCTTCTGCTGGCTTCTTGCAAGTGACTGTGTGACCCAGGGGATGGTGGAGGCATATGGAAGAAGGGGGTTGGGTTCCTGAATCACTGCACACAGAGAGTCACCCACAGAATAGGGGTGTCTTCCTGGATTGTTATAATGGGTGAGAGAGAAACTTTATTGCATTTGAGTCTTTATATATACATCTGAGTCTATTTGTGACAGCAGCTGGTAGTACCCTAAGTCATTGGTGCCTTGAAGTATGAAGCCGCCATTACAGAATTCTAAAATATGTGGTATCATATGGGCAGGTTCAAGGAAATATTGGAACTGGAAAATAGATATTCGTGTTACAAATGGCAATATATTTGTTAAAACTGTAAAAATGTGGAAGACAGAGGCTGTGCTCTAGAGGAAGAGAATGGGAAAAGCTGGAATATTAATAGGTGTTGGTTTTTGCTTGTTGTGTTTAATAAGGTATAGAAGAAAGAGGTGAGCTCAGGCAATAAATGACTGGTTTGCTCCCGAGGGAATAAAGCTAGAAATCCAGAACTTTTGGTCTTGCGTGATTGGAAGAGCCAACTGTTTTCTGAACCCCACAGGAAGAAATATGATTAAAAAAAAAGCTTCTAGAGACGAAGGTCTATTAAAAACTTTCAGTTAGGGGCACCTGGATGGCTCAGTTGATGAAGCGTCCGACTCTTGATTTTGGCTCAGGTCATGATCTCACAATTTGTGGGACTGAGCACCACGTTGTGCTTTACATTGATAGTGTGGATCCTGCTTGGCATTCTTCCTCTCTCTCTGTCTCTCCCCCATTCGTGCATGCACTGTCTCTCAAAATGAATAAACACATGTTCATAAAACCTTTCAGTTAAGCAAAGAGATTCCACCCTGTGGAAAGTCCAGACTAGGAATGTTTCGTGCCCACTTCAGTCTATGTTCAGCTCTCAAGGTCACTGCCTTCAGGGGTCCTCATCATCAAGTTGGGCAAGGGAGAAGTCCCTGGGAGCAGTGGGGCTCCCTGCTTACAAATTCACTGTGCAAACTCGGATGATGGGTAGTTTAGGGGGGAAGTGCTGGGCTGCAGACCCAGGCTCAGCCACACTAACTAATCAAATCTCTGCCAACCTGGGCGAATGCAAGGGGTTTGAGACAGATGTATTTGATTGACCAGAGAAATCAAACAAAGACAGAGAAAACCAGCAAGCAAGCCAAGGGTGAGAGGGCACTTTCATACCTGCCATGTAGTTAATACAGAAAGGAAAACAGGCAGGCACTGTACCAGAATTCCCCATCGTCGAGAGCCGTGTGACACAAGCGCTTCTGCTCAGCTGGTCCAACGGAGAGCCACTCGGAGGAACTAAGAGTGAGCAAAGTCAGCCTTTAGGTGGAAGGTCTTGTGCAGCAGCCGAAACAACATTGGCCTTGGCAGAGAGGAGCACCCCTCCTGAGGAGGCAGGATAGTGGCCATGTGGGGACTGACCCTGGTCAGGGACTACTCCTGGGCCCCAGAAGTGTCCCAGGGGACATGGAGGCTGGCTGAAAAGGGAGCGTCCAAAGCAGCTGATGGAAAAAGGCCCTTGGGGTCATTTGAAGCCCCTCCATGGGGGATTATCACGGGACCGTCATAGGATGTTGAACACCAGCAGGGTACCAGAAACTTCCAACTGGAAGCCACAAGTGGACTGAAATGTGTGCCCTGGAGCAGCTCTTGACCTGTCCTCTTCATCTGTCAGTGACGTTTTGAAAAGTGATAATAATGCCTTATGTTCACCTGGGCTTGGCATTTCACATACCAAACACCTTCTTCACGTGAACTTGGTAAGACCCTGGTGGGGTTCTGGGAGGTACACAGCTCAGATTATGGACAAGGGCACTCACGTGGGCAGTTGCCACCTCCAGCCTTGAAATCCAAGAGTTCCACCTCACCTCCAAGTTCACCGTGTCTCTGAGACCCCTGCAGCCACCCCTAGATAGTTCAGGCTAAGTCACCACCACTGTGGTGCTCAGCCGATACTGCCCACCTTGCACACGCCCTGTATATCTTGACCCAGAGGACCCAGAAGGAGCCCGTCTCCAGGTCTTGCTTGCCAGGCTTGGAACAGCAGAACAAAGAGCCATTGTTTTCTTTTTGAACCATTACCTTCCATGGGGTTCACACCCCAATAACGGGCAGACTGGCTAAGGAAATCTTTCAACACTTCCGTCCTAACAGGAGGTCAGGATCAGGGATCAGGATGGGGGCCTGCCCTCCGTCACCCCGAGGCTGAGTGGGAGCGTCCGGCCTTGACTGCAGTAAACACACCCTCCTGATTTCTCCCTCTGTGTGTTTCACAGGAGAAGGCGAAAGTAGCCCTCACCCTTTTACACCGCGTGGTCTCTAACCTGAAGGACACTATGTGTTTATGTGTGATATGAAGCCATCTAGTTCATTTGGGTTTCAGTATTTCTGTGCTTTCCATTTCCGCCAGGAGAGGGAGGCGGGTCTCTTCCCTCTTGTGATGCTGGTTGGGTGTGAATCCATCTCTGCCACAGCTTCCGGGCTCTGAGAAGGCGGAACCAACGGCGGTGGCAGGTGGGGTGACAAGAACAGCAATGGGAGGACTGGCTGCCCCGGGGGCGTGTGCTGCACCCTCGGGCTGGGGTCGGGTTAACAGAGACAGACGCGCTGATGACTGTGACGCGGTGGCTTTTCTGTGAGCGGAGGTCACCAGCTCAAGATCTACTCAGGTTCTAGACTTGCCGGAAGTCACCCCAGAACCCCACGAGCTGTGAGTGGGCAGGGCTGGGACAGCAGGACCCCAAGAGAGCAGGGTGGGTAGGCCCTGCCCAAGCACATCTAAACATTCCCTCGTTCTTGTCACCTGGGCCATTGCCCAAGGGACAAGGAGAGGACACACACCTGCAAGGCAGACCTTTCTTTATAATTGGGGAACCAATAAAGAACCCTAGTTGACCACTCTGTAATAGATGAATTTCCTGTTGCACCTCCTCAGTCGCTCTACTGGGCCTCTGGCCAATGGTCACTGACCAGTGAGAGAAAACTAGCATAACCTGCTTGCAATATTTCAGGGATTCTTACACCCAAAATATGCATTGCCACCCCCACCCCTACCCAACACACACACATACACACCACATATCGAAGCTACCATAATTGGAGATCAAGCCTTTCACAATATCATGGGGATATGTACTATTCCCATGGGAGGGAATACATCCACTGACATAAATACAATTATTGGAAAGTTTAAAAAGATGTTAGGGGCACCTGGGTGGCTCAGTCGGTTAAACGACTGACTTTAGCTCGGATCATGATCTCGCAGTTCATGGGTTCTGTGCTGATAGCGCAGAGCCTGGAACCTGCTTCAGATTCTGTGTCTCCCTCTCTCTCTGCCTCTCCCTTTCCCTCCCTCCCTCTTTTCTCTCTCAAAAATAAATAAGCATTACAATTTTTAAAGCCATTATAAGGGTTTTCCATTTTGACTGCATGGTGGGCCAGAAGGCTAAAGAGGGAGGAAGTAAGGCCACTCAGAAGCAGGACCCTGAACACAAGTCAGGAGGGAACTGGGAACCGTAGACAAAGAACCCCTTCCTCATACGTCTGCACAAGCCAGCCCTGGCCCTCTGTGCCCCAGGAAGGCAAGGAGGTGGGGACTGACCTGTCACTCCAGGACCCATTCCACTCAACCTGGCCCCAAGGGTTCCTGACTCTGATGAGCTCCGTTTTCTGGCCTCGGAAGTTTACCTGAAGGGGAGAAACATCAGGGAAATGATAAGTTTACGTGTGAAGTCCAGAGCGCTTCATGTCTAGCCATAGTTGGCTTTACCGAAAGCCTCTTGACTGCGACATGCTAAAGCCATGCCCAGACTCATCAATTCTTAATTGGCCCTTGGAATTTTCTAATTCCTAGTGGACAAAATGGCTAGCATTACCAATGCCGTTATATTAATCACCCCATGATGGTTACCCTCCATCTAGGAAAAAAAGTAGAATTATAAACAACAAGAAATAAGTCCACATGAATCTTCAGATGAACGCATTTTCTCTCTGGACTGGAGTCACCCTAGAAACAAAGGCCAAGTCATTTATCAGTGTATCCTCAGCATCTAGGACAGCAAGTGGTAAAGAATAGTTGTCAGAAGTGCTCATGGAGTTGTTAGTGAGTTTTCTTCATCCTTAACATCTTACTCACAGATGAATGAAAAGTATATAAGCATACGCTCGGAATTTAAACAATGATAAAAACCACTTGCAAGCCTTCTGAATCCAATCTTCTCCCCACTTTCAGGTGTCGGTAAGGATTTCCACTGTCCATATGGAGAACCCTTGAGCCAGTAAAGAAAGATGATTCAGTCATGGCCTTCAGGCTCTGCCCCGGACCAGGAGAGAGGGCCAGGGCATTTAAAAAGATTTCAGAGGAAAAAGAGTACAAATAAGACTTTTATTCATCAGTGAACCAGAAATGTTAGCTCAAAAAAATAAACGGTTGGGACCTCATCAAGATTAAAAGCTTCTTCACGGCAAAGGAAACAATCCATAAAACTAATAGGCAACCGACGGAATGGGAAAAGATAGTTGCAAATGACATATCAGATAAAGGGCTAATATCCAAAATCTATAAGGAACTCACCAAACTCCATACCTGAAAAACAAATAATCCAGTGAAGAAATGGGCAGAAGATATGAACAGACACTTCTCCAAAGAGGACATCCAGATGGCCAACAGATACGTGAAACGATGCTCAGCATCCCTCCTCATCAGGGAAATACAAATCAAAACCACACTGAGATACCACCTCACGCCAGTCAGAGTGGCTAAAATGAGCAAATCGAGAACTCTAGATGCTGGCGAGGATGTGGAGACACGGGCACCCTCCTACACTGTTGGTGGGAATGTAAACTGGTACAGCCCCTCTGGAAAACAGTGTGGAGCTTCCTCAGGAAACTAACAATAGAACTCCCCTATGACCCAGCAATAGCACTGCTAGGAATTTACCCAAGGGATACAGGAGTGCTGATGCATAGGGGCACCTGTACCCCACTGTTCATAGCAGCACTTTCAACAATAGCAAAAACATGGAAAGAGCCTAAGTGTCCATCAAAGGACGAAAGGATCAAAAAGATGTGGCTTAATCTATACGATGGAATACTACATGGCAATGAGAAAGAATGAAATCTGGCCATGTGTAGCAACATGGATGAACCTTGAGGGTGTTATGCTGAGCGAAATAAGTCAGGCAGAGAAGGACAGATACCATATGTTTGCACGTATAGGAGGATTAGGAGGAGCTTAATGGAGGACTGTGGGGGAGAAGAAGGGGGAAAACAGTGGGGGAGAAGGAGGGAGGCAAACCATGAGAGACTCTTAAATGCTGAGAACAAACTGAGGACTGATGGGGGGGAGGGGAAGGGGGGTGATGGGCGTGGAGGAGGGCACTTGTGGGGATGAGCACTGGGTGTTATATGGAAACCAGCTTGACGATAAACTATTAAAAAAAAGAAATATTAGCTCAAAACTCTTTACCCTCACGCATTGGGCACAAATTATATTTTTGATGTGTAAAAATTAAGTTAATGTAACCTCTCAAGGGTCTAAGATGCCGCTAGCAGCTCATTATTTAAGATGTTCATTAAGAGAAATGTTCAGGGAAGGTAAATCCCTTATAGGTGGAAAGGAAAAGCAACTGAACAGATGTGATGAAAGGTTTCTGTTACTTGAAATAATATTTGGAAGATGTGACATTAAAAATCATGTGCCAAAAAGAAAAAAATCACCTTCCTTCCCAAGTGAGTGATTGGCATGGCATTATGAGTGGGAAGGAGGAGGTAAGAAGCCCATGCAAATAGTTTCAATTCTAAAGAACCCAACTGTATCCCCCAGTGAGGAGGAAGGGCAACCTTCCTTCCTTCCCACTCTTCTGGACTGGGTTTCTCAAAACATGGGTGGTAACAGTAGGAGACCAGAATGTGCCAGTGTTCTCTATAAACTGGGTTTGACACTTGTCCAACAGAAGCATGAAGTGGGCAAAGATAGGCCTTTGGACCTCACTGAACTTGAACATGAGAGGATACAGCCCTTGCCTTCTTGTCCCCCCCTTCCAGCTCATCCCCTTCCTTTCTCTTTCCCACATGTCCCTCAGGAGCTTTTGTGCAAACCAAGCCCTCCCTAGAAGTCAGGGTGTGTGCCGATGCGTCTGGCAGCCCCTGGGAATCAGTTCCACCTTGGACTATAGCTGCAGAAAATAGGACTTTTGATGGTCAGTTTTATATGTCAATTTGACTTGGCCACTGGTGCCCAGATATTTGGTTATACACCATTTTGGGTGTGTCTGTGAGGGTGTTTTCAGAGGAGATTAGCATCTGGATCAGTAGACTGAGTCGAGCAATCAGCCCTCCCCAGGGTGGATGGGACTCATCTAATCAGCTGAAGGTCTGAATAGCACTATAGAAGGTGGAAGAAGGGGACAATTCACTCTCTGTGTCTGACTGCTGCATTGGGACTTCCATCCTCTTCTTCTCTGACACCAGGACTTGTACCATTGGTTCTCCTGGTTCTCAAGCTTTTGGACTTGGGGCTAGAACACCATCACCAGCTTACAGATGGCAGATCACAGGGCTTCTCAGCCTCCATAATCATGTGAGCCAACTCCTCATCTATCTATCTATCATCTATCTATTTATCTATCATCTATCTTTTAAAATTTTTTTCTAAGTTTATTTATTTATTTTGAAAGAGAGAAAGAGAGAGAGAGAGAGAGAGAGAGAAAGCATGAGCTGGGGAGGGGCAGAGAGAGAGGGAGAAAGAGAATCCCAAGCAGGCTCTGTACTGTCAGCACAGACTGTGAGATCATGAACTGAGCCAAGATGAAGAGTTAGACTCTTACCTGACTCAGCCACCCAAGTGCCTCTCATCTGTCTATATCTTATTGGTCCTGTTTCTATACAGAACGCTGACCAGTACAGGACTAATGTAGAATTAGGGAAGAAAGAGAAGAAAAGAAAAGAAAAGAAAAGGAAAGAAAAGAAAAAAGAAAAGCACAAACAAAGCCCAGGCTCTCACACCAGCTAAACAAGGTTGGTACTCTGGTGGACTCACATGTTTCTCTCTCTCTGTCTCTCTCTCTTCTGTTTTGCTCTTTTGGATTCCAGCCTTCCTCCTTTAGATGAGACATTCTCGAAAGTGTCTGAAAGTGTGGTTTAAACTGTGATGGCCCAAGGGTTGCCTCAATATTCACAAATCAATCAATGTGTTACATCACATTAATAAGAGAAAACATAAGAACCATATGATCTCTCAATAGATGCAGAAAAAGCATTTGATAAAATACAGCATCCATGCTTGATAAAAACCCTCAAAAAGGAGGGATAGATGGAACACACCTCAACATCATAAAGCCATATATAAAAGACACACAGCTAATATCATCCTCAGTGGGGAAAAGCTGAGAGCCTTTCCTCTATGGTCAGGAACATGGCAGAGATGTCCATTCTCACCATCACTATTTAACATAGTACTAGAAGCCTTAACCTCGGCAATCAGACAACAAAAAGAAATAAATGGCATCCAAATCGGCATGGATTGGATTTCACTATTTGCAGATAGCATGATACTCTATGTAGAAAACTTGAAAGACTCCACCAAAAAATTTCTAGACTTGTACATGAATTCAGCAGTCACTGGATATAAAATCAACGCGCAGAAATCTGTGGCATACACCAATAACAAAACAGCAGAAGAAGAAATCAAGGAATTGATCCCATTTGCAATCGCACCAAAACCAGTAAGATACCTAGGAATTAACCTAACCAAAGAGGTAGAAGAGCTGCACTCTGGAAACTATAGAATAGTTATGAAAGAAACTGAAGAGGACACAAAGAAATGGAAAAGCATTTCATACTCATGGATTGGAAGGACAAACATTGTTACAGCATTGTGACAATGTTTGTACTACCCAAAGCAATCTACACATTTAATGCAATACCTATCAAAATACCACCAGCACTTCTTGCAGAGCTAGAATGAATAATCCTAAAATTTGTATGGAACCACAAAAGACCCTGAATAGCCAAAGCAATCCTGAAAAAGAAAAACAAAACGGGAGGCATCACAATTCCAGATCTCAAACTATATTACAAAACTGTAGTCATCCAGACAGTATTGGGACAAAAACAGACACATAGGTCAATGGAACAGAATGGAGAACCCAGAAATGGGTCTAAAACTATATGGTCAACTAATCTTTGACAAAGCAGGAAAGAATATGCAATGGAAAAGACAGTCTCTTCAACAAATGGTGTTGGGAAAACTGGAGAGCAACACGCAGAAGAATTAAACTGGACCACTTTCTTACACCATACACAAAAATAAATTCAAAACGGATACAAGACCTAAATATGAGACAGGAACCGATTAAAATCCTAGAGGAGAACATAGACAAAACCTCTCTGACCTTGGCTGTAGCAACTTCTTACTAGACACATTGCTAGAATCAAGGGAAACAAAAGCAAAAAGGAACCATTGGGGCTTCATCAAGATAAAAAGCTTCTGCACAGGAAGGAAACAATCAACAAAACTAAAAGGCAACCTATGGGAGAAAATATTTGCAAATGACATATCTGATAAAGGGTTAGTATCCCAAATCTATAACAATTTATAGATTTCTATAGATCTATAGATTTCTTAGCTGGGTTAACTGGGTTATGGATAATCCAGTTAAGAAATGGGCAGAAGACATGAATAGACACTTTTCCAAAGAAGGCATCCAGGTGGCTAACAGACACATGAAAAGATGCTCAACATCACTCATCATTAGGGAAATACAAATCCAAACTATAAGGAGATACCACCTCATAACTGTCAGAGTGGCTAAAATCAACAACACAAGAAACAACAGGTGTTGGTGAGGATGCGGAGAAAGGAGAACCCTCCTGCACTGTTGGTGGGAAGCAAACTGGGGCAACCACTCTGGAAAAGAGTATGGAGGTTCCTCAAAGAACTAAAAATAGAACTACTGTATGATCCAGCAATTGCACTGTCAGGTATTCAACGAAAGGAAAGAAAAATACAGATTTGAAGGTGTACAGGCACCCCAACGTTTATAGCAGCATTATCAACAATAGCCAAACTATGGAGAGATCCCAAATGTCCATCGACTGATGGATGGATAAATAAGATGTGATATATATATTCCACACACAATGGAATATTACTCAGCCATCAAAAAGAATGAAAACTTGCCATGTGCAATGATGTGGATGGAGCTAGAGAGTATCATGCTAAGTAAAATAGGTCAGTCAGAGAAAGACAAATACCACATGAGTAGTTCACTCATATGTGGAATTTAAGAAACAAAACAGATGAAAATATGGGAAGGAAAAAAAGTGTGTGGGAAACAAACCATATGAGGCTCTTAACAATAGAGAACAAACTGAGGGTTGATGGAGGGAGGAAGGTGGGGGATGGGCTAACTAGGTGATGGATATTAGGGAGGGCACTTGTTGTGATGAGCCCTGGGTGTTGTATGTAAGTGGTGAATCACCGAATTCTACTCCTGAAACCAATATTGCATGGCATGTTAACTAAAATTTAAGTTAAAAACAACAAAATTTCAAACCCTTGAAGTCATTGGTAGTCAGAAAAATACAAATTAAGCAACAATGTAATATCACTTCATACCCATTTGTTTGGCAAAATGTAAAACCATCTGTTGGCAGAAATTTGAGGAGGGGAAAATCTAATGCATCTGCTGGTGGAATTGTAGGGTGTTACCAAACATTCTGGGGAGTAATCTGGCAATATTTAGTCAATTAAGTACATGCGTCAGATCCAGCAATCCTACCTCTGGGCATGCATCCTCCAAAAGGTTTTGTCTAAGTGTCTAAGGCAACATGTTAAAAAGAAAAAATATGTAATAGGATGCACTAAATAAGTATAACGGACTAGCACTGCCAAGTCTATTCCTGAACACTGTCCACAGGGTTCACATCACCTACCTGGTCAATTCCCGTCACAGTGTAGGCATGGCCCTTAATGAGACCAAAAGGTGTCCGGGCTTCAGATTCTGTAGCATTTCGGATCTGGAACATGAAAAGAGCACCGTTGGACCCTTGGGTACATCAAGACTTCCCTCCCTGCCCAGACCCAGGTCCAGGCTGGGCCTGGCCCCTTCGAGCCATATGCCTGAGGCATATAACGTAGATCCATAGGACAATCGTAAGATGGCTAGCAGTGACATACAGCAATTCCCAGTCTCGTCCCGGGGTGAGGAGACCCTGAATCCAGTGAAAAGTTCAGATTTTGCCGCCAAACAGAGCAGCTTGACCGCCCCCATCATGTAGCACGGCAAAGATAGAAGTAAGATCCTATACTCCAGAGAGAGGATAACCGGCATTTAACGGTATACAACTCTATGTCACACGCCTGAAAGTGGACAAAATGGGCAATTTAGTAGCAAAGAATACCTTCCCAAGGTTAGTCCTAGAGGAAACAGAAAACTTGAAGAGGACTCTAAAAACCAGATGAGGTAAAATTACATGTGCATAAGCTTCCGCACAGGAAGATACTAGAAAACAACTGTCAAGAGTCCTATCTACGGATATGATTTTTAAAATGATATATGAAGTAAAACAAACACACAAACAAATTTCAGGAAAGTATATGGGGTGCCTGGGTGGCTTAGTCGGTTAAGTGTCCGACTTCAGCGCAGGTCATGGTCTCACAGTTTGTGGGTTTGAGCCCCGCGTCGAGCTCTGTGCTGACAGCTCAGAGCCTGGAGCCTGCTTCAGATTCTGTGTCTCCCTCTCCCTCTGACTCTCCCCTGCTCACGCTGTCTCCCTCTCTCCCAGAAATAAATAAAACATTAAAAAATTTAAACATTTTTTAGGAAAGTATATAGTAAGATTCCATTTAGTAAAATCAAACCAAACTTCTCCCGTGGGTGTGTATATACATGCATGCCTGTGTGTACGAAGAAGGAGTGAAGTGTGAAGGTCACACGTCCATGTCACAGGGCTGGGATTTAGGGAGGGAGATAGGGATTTGCCTTTAGAGATCTCAGGATTGTTCCACTTGATACAGTAAGTGTGCCCCAACTTCATAATTTGGAAAGCATTAAATTAAAACTTTCGTTTTAATGAAAATAAATAAACATTAACACCCCACCCCCCACCTGCCTGAAAGTTATGTTCTTCCTCATACGGGGCCAGGGCACCCGGCCCAGACAGTGGTGGGTATGTGAACAAGCCAACGAACGACTTACATCAATGGAGCAGCCCACAAGAGAGCCCCTTTTCAAGGCCTTCTCTAGAATCTCATAGAAGTTCTCTGGAGCCTCTTTAGTTGCGAAGGTCTCTGCTACACCCCCCGTGAAGTCTTCCATCGCTTCGATGGCGCTGCCTCCCTTCAGAGCCTCATAGCTACCATTCAGCCTGTAAGGGCGGCAAGGAAGCAGGGACACTGTTGCAGGGAACACGAATGGCCACCAGGTGGCGCGCGTTGGCCAGAGATTTTCTAACTTGTACGCGCCATCCTCCATAGCCTTGCCCTGGCTGTGTGGAATGGGAGGAAGATGGAAAGCAGGCATGGGGCTTTACTTGGAGCTCCAAGAATCCTGGCTTTCTGTGAGTCAGGCAGTGTGCTGTGGTGGTAGAGAGCAGGGACTCTGGCCTCTGACCGGCTGCAGGTTCAAGTGGTGGATTCACAATTTACAAGCTGAGCGCTCTGGGGATAACTCCCTTAACCAATGCTTCTGTTTCCTAATTGGCAAAATGGGGGTGATGGGTGTATGCTCCCTCCCAGAACTGCTGTGAGGTTTCAGTGAGTCTCTTTCTCTCCTTCCCTCCCTCCCTCCTTCTCTCTCCTCCTACACAGAACAGGGCCTGACCACGAAGGTGTTAGTTATATCCAGACTTGAGACAAAGTTGAGGATCTTTCTCTTCCTTTCTGGTCTTGCATAATCCCAACCTTTTTTCTCGTAGTTGTATTTTTTTATTAAGATAAGTATGTCTGTATATATACACATACATATGTTTGTATATATATACACACATACATATATTTGCATATATATAACACACACATACACATACACACGCATATAGGCATTCTCCTTGAATTTTAAAATAAACTTTCCCATTTAAAACAGTTTCAGATTTATAGAAAAAATTGTAAATAGTACAGAGAGTTCCCATCTACCCCCACCCAACTGCCCCTACTGTTAACATCTCACGTTACACTTGTTACCAGCGACTGAACCTGTACATTATTATTATTAAGTCCCTACTCTCTTCTTAGTTCTTTAGTTTGTAGCTAACATGCTTCTTCTGTTCCAAGAACAGGACATGCCATCCAAGATATCACATCACACTTAGTCTTCATGTCTCCGTGGCTGTGACTCAGTGTCTCAGACTTTCCCTGTTTTCCATGACCTTGACAATTTTGAGGAATACCGTCGGGGATTCTGTAGAATGTCTCCAATTAAGATCTGTCTGTTGGTTTTCTATTGATTAGATTGGGGTTATGGGTTTGGGGGAGGAAGACCACAGATGTAAGGTGTCCTTCTCATCACATCACATCCAGGGGCCATACTGTCATCATGACTTATCGCGGCCTATGGTGCCTTGACCACCTGAGTGAAGTCATGTCTGTTAGGTTTCTCTATGATAAAGTTACCCTCTCTCCCCCTGTCCACGCCCTCCCCTTTGGAAGGATGCCATTATGTGCAGCTCTCCCTTAAGGAGCCAGGGTTTTGCTCAGCCTTAGATTACTTGCAATTCTTCTACATGGTAGATTTCTTCTTTTCTCCAATGTATTCATTCAGTCATTTGTTTATATCAGTATGGACTCATGGATATTTACTTTGTACTTTGGCTTGTAACCCAATACGACTTTACTTATTTTGTTGTTCACACTGTTCCAGCTTTGGCTACTGTCAGCTTCTTCAACTGGTTCCTGTGTCCCTTTGACACAACCCCATCAGTGTGTGTGTGTGTGTGTGTGTGTGTCTAAAACATGTTCTCACTTCTTATTACTACAAGATGCTCTAGGCTCATCTTATGAATTTCCCACGCCAGTCCTACAATCAGCCTTATCTCCAAGGAGCCCTGGTTCCTTTTATTGGAAAATGGTATTTAGAGACCAAGACCCGAGAAGTAGGAGTGCTTGTTGCTACGGGGTTGCCATTCTTTCTAGGCCGTCTCTGCTGACAAAGTGGGGGGAAAATGTACGAACACTGACCTGATATATATTCATATATCTTTATGGGACCATCTCTATTAAACAAGACGTGAGTTCAGCCTGAGTCTCCAGCCCTAACCCATGGCAGCAAGCATTATTCCAGCCCCCTCCCTTTGCTTCTTAGTAACCTCCTCTCCAACTGTGAGAAACTTAGCTCGACCACCTGCCTTATGTTCAATTCACAATCATATATACATGTGTCATATATTATATATGAAACATATATATTAGGAAACATATATGATAAATGTACATATGATGTATAATATATGTGTGATAGACACACACAAACGCACACAATTATAATTATACATATAATTATAATGGTATCAAAATTGTTGTCCTGTGCCCCTATGAGAAACAGCGTTATCAGCCTGAGTAGAATGCTTGTGTATAATTCCTCTTGCCTTTAATCTTACGGACCCCACTCACCTCCACTGTTACTCAGGTTAGCTCCTTTTCCTCCTATCCCTGCGGTGAGTTTGTTTCATAAATATGTGATACAGTCAGATGAAATGCTTAGCCTGCATTTCATCCTGGGCTTCCTCATCCTTCTCAATGATTTTTAAATCTTCTTGTATTAAGCTTCATTGTGCTGTGAAGTGTTATGGGTTTGATAGATGAATGGTGTCATGTATATACTATTACAGCATCATACAGAATAGTTTCACCACCCTAATAGTTTCATCCCTTGTGTTCCACACATTCATTCCTACTCCTCTCCTTCCCTCCCCCTGAACTCCTGGCAACCACCGATCTTTTTATTGTCTCCATAGTTTTGCCTTTTCCAGAACGTAATATAATTAGAATCATATAGCATGTAGCCTTTTCAGATTGGCTTCTTTCTTTCAACAATATGCATTTAAGATTCATCCATTTCTTTTCATGGCTTGATAGCTCTTTTTTTTTTTATCACTAAATAATGTTTCGTTGCCTGACTGTACCACATTTATTTATCCATTCGTCTTGAAAGATATCTTGGTTGCTTCCAGTTTTTTGCAATTATGAATAATGGGGCCAAACACATTTGTGTTCAGGTTATTGCGTGGACCTAAGCTTTTATCCAACCATTTGGGTCAAAATGACTTTTTACCCGACTCATCTACCAAGGAGTGTGATTGATGATTCATTAGGTAAGAGTATGTTTAGTTTTGTAAGAAACTGCCAATTTGTCTTCCAAAATGGCCGAACCATTTTGTGTTCCCACCACCAACGAATGAGAGTTCCTGTTGTCCCACATCTTTGTCAGCAATTGGTGCTGTGTGTGGTGGTATTTTGCTATTGTTTTAATTTACAGTTTCCTAATGACAAATGATGTTGAGCATCTTCCTGTGTGTTTATTTGCCATCCGTCCATCTTTTTTGGTGAGGTGTATCCCAATCAGTTTTGGCTTCTTTTAATGACCAAAAACTGAACAAAGATTTTCTTTTTAGGAAACTTATTCTTCACTCTTTGAGTGAGTACCCTTCATATTCTACTGACTCCTACCAGCTGGGATTCCTGACCCAAAGCCTTTTCCAGGGCTGCTGGGGGAGGATTTCCCTGTGCTGGGCTCACTGAAAATGAAGCTATGACCAGCCAGCCCTGGAAGACACAGGATCTGGTCCCAGAGAGGATCCTGCCAAGCTCTCCTGGCAGGGGACTCACCGTGGGACAGAGCTGGGGCTGGGTTGCCTGGCTGTGCCTGTGTCCCTTAGCCCACCTGAAGCCTGTCTGGTGGCTCTACGGGGGGTATGCACAGACCTAAGTGGAGCAGATGGGCAAGACGTGAGGGTAGTACATCTTTGGTTCTTCTTTGATGGCTTTAATTCTGTCCTGTTGATTTCAGGATTATTCCCATGGCTTGAAGATCCAGGATGAGCCCAGGAGGGACTTACAGGGGAGTCCTGCTGTCAGGTAAGCACGAAACTCAGGCTGACAAGCTGGTGGGCTGGAAATCAAGAGTGCTGGAGGGAACTAAGGCCATGTGATAGATGAATAAAAGCGACCATCTGGATTCCACTTCCCTGAGCTTCCTCAGCTAGTTAAAGCCACAGAGTCAGAAATCAGCATGGTGGTTGCCAGGGTGGGGAGATGAGGATTGGGAGTCAGAGGTTAATGGGTGCAAAGTTTCAGTTCTGGAAGTCCTAGAGATGGATGGGCGCAGTGGTTGTACAATACTGTGAATGCACTGAATGCCACAACTGCACCATATGTCAAAAATGATTAAAATGGTAAATTTTACCACAGCCCAGATGTTTGAGATGTAACAGTGTTTGGTGGGAAGTCGGAGGAGCCAAGTTCTGTCAACACATCCAGAATTTCTTCTGCCTACCTTCCTAGCTCTTTGCAAGGCCAGATTCATGACACAGGGAGAGAAGGGGGACATGTGTCACCACTATGCCCAAGGATGGGCAGAGCTAAGCCGTGACAGGAAAACTGTCCACACTGTTCTTTTTCCACCTCCAAGCCTGACCGAGCCCCAGGTGGGTTGGCCCCACCAGGCCACATCTGTGAACTCCGTGTCCCTGTTCACTGAAGCTCTTGGAAAAGGCCCCGGGGATGGAGACCCACTTCCTGGGCAAGCCTGGACTCTGGCCTGCCTGTGTGGGGTGGGAGGGAGCACTCACTTGGCATAGGCTTTTTCCAGCAGAGCACTCCAGAACTCTCTGTGGTCAGCAGAGTGGAGGAAGATCAGGCGGTCCCTGAAGGTGGGCAGTCGGTCATCGATGACCACATCCAGCCATTCGCTGTGCTGCCAGAACTGTTGGCCAGATGGAGATAGAAACCATGGGGGTGAGGCACGGGGGAGGTCCAGCCCCATCTGTAAATGCTTGGCTCTTTCTCCCTCACTTGGCTCCCTTGGCTCATTCTCCCTCGGACCAAACCGCCCTTACGGTCTTGAGGAAAATCACACATGAGTTCCATGACAGGGTCTCCTTGGCTTTGTCCACCAAGCATCCCACCCCATTGTTGACATCAGCTTGAAGAAAGACCCAGGGTCGACCCATCGAAGCCAGGGTCACACATGGACACTATAGGGCGAGCTGAGTTAGCTCCTCTCTCACAAGCGAAGGGGGTGGCGTGGGGTTTGCTCTGCTCCTGCACAGCTCGCTTCTCTATGTCCTTCTATCAACCAGTTGCAGGCTGTCTTGGATGTTCCTGCATCTTGAGTTGCCTCCTTGCCCAGGAGTGGAAACTCTTAAGACTGATCGTTTTTGGCCAGTCACACACAGAGTCTGCAGTGAGGCACATTCGTGCCAGGTGTGCAGACACGAGGTGAGGGTGCGTGCACCTGTATGCACATGCGCATGTGTTCTTGTGGGCTCACATGTGTACCTGTAAGCGGGTCCGTGTACCTGTGTGCACATGTTCACATGTATGCACTTATTTGTGTGCGTGCATGTACACGTGTGTGTGTGTATGTGCGTGCGTGTGTGGGTGGGTGTGTGTTCCTCAAAAGGGCACTGGAGTCAGAACTCAGATTGCCAGCCTTGGGGGCCAAGGGCGCAGGGCTGGCCCAGGCATGCTGGCCTGTGAGCGGAAGGTGGCCATGCAGGGGACAGAAGTGTGTGCCTGCCCCGTGCTGCCTCCTTCATGGGGTCCTTTTAGTTCTGTGAACACCCCACGAGCTAGATATCAGTCCTTGTTTTTCCAGAAAGCTTGTGAAGACTGGGGTCCCTAGGAAATCTGCATGAGGTCACCCACATATGTACACGGAAGGGCGGGCATCCCTGTGTGGTCGGCTCTGCACAGGGACTACGGGTCGGGGAGAAGACAGGGACCAGGATGGAGAGAAAACTGCACACTGACTCCCAGGCAGGCCGTGCCCACGTGAGGCTCTGCAAGGGTCCCACGGGGACAACGTGGGTCCTGCCGGGATCCTGGTGGGTGATGTCTCAGTGCTTCTCCGTTTCTATTTCTTACCCTCACGCACGTCTCCAAATCTGTGTTTCTTCAATAAGGAGAATCTCTCAGTTTATGAGAAATAACCCAGTCCCTGAGAGATGTAACTGTTTCAGGCCATTTCTGCTAAACGCACAAGATATTCCAGAGATGAAAACCTGTAGCGTGGACCTGCGGACTTGCCAAAGTTTTACTGGATGTTTTCCGGATGCGGTCCTTCTGGTGCATTTAGAGGTTATCCCTTGACAAAGCCCAGCTTGGGGTGCGGCTTTCATCCCGATGGGGGCACATTCCTCCCAGGATCACCAAGCAGTTGAAAAGGCACGTGACGTCATGCTGGACCCCCAAAGAGCTAGCTCTACCAGCCAAGGCCCCCTCTTACCTGGAAGTGGAATATCCCGGCATACCCGGGCCCAAAGCTTTGGTCCTGGGGGACGACTCGAGCCAGAGCTTTTTCATTAAGCGTCAGGGAGGCAATGGCAGCTAATAGCCAGCAGTCGCCTGTGAAATGAAAGCCATAAATCACGGTTTTCAGCGCCCAATTCACAGTAAATTGGAAAACTCTGTGCCAGAAGGAGAAGTGGGGCGTTCCAGATGTGGCCACGTCTTTTCCGCATCTAAGGAAATGGACAGAAAACTAACAAATGTCTCTGTCCTCCCCTCCTGCTTCCCTTCCTGGCTCTCCCCTCACCCGGTTTATGACACACAGCTGTTGTTGCCTGGCCAATGTTATAGGATCCGCTCACTTGGGTTTCAGACATATGCTCCATTATGCATCAGCTTTGTGCAATTCCAGAGACTTCCCCTCCAGAGGGCGAAGCCTCCATATGTTAGTGTCAGCATGCGCTGGGTAAATAGGCAATTCAAGAAATTGGGGGACCCTCAGCCACAGCCCTTGCAAGTGCCTGGAGGGTATATCTCTGGGACTGATGCCTCCCCACAGCCCAGACTCAGTTTAGTTAGAGATAACAGTAGCTCCAATTATTTTTCATTGTCAAGACTTGCTGACTCATCTACTGATTTCTGCAGCTACGTCTTCGTGTGAACACACATTTAGAGGACAGCTCCAAACAGAAGTCAAACCTCAGTCTGTATTGACCTGTGTTGTACGAGACTCACAGACGCAGCCACTTGCCCTTGTTGAGGATGGAACGAGCCCCTTATCATTGCTGCTTAGGAACTAGGTGTGAGCATATACTTGGAAGTATCCATTTAACCAACAGGACCCCTCTGTTTTCTCCCAGATCTATTTGTTTGACATAGATAACACCTCCATCGTGGGAATTCGAGACCCCGTCGCACTCAGTCTGGCTTCCTTGGGGTTCACATTTCTGGAAAATACCATATGCCACATGCCCCCTTTCTGATTGTTATGCTTGGCGGGAGAGACTCACAGAAGGTGTAGCATCTAGGAAACTACACCCACGGTCACTCTGCTTCTGCTTTCTCTACAGTGTCCAGCAGGGGGCACATGCCACTTGTTTCTAAAGCACCAGCGGCTCTCTGGCTTTGGGGAGATGCTAATGAGAAAGGACACAGAATCACTTGTTCAGCAAGCTTCACTGAGTGCCTCCCGGGTGGCGGTTCCTGGTTTCAGCTCTGGGGTCTGGTGGCGGAGCCAGAGTCTGGTGGAGGGGCCACTGCAGTGGGCTGACTTCCTCCCCCATCTTCTCCAAGTTTTGGCTTTGCCTAGTGTAGGAAAGTGTGTTTCTTTTCCTGAAAGTGCTGCAGATCAGGTCTATTTAGCCAGGAAAGCCCTGAGCTTTTGAAGGAGGAGATTCAGAAGCTGGTGGTATTCATACAATGTAAACAATAGCAAAGCAATATTGCTTTGTCTCTGCTGGGCCTGTATGGATGCATGGTATTGGTTATCCCAGCGCTGTGCCCAGAAAAGGGTACCCGCTGAAGGTCAGTTTGTCTGGCAGCTGGATGGACAGACAATAGCAGGCAGGAGGCTGCTAGCAGGGAGAGGTGGGTGATGGTGTTGGTGATGTTCTAGCTCTTATTTCCGGTGGCAGACTCACAGTTGTTTATTTTATTCTTAGCTCTCATAGCCCAAACATATATAAAGTATTAGGAAATAATAAAAGTGTTATAAAATAATAGTTACAGGGGAGGCTGGGTGGCTCAGTTGGTTAAGCATCTGGCTACAACTCAGGTCATGATCTCATGGTTCGTGCGTTCGAGGCTTATGTCGGGCTCTGTGCTGACAGCTCAGAGCCTGGAGCCTGCTTCGGATTCTGTGTCTCCCTCTCTCTTTGCCCCTCCCCAACTCAGCTCTGTCTCTCTTTTTCTCTCTCTCTCAAAAATACATAAACATTAAAAAAATAAATAAAACAAAATTATGGTTACAATCAACACAAGCTAAGGTTAAATACACAGTTGGAATTCCAAATTGATGTTTGCGCTCCTGTGACAAAGCAAAACTTTGAAACACAAAGAAGATTGTTCGATGCCTTTCTGGGGGGGCTGCAGTGAGGGGAGGCAGAGTAGGATTTGAGGGCTGAGGTGAGAGAGCAGATGAGGAAGGGACAGGTGGAGTCTCCCAGAGAAGACTTACTTTCAATAAATGAAGACCAATCTGAATGTAAATATTTTCGGGTCAAAGTTATAGGTAGGATGTATAATTCTATCCTCTATGTACAGTTGATCCTTGAACAACATGGGGGTGAGAGGCACCGATCTCTGGCACAGTTGGGAATTCACATATAATTTTGATCCCCCCTAAACTTAACAGCCAGTAGCCTACTGTTGACTGAAGGCCTTAGTGTTAAGTCAATTAACACATATTTTGGATGTTATATGTATTCTGTACTGCATTCCTACAATAAAGTAAGCTAGATGGGTGCCTGGGTGATGTGGTCGGTTAAGCGTCCGACTTTGGCTCAGGTCATGATCTCACAGTTTGTGGGTTCAAGCCCCACATTGGGGTCTGTGTTGACAGCTCAGAGCCTGGAGTCTGCTTGAGATTTTGTGTCTCCCTGTCTCTTTCTGCTTCTCCCCAGCTCATGCTCTGTCTCTCTGCAATGTTAAATGTAAACATTAAAAAAAAAATTAAGTAAGCTAGAGAAAAAAATGTTAATAAGAAAATCATGAGGAAGAGAAAATCCATTGGCAGTACAATACTATATTTATACCTAAAATCCATGGGTAAGTGGACTCATGTTGTATCATCTATCTCTCTTTGTATCTATCTTCTATCTATGTATCTTCTATCTATCTATCTATCTATCTATCTATCTATCTATCTATCTATCATCTCTCATCTGTCTATCTACCAACTATCATCCTCTGGGTTCACTGGGGTTGGTGGGTCAGTGACATGGGCAGCTATAAACCCAGGCCTCATAAGCTTGCAGCTCCACCGGTAACTTTTTTTTTTTTCCATAAATTTTGGACTAAATCCTGAAATGCAAGATCCAAGTTAACTGACTTGGGGGACACCCTGAGGTCAATTGGAGGAAGGAGATTGTTAAGCTCCGGGGAGGTGCCCCAACGTCTGAGCCCCTAGGGGGCAGAATGGTTAAGAGCAAGTTCAGATCCTGACTGCCTAGCTATTGCTCCTGTGACTCACGTTACTTAGCCTCCCTCAGCTTCGGGTTCTCATCTACAAAATTGGAAGGGTCACTGGGAAGATGACACGGTCACGAGTTAATGCATGCAAGGATTCGCTGTGTCGTGGTGGAGGGAGCCAGACCAGTGTCACTGGACATCTCTGTTCTCTGTAAAGTCCTGGGCCGTGAGCCCCACACTTGAGGCACATCTCCCCCACCCCGCTGGGAACAAGAGTACAAGGAGCCTGGAGTCCCCTGGGGTCTATCTGGGGGCACAAACGGGCAGACTGGGAGGGAGGAGACGAGGAAGCAGCAGGTGGTGGCAGTGATGTACCCCAGCCCCCTGTCCTTTGGGTTTCCAGAGCCCCGTGGTGTCCTTGCCATGGAAGCAGCTCAGAGGCCCCCTCCTGCTCCCCTACAGGAGCTGGGTCCACCCCCCCATCCATGCTCCATCCTCCCACACTTACCAAGCTCCCCCTGGCAGATATCTGTCCTGGTGGCCCCTCCAAGAATGAATTCTGGGTTTTCCACTATTTCCTGGAAAAACAAAGGCGTTACTGACATGAGGCCGGCCGCGTACGAGGCTAGTGCGCTTGGAGCAGCCCCAGCGTCTCTCCGTGTTCTGGGAGCAGAGGCCTTCTTCCTGTATTTGATTCTTTTCCCGTGGAGGGACACACAGACTCTCTGGGAGACAGCACCCCATGGGGAAAGGTCCTGCCTGCTGGGGGGCCTCTCGGTGCAGACCTCTGGTCAAACCAGCAACTCCTGCCACGCCTGGCTGCAGAGCAGGACCACGAACTGAAGATTCCCACTGCCACTCAGGCCCTAGGCTGGGAGTCGGGGGTGGGGGGTGGCGTGAGTTCAAGTCCTGACTTCTTGCTTATAGCCATTATACCTTCTGTGGGCTTCGAATTCCTCACCTTAAAGTGGGGTAATTACACACACCACAGACTAGTGTCTAGGATTAAATACAAATTTCCACTCCACCCATCCAGCTTTTCTTTTTTAAAATATGTATTGTGTGTTTGTGTATATATATATGTATATATATATATATATATATATGCAGTAAAACCTTGGTTTGCGAGCATAATTCGTTCTGCAAACATGCATGTAATCCAAAGCATTTGTATATCAAAACGAATTTCCCCATAAGAAATCATGGAAACTCAGATGATTGGTTCCACAACCCAAAAATATTCATATAAGAACAACTACAATACTGTAATATAATATAACAAAATAAAGAAAATACAAAATACATTTAAAAAACCCAATTAACCTGCACTTATCTCTGAAAACCTTCGTGGCTAGTGTGAGGGAGACAAGAGAGGAGGGTGATTGTGTGGGAAGACTTTCACTCTCACTGACGGAACCACTGCTACCTATGGGCTCAGTGGAATCTTTTTCTTTTTGTGCAACTTTAACAAGGAACCTATCCAATGATCNTTCGAATTCCTCACCTTAAAGTGGGGTAATTACACACACCACAGACTAGTGTCTAGGATTAAATACAAATTTCCACTCCACCCATCCAGCTTTTCTTTTTTAAAATATGTATTGTGTGTTTGTGTATATATATATGTATATATATATATATATATATATGCAGTAAAACCTTGGTTTGCGAGCATAATTCGTTCTGCAAACATGCATGTAATCCAAAGCATTTGTATATCAAAACGAATTTCCCCATAAGAAATCATGGAAACTCAGATGATTGGTTCCACAACCCAAAAATATTCATATAAGAACAACTACAATACTGTAATATAATATAACAAAATAAAGAAAATACAAAATACATTTAAAAAACCCAATTAACCTGCACTTATCTCTGAAAACCTTCGTGGCTAGTGTGAGGGAGACAAGAGAGGAGGGTGATTGTGTGGGAAGACTTTCACTCTCACTGACGGAACCACTGCTACCTATGGGCTCAGTGGAATCTTTTTCTTTTTGTGCAACTTTAACAAGGAACCTATCCAATGATCTAGAAGGAAACAAGGCATTCCTAAGCTCACTCTTGTATGCAAGAGCAAAGGACTGTCCACAGGGGCTTTGAAGCGACAAAAAATACACTCATGCCAGTCGTGGGCACCTTCCAATGTTCTGAAAAATCTCTGATTTCTGCTAAACAGCCTGAGACGGAGCATCTGAGTATGGGAGATGACCACCCACAATTCCATAGCAAGAGAGAGAGAGACAGAGAGAGACAGAGAGAGACAGAGAGAGAGAGAGAGAGAGAGAGAGCACGATCCATTGGCTCAGTTGCGATCATGTGACATTTGGCATCACGTACTACTCGTATTGCAAGACATTGCTGGTTTATCAAGTTAAAATTTATTAGAAATATTCACTCATCTTGTGGAACACTCACAGAACAAGTTACTTGCAATCCAAGGTTTTACTGTGTGTGTATATATATGTGTGTGTGTGTATTCTGTATATATACTGTGTATATGCGTATATATATATGTGTGTATATATACTATGTGTGTATGTATACTATTTGTGTGGGAGATATGTGCATTTATCTCTCATGTAACTTGACCTCAGTGCATTATATATATTCTATTATATATTTTACATATTATATTATTATGTATACATAGTTATTTACACATACATTTACATATACTGAGAGATATGTATAAAACAGTAACAAAAAAGCACTTGAATGCAATTATATAAAATTCATATATTCTTTCCAGTGTTCTGGGGCACCAGTCTCCATTCCTGGCATGGACCATGGCAAAGACCAAGACCCTGTCCCCTGCCCCTGTCCCCTGCCGAGTGAGGGGGGACAGACCATGAACAAGCAAGCAGACATACAAGTTCAGGAGGGAGAAGCACCTGAATGGAAAGTGAGGGCGCGAGATGCAGGTATTTTAGCTGGAGCAGTCAGGGAGGGTGTCCGGGGGAAGCAGACAGCGGAGTAGGGAGTCGTGTGAAGGTCGGGGGAGAGGAAACAACAAATCAGGAGACACAGAGGAAAGTTCTGGCATACAGCAGGTGCTTGGTCATTTTAACTGGATCCGAGTACAGGCTGAGTAAGGGATCTTCCCCCTTATTTCCAGAAACAGGCCTGGAGGGAGAAGGCCTCACCGGTCCCCAGGTGGATGCCTCCAGGGACCGATGTGCCCTGAATGGTCTTCCTCAAGCTCTCCAGGCCCCTGCTTCTCCTCTGGGCGGGGTCCCAAAGAATCACGGGAGCATGGCGATTCCTTGGCGGGAAGGGGAACTTCTCAAGACAAAGTGGACAGTGACGGAGCTCTCTCTGCAGCCCGCGGGGTGCAGTGACCACGACACCCAGAACATCTGCCCAGAGAATGCTGCTTGGATGTATGTTTACAGTATTTCAGGAAACTCGGCCAGGAGAATTTCTGAGCACTGTGCCGTGGGTTCGCCGCAAACCGAGGCCTGGCAGAGGGCTGACCAACATCCCATCTCGAATTCAGTCTCCTCTAGTTCTACCCTTTGCGCCAGGTAGGCCGGGGGTCTTGTCACTGGATCACTGCAGGCTCCGGAATGGCCAGAAAGGCAGCACAAGGTGGTGGGGGCAGCTCCTCTGTGCTGGTCTCCTGGCCGGCCGCTGGGGACCCTCCCACACCGCCCTCTCCCCTGGCTGAGCCCAGTTCCGCAGGGGGTGGGGGGTGGGTGCAGGTGGCTCAGAGCCGCAGGTGGTAAACCGGGAAGCTGAGGTCTCCGGCGTAGCTCTCCCCGATCAGCAGAGGGGCTCTGTGCAGGCCCTCTAACTTCTCCAGGCCCTGTCACGTGACACCCAGACCGCCCCCCTCCACCTTGGACATTCGGCGCCAGGTCCAGATGCGTATTGGAGGCCCTGCCCGAAGGGCACCCCGGGGACTCCCACGGTGCTCCCCGCACAGCCAGCCGCCATCAGGGGCCGCTATAGGGCCCTCGCAGGCAGGACCCCCACAGCCACGGCCGCTCACCCCTATATGCAAAATGGACTCTGAAGGCTGGCACATTCTGCCCGGCAGCCGTGAGCAAGACCCCAC
>NW_027551578.1:1867779-1900885 GCF_008692635.1 Crocuta crocuta | reverse complement strand
GCCTTCTGCTGGCCCATGCCCCCATCTGCGCCCACTATGCCCGCAGCAGCCACCGCCGCTCAGATCCATCTTGCAGTTACTAGTTTTTGTCCAGGAGAGTTTTACCGAATTGCATCAAACTGTGGACTGAAGGAGGAAAGCACAAAAGGAGAAAACTCAAACTGTCACCAAGTGAACCCCCGTCAGCCAGCCGGTGTAAAGCGACAGGGTCCCCGGATGTGTGGCTGGGACGGCGGTCAGTGCCGGGCGCCCGTGAGCAGCGGGTACGTGCGTCGTCCCCGAGGTTCTCAGTGCCAACAAGCGCTAGATGCCATCACGGAAGTGAGTCTCATGCGTGTGAAACGTGTGTGACCGGTGTAGGGGGGGAGGGGGGCATATACGGCCCATGTCTGTGTGCATCCGGGTGCACTGCGCGTGTGCCTGGGGCCCGGAGGCACGTTTGTTCACGTGAGATGCTGTTCGGGGGAATTGAGGATGAGGGTCACCTCCTACAGCGCTGCGATGGGAAGATCAGTCTTGGGAAACCTGATGCGAACCCAGACCATTCCCCGGACAGTGGGGGTCGAGGGGCTGGGCCTCCACACCACCGGCAGGTTTTCCTGGAGGACAGAGTACCAAGCACCTAGGAATGTTTGCTCAGGGCCTGTTCTGTTCACTTTGTCCATCATCAGGGGCTCGGCCACACACATCGACTTTTCTGTACTAAGGAGTTAATTTAAAAGGGGGAAAGTCACATTTCTAACAAATTCCGAGAGGCTGGGCCCTGTGATTGACAGCTGTGTGCTCCCAGGTCTGTGGAGGGCTGAGGACACTGGGCTGGGGGAGGGGAGTCCCAAAGCCACTCACGACCTCAGAAGGCACAGGGGTGAGCCGCCTGTGGGGCGCAGTCATAGCCACATGCCACAGTGTACCCGGGCTAGAGGGGTGTGGGCATCTTCACAAGGTGTCTGGGTTAGGCTGAGCAGTTAGGGAGGGGACAGGGAGTTGTGGAGGAAAAAGGCCAGATGAAACACTTGTGAGCTAAGGGAGTCGGGCTGTGGGCCCAGGGAGACTGGCCACTGGCTGACTGTACCTTGGCCGTCTGTGCCCAAGCCCCACCCCTCCCCACTCAGACCCACAGCCCTTTCGGTGAGGTCCCCTGGAGGTGATCTCACTTTCTCCCCAAGCACAGCCTGTCACCCCAACCCCACTGTGGGCCCCAGACGATCCCCCTCAGTGCACCCGTGCCCTGGGCTCCCTGGGGGGCAAGGCTGGCTGCCCGCTACCCTCTGTCTTCTCTGATTCCGGCCGCTCTGGGGCTCACCCCCCGCCTGCAAAGCACAGCTGTGTTTGACAAGAAGGTGGTGCTGGGGAGGGCACCCCGCCCCACGGTCCCCTGCGCAGCTCTGCACCTACCGCCCCGGCTCGCACCCTCTAAGTGCGTGGGCGGAAATGCCAACAGCACCCAAGCCACACAGGCCTTCTGGAGGGACACGGCTGACATTTCCCTGCTGCCCCTTGCCCGGTGACCCTGGACCTCCGTCCAGCAAGAGGAGTATCAGTCCTCACCCCCCACCCAGCCCCTTGCTCCTGATTTCACAGAAGTCTGCGAAACCCCACGGCTAGGAAGCAGATAGGTGTGTTCCCGGGAATGAGGACAGAAGGGACGCCTCAGGGGCACGCAAAGTCAAAGGCAGAGCAGATTCTGAGAAAGAGTGGGCAGGATGGACAGCAACACAGTGGACCTGAATTAAGATAAAGACGTCATTGGCCCCTTGGCCGAGGGCGGAGGGGCTGGGGTGTACCAGGGACCCTGGTCCGTGAGTGGCAGCCTCACCCATCATTTGGGGCAACCCCAAGGGAGCTCAGTAGCGAAGATGACCGCCTCCTAGAGCTGAGATTCGGGATTCTGGAATCCCTCGGGGGTGCCGGGAGCCCTTATTCCACAGGGGGCACCTCCGGGAACGGGAACAAAAGCGTTCTCCGCCCTGGCCAATGTGCATTAACCTTTTATGCTGGAGAAAAGTCCAACTCTGGCAAAGAGAAGGGGAGTTGTAGGCAGCAGAATTACAGGTTAAGCCAGAGGATGCAGGTGTGGACCGCGGGGCAGGGCGCCTATTGGGCCCAGAGGTGATGGTGTCCGGTTACAATTCCAGCGGGTGCGATCACTTATTTACAGGCTCTTTTCTGCGTACTCTACACGTTAACACAGTAATCCCTGCAATAGCCCAGCATGAGGGGCAGCATTATTACCCTCCTTCTGTGATAGAGAAAAGTGAGGGTTTCTGGCGCACTGTTCGGACACCCCCAGCAGCGGGGAAGGGCCTGTTCCCTCGGTTGGGGGTGTTGAGAAAGCTACCTCTTCCAAGGTCACGGCTTTCAGGGGTACCACATCCAGTGACTCATTTGTGAAGGGCACAGACACAGGTGCACCTGTCACCCTGACCCCAGGAGACCCCGAGAGCCCATCCCAGCACCAGAGCACCCCATGCGGCTCACTGCGGCCTTTTTGGGGCCACATCACAGCCCCAAGTTTCCTTCCGCCCACCCCTGCTCGGTCTTCCCACAGATGTTGGTCCCAAGGGCACCCATGATAAACTGATAAGCGTCCTGCGAGCACTCTTTGTGCGGGGTCCAGAGAGGAGGTCAATAGGCTGCAGGTGGCTTTGCTCTGGGGTGGGTGGGACAATCACTGCCATTTACTGCAAACTGTTGCTGGACATTGGATCTACATTGGTCGTCTCTGTTCCGCCTTCACAGGCTCGGGGAACCCAGTGCCAGGACCACAGTGGCAGCGTGGGACCAGCACCCAGGGCCTCTCCTTCCGCCCAGCCCTTTCTGTGCTCTCCCTGCCCCCACAGGAGCCCCTCCCAGGCCAGTCCCCACCTGGAGGGAATGACAGGCAGAGGCGCCCGGGCAGAGGTCAAGGCCTGACTAAACCAGCACAGCAAATATTGACTCCTTGTGCGAGCCACCGGCTGGCACTCCTTGGGACCATCTCCTTCAGTCTGTTGGGGGTGGGGCAGCTCAGACGCTGGCTCCCCCCTGGGAAGGGGGATGCATGCTTCGGGGAGAGAAGCCTTGTTTTCCGAGTGTCCCATCCGTCACATTACTGAGCACTTGCTGAGTGAGGGTGCATCCACACTGAGCACCCCGGGCTGCGCCAGAAGCTACAGGCACATAACGTGCACCAGCACGTGGCGAGAGCGTGTCACTTGAGACTTGGCTCGGATAAGCTTTGATTCCCACTTACCGCTTACTGACAAGCCCCTCTCTGGCTCTGGGTCCCAGTCCTGGGCTCACCTGGGTGGGAGTCAGAGAGCTGGGGATGGGTGGAGCCAGACACCAATGGCACCTCCCGGGGAGCGTCCCTGACCCGCCGGTCGTGCCCCCTGTGTGTTGTTTCCTGCGCAAACCGCACAGCATCTCAACAGTAGACTTGGCCGATGTGCTGGCAGATGTGTCTGTGTGCAGCCCACCCTCCCGGCACCCCCTCTCCTGGGCTGCTGAGCCTCACCCCTGACTGCCAACCCCCTCAGCTCCTACGGGACTCACCCCTGGCCGTTTCCACACGAAGGGGATCTGGGGCCTCTCGCTGTAGAAGAGAGAGGAGCTGTTGGCCGGGAAGTCCGCGTCCTCAAACAGGATGCCCTTCTGCACGCACTCCTGCCTCAGCTGCTCGAAGCTCTGGCCTGAGGAGTGGGTGGTGCGCGCGTCCTTGGGAACCGGGTGCTTCTGGGGCCCTGGGGCCCTATAGAGGTAGGGCATGGCTGCTCCCCCGTGGGTCAGCCACAGGTGGGAAGAAGCGAGGCGAGTGTGTGAGGAGGGAGCCAGCTCGGGGCACCTGGGCTGAGTGGCCCTTGGCCTCCACCTGTTTGCCTGGGAACCTCCCTGTTAAGGCTGAAACAAGGCACGCCCTGATGGCAAACTGCAGAGAGAGCTCTCTGCCTCCCTCCTGACCTGCGGACCCAGAGGGAGCAGCGAGCCTGGGCCAATTCCGGGCAGAAGCAGCAATGCTGAATGAGCTGGGGAGACCCCATGGGAGAGAGAGGATTGCTTTATGGGGAAAGGGAGCAAGAGAGCAGATGGGTCCGGGAGGGGGCAGGCAGTGTTTGTTGCACGGGAGGAGAGTGCATGGGGTGGTCTTGAATCATATCTGAAGTCATGGAGCAATGAGGGAGGAGGGTGAATCATCATGGCACTCAGTACATGAACGGAGCTCACCCGGCTCTCTCTCAGGCGGCCTTGTTTTGATTCAGAGCAGGGGTGGGCAGACTTGTTCTGTAAAGAGCCAGCTAGTCAACATTTCCGGCTCTGTGGGCCTCATGGTCTGTGTTACAGCCATTCCACTTTTTGGGTCATAGCGCAAAAGCAGCCACGGATGCCGCGTAATGAATCGGCACGGCTGGGTGCCAATAAAACTTTACTTACAAAAGCAGACGGAGGGCCGGATGTCATCCAGCCAGAATTTGGTGACTGGCCCCCCATACAGGTGTACTCACAGCAGCCGTCCACCCCTCCTCCAGGGTACAGGCGCCTCTGTTCTCCAACATTCCTGGCAGTAGGTGCCGGGAAACATTTGCAAAACAGACATCATATCAATAAAATTTCGTGTCCTTTAAAACTCTATGAGAGGACTTCGCATGTGAGAAGAAATGAAGTTTGGGGATTGGAGGTGGTTATAAAACTATAAACTATAGTTATAAACTATAAAGTTTAATAAAAGCATTAGCCACTCCGTAAAGCCCCTGGTCTTCTAAACACTCTACAACGATCTCTCTGCGATCCTCGAAATAGTAACAGTCGCTGCTCGAGTCACAGGGTCTTGCGTTAAAAGCCCAGGACAGAGTTTTTACAGGATCCCCCTGAAGGGCCTAAGTAATGCCATTTTGAGATTAAGGCCTCCATTCGGAGAGCAACCACGGGCTGCACATAGCCCCAGTACCAGGAAAAACTTTAGCTGAAGCCACCCACGGACTACCCTCAGGTCAGCCAATCAAAAAAAGTTAAGAAAGATAGGAGTAACATTCCTGTGGTCTGAGTCAGGGTCTGGGGACTATAGATAACTATGTACAAACTAGCCAAGCACCCACCGCTTGCCTGAACCCCGCGTGGGCCCTTTAAACTCACCTCATAATTGGTAATTTTCAAAGGATTCTCAAAGGTCATGATTGGGTCCCGCCAAAAGTAACGAACACCTCACAGATACTTAATGGTCAAAACTGTTGCCATGGGTGCTGTACAACTATGATTGGTGCTTATGTGATGATGCTATGCGTACAACGTGTGCACTGTAACACCCCCGTCCCTTACCCCATAAAAACCCTGCTCGCTATTGTTCGGGGCATCTCCTTGCTGTCACTGTGCCAGTTGATGGGTGAGCCCCTGCTCAAGCTTGTAATAAAGACCCTTATGTACTTTCATCGGTGTCGCCTCCTGGAGGTCCCTGGGGACTTGCGACTCAGGCATAACACCCCAGTTCTCAGGACTTTCACTTAGTTCCACACACTTTCTGTCGCGTGGATCCTGCATATTGTTTTACTGGGAATGTGTAGACGTCGAAGTGGGGGACATCTGGCTTGATCTCCTAGTTTTGCCTGGGGTGACCTTGGACAGTCTGTGCCTGTTTTCTCAGCGTGAGGCAGGTCAACATGGGTCCCCGGGGCTGCGGTGGGATTATGGGATCATGGCAACTTGCAGAGTCCCGCACATGTGGGGTCCTCGCTGTCCCCTGCCCCATCCCACAGACACCGGCTCTCACAACCCCACTTCTGAGGCTCTTTTCTTGTGTCTCCTCATCCGCACAACAAAGGCTTCTGCCATGGTTCTGTATTAGAAACTGGAGCCGCCGAGTCCTGTGTCCCAGCAGACAGCTCTACTTAGCAGTGATTAAGGACAACAGCCAGGGAAACAGGTGTGACAGCATGAGGGCCATCCATTTCTGGTGGCACCTCCATCAAGGAAATGATCACCAGCCCAGGTTCCTGAGAATTTCCCCTTCAAATGCCCCAGCGGAAGTGAAATTTAGCACCCACCACGCCACTTACTGTCCGACCTTCCCCACGCTCCAGGAATTGTGTCCTCACTCCATTCCCATTACAAACCCCTCTCTGGGCAGGGGTCTTTCCACCCTGATCTTTCCTGGGGACTGGCAGAATCTGTTTGTTTTTAACTAAAAACCGATCTCAGTTACTGGGAAATCAGAGAACTGTGCTGTCATTTGTGACCAATGCAAAAATGCCTCTGAGTGGAAAATGCACTAAAGCGTTTAGTGAGCTCCAGCCTATTGGGGTTCATCTTGCGTGCTGCTCCCCAGGGCCACGGTGCCAGCACGGAGGACAGGATCCTGCCCCAGGGCATCTGCCTGTGGGTTCTCAGGTGTTATTATGCGCTCAGCCTTCCCGACCCCTCCCAGCCCTGTCCCTTGAGAAACAGCCTGACCCTGGGGCAGGAAGGCAGATTCCGTGTGCAGATGTCCCTGCAAGAGCTCATTGTCACAGACTCGGGGCTGCATCCGGGCGCCTCTGAGGCCCGCCCCCCAGCCTGGCCCTGCGTACCAGCTGTGGGCATATCGGCTGGATGAGCCTTGAACCAATGCCTCAGGAAAGCAGATACCGTTCTTGAGTTTCATTTTCCAAACCTCTGCTGCTTCTCAGGATGGAACACGCTTAGAGGAACTTCAGTGACACTGTCTGGAGGCCTGGCAGGCCCTCGGAAACGCTCTCAACACCTTGGGGGGAAGGTCCGAGGGTCTGCCCGCGGGAAGGCGGTGTCTTGTCATAAATTCTGTCTGCTTGTCCCCAGCCTAGCGACCTGGGAGGCTTTGAGCCCTGTGAGCCTCCAGGGACCATTCGTCATTTTAGCTGTATTTCCTTCCCCTTGGCAGAGCGATCTGCTGAAGTGAATTCTAAATTAATCGATCCTTAACCAGGGCCTCGGGGGACCTTCCGGTCCTCCCCCTCCACACCCTTGGCCTGCAATGAATACGTTTTATTCTCCTTTCTCCAGAGCAAGCCCAGGTGTTAATGCTCAGGGCACAGGGATGCGAAGATCATGCCTGGGGGGTGGGGGGGTGGGTGTGTGTGTGGGGTCTGTGACGCTTCCGGGCAAAACTCAGGAACCAAAGGTCTGAACCCTCTTCCGGGTGCAGTGTCTTTGTCTTCGGACTCCAGTGGGGTCGGACATCACAGCAGGAGAAACTCCTCACAAGCACACACAACAGATTTGATCCTGTAACGGGATGGTCCTGTTCTCCGTGCCTGGCTCAGCAGGCGATGGGTGTGGTCTGTGCTCGCCCCCTGCTGTGCGGGGCGGGGCCGAAGAAGACACCAGATCGGAGGGGAGCCAGGGCGCATGCTCAGTGTGCAGGTGGGCGGGGCCTGGCTTGCAACAGGTGTGGTAGGCCAGATGGTGGGAAGGGACAGGTTCCCTTTGGAGAGTTAGTGTCAGGGCTTCCTGGTGGGGTGCTGGGATGGGGCTTCCTGCTCTCCGACCCAAGAAAAAGAACGGATGAGGGACAGACCTAGACATTCAAAGCTTTGGATATGATGGTAGGAAAATGCCCTCGTCATTGCTGGTGGGAGTGTAGAGTGTAAACTGTTATAAGCGCTTTGGACATGGTTTATTAAAATCTATCAAAAGGGGCGCATGGATGGTTCAGTCAGTTGAGCATCTGATTTCGGCTCAGGTCATGATCTCGTGGTTCCTGAGTTCGAGCCCCGGGTCTGGCTCTGTGCTGACAGCTCGGAGCCTGGAGCCTGATTCAGATTTTGTGTCTCGCTCTCTCTCTGCCCCTCCTCCATGCGTGCTCTGTCTCTCTCTCTCTCTCTCTCTCCCTCTCTCTCAAAAATGAATAAAGATTAAAAACTAAAAAGATAATAAAATCTATCAAAATTACAAATGTCCAGGCCCCCCCACCCCCTGAGCTAGCCATTCCTCCTACCAACTTCTCCAGCAGATAAACCTACAACCACGAAAAGGGAAAGATGCGCAACCTTATTTATTTCATTGCAGTGCTATTTGCTTTAGAAAAAAGTTGAGAAGCACTTGGGGACGACTATTAGGGGTGATAATAAAAAAATTATGGCACAGGGGCGCCTGGATGGCTCAGTCAGTTAAGTGTCCGACTTCGGCTTGCGTCATGATCTCACGGTTGGTGAGTTCGAGCCCTGCGTCTGGGTCTCTGTTCTCAGCACAGAACCTGCTTTGGATCCTCTCTCCCTACCCAGGGACCATTCTCCCACATGTGCACCCTCTTTCTCTCTCAAAACTAAACAGATGTTTTTTTTAAAAATATGGCACAGATAACCATGAAATTGAACACCACGAAGACTGAAACTTTACACCAACACGGATGGCCGCTGGCTATTCTTCTGAACAATCCAGAGTGTGCAGAGTCTCCATTTGTGGAGAAAGGGAGGAGAGAGCATGTGTTTCTAGCTGCTTAAGAAGCTCTTAGAAGATACACCAGGCATATTAAGAGGGTTCCCTCTTCTGGGGATAAGCTAACCAGAGCTAGGGTGTCAGGGAGACTCCTCCATAAGCCTTTTAATCCTTTTTTATATTTGTAACCTTATAGGCTTACGCAATTGAATCTAAGTCTCATGCCCAGGAGATAGTCAGAGTCGACATCAAATGGGCAGTTAGACAGTGAGCAGGGACACAGAGGGCCCATGAAGGCCCCTGTCCTCCCTTCCAACATACCGAGTCCCTCTGGCCTCAGGAACCTGGTGGGGTGCATCCCTTCAGCATGGAATGTTCTCCATGCTCCCCCTCCTGGGTCTCCGAACTAACCCCCTCATACTTGACCACTGTGCCCAGCAAGTGACACTCACAGTGTGTGTGAAGGGGCTTTTACAGTAAGTGCTGGGACTGGGACAGAATCTTGGAGTTCACACACTTTCTCCCCCCTCTGCAGAAATATAATTTCCTCTCTTTTGGTGCTTGTTTTGCCCTTGGGCCCTACCCACAGTCATCCTACCCCTTTCCATGTTGTTGTGTACAACAGGGAGTTTGCAGCCAGTTTTAAGCATTATTGTCTTAGGCATTCTTCTGGCCAAAGCTGGGTCCCCTTGAGGTAAGCATTGTCTCCAGTGTCTGCCCTATGGCATTTGGGTACAGAGAGAAGGGCCTCCGTGGTGCCTGAGACAGACCAGAGGTCCCCAAGTCTCCTGGCCTATCGTGGATCCATCCCAGAGGGCTTTCATTCTAAGGTGGGAATGACCCTTATGTCACCATAGACAGTAAAAAGTCTAACTTGAAGCTCAAAGCCAATCAGCAATGTCCTCATTCTAGAGGGGCTCTGTCTCTCCTGCCAAGAAGGCTTGCAAAGGAGGTTCAGGAGGCGTGGTCATGAATGCTGTTTCTGCCTCCTAGAAGGTGAGAGCTAGGGCTCCCTCTGCTACCTCTCATGTCCACACTGGGAAACTCTCACTTCCTCCCCTAGGATGTGTCCTTCCTGGAATAGCCCGCATTCCACCACCTGGGTCTCCTCTCCTCCCCAGTGAGGCACCCAGCCTCCCCTCAGCGGGAAGGAGCCTCACATTGGCATTGCATCATGGGGCAGGAGGTCATCTTTGGGCACGCGGCCCAGATCTCCCCCATGTGCTCTGCCCAGTCTTTGGTCTCAGGGGTTTGGCTGCAGGCAACTTGCAGTGTGGAGACACACACACACTCATCAACTCCCTTGAGGTTTCCGGGAACTGCTCAAGCTGCCTAGATTTCCCTCAGCTGCAGGCTGACTTTCTGGCTTGATGGTGGAATATAGTTTCCTCCAAGACTCAATCACCCCAGATAAGCACCAGGCTCATGCCCTATGGCCCAAGGTGGCACTGCTGAGGTTGCCTTTATAGTCCTGAGGGGGTTAATGCTTTACAATTTCAGTGTGGAAGGAAGCTCAGTATCCCTGGCTTCCTTCTGCTGACCCTCCAGCACCTCTCTCCCTGAAAGGGTGATCTCATTCCGAGATGACAGCTTCTCTGGGCTCCCCGAGGAGTGGCAGGTTGATGCTGGCCACAGATCCTGGGGTGCCCTTGAACCCCTGGTGCAGCAGAATGGGAATTTACTCTCCACGGTTTCACTTGCAAACACTCTAACTTGACTTTAAAAAAAAAAAAAAAAGGACACATTTTTATCACCTCTTCCTCTGGAGCCCCCGTTTCCATGCAGTAGTAATCATTGAATTTAAATTTTGCCGTGTGGCACCCTCTTTCATTTTAAAATAGTCTCTTGCCCTGTAAAGTAGCAGTCACTTCAAAGTTCAAACACCTTCTGAGGCCATTTCTCCCCACTCAACGGTCTTCCTTTCCCTTCTTCCTTCCAACAGGGGGGATCTGACTTCTTTCCAGTATAGGGGGTATCTGACTTATTCAGGGCATCAGGGCAGGGGCCTCTGGGCATTTACCTCTTTTCTCACTGCATTTTTGGCAGATGGTTCACAACTAGAGTCACTTGTGTTTCAATTTCTTTTTTTTAAGTATTTATTTATTTACTTATTTATATTTATTTAATTTATTTAGAGATGGGGAGAGGCAGAGAGAGAGGGAAAGGAGAATCCCAAGCAGGCTCCACACTATCAACATGGAGCCCTGTGTGGGGCTCGAACTCGCGAACTGTGAGATCAGGACCTGAGCCGAAATCAAGAGTTGACTCTTCATTCTCAGCAGTCCCCTCCCCGACAGTGGAAATGGTCACAGTGAGGCTGCCCAGGGTCATGTGAGCACCCTTCTTGCAACTAGAGAGCTACTCATCTCATAAACCTCATCTCCTGGGGATGGGAGTGGACCTTATTCCCAGGTCTTCCTGGCCGCCCAGACTGCATCGCTCAGGCTCTGCCTCTTAGGTGTCCCTGGGAGAGACGGATTCAGAGCTCAGGTGGAGAAACAGGAGAGAAGGAATTTGTTTGGTGTATTGTGGGTGCAAGGTGCTGGTGGAGGCATTTGGGTCCTGATGGCCTGCATGCGACAAGCTTGTGGTATCCTGTGTGAGGATGTCGTGTCCGCCTGAGGAACTAGGTCTCTGCCTCCAAGTGACAGTGACAGTGGCATTTCTATAAAGAAGCCACATGATGGCACTGAGCATCACTTCTGGCTTTGTTCTGGGTCTCTGGCAAACTGTTACCTCTGTTCTCTTAATAAACGTTCTTTTGCTTTTTTCTTTATTTAAAAACTTTTTGAAAGAGAGAAAGCGAGGATGAGCAAGGGAGGGGAAGAGAGAGGGAAACACAGAATTGGAAGCAGGCTCCAGGCTCTGAGCTGTTAGCACAGAGCTGGACACGGGGCTCAAACTCACGAACTGGGGCTCGAACTCACGAACTGTGAGAACATGACCTGAGCCGAAGTCCAATGCTTAACCTACTGAGCCACCCAGGTGCCCCTCTTTTGCAAGTGTGGCCTGCAGCCAGGGATCCTGGGGCCTGTGGGAACTCTTGGCTTATTTGCACGTGATATTTGGGTCCTGGAACCTGGGTGGGCTCACAGGCCTCCCTCGACCTGAACAGCCTCAGTGCCACTTCTTGTCTGGTGCCCACAAAAGCCCCCTGTGAAGCTGTCTGCTCCCACAGATGCAAACAGAACCTGGCGCAGAGAGCACTGTTTTCTGAGTCCTCTACAAGCGTTTGGGGTTTTCTATTGCTCTCCGTCTGCAGGTGGGACCAAGAGGAGTGTTGGGTGGGTGGAGGCTGTGACTTCAGACATGGGAGCTCATTCTTACCTTTGGCTTCTCCCCCTCCCCCCACCCCATTACCAGGAACATCTCCCATTTCCTCTCCGTGCCCCATGGGAACGTTCCTTACCCCGTACACTCCTTCTCTCTGACTCTTTGACTTAGGGTATTCAGTGACCTTAGTATGCCAGGTTTGGCTCTAGGTACACAAAAGAGTTTGGGGAGTTTAGAGAAAATTCTTTCTCAACTAACTAACTGTGCTTATCTTCAGATTGTGATCTCACTGTGGGCTTCCAGTCTCTATTTTGAAGCTCAGGGCTGGACCCTTGGTTGGTTTCTGTCCTTGTAAGGTGATTGTAAATGTGGCCACAGAGGTTTTGCAGCCGCCCTGGTACGAGGAGAGTCTGTGTTCCCACCCTGAGTCTGGGGCTGCCTAGTCCGCATCAGGACAAGGCTGCAGATTCATTGGCCTGTGAGTCCCCGGCCTGGGCCCCTGGACACCTTGGGGCTTCTGCCTGGTCCTGAGAACCCTTCTGGTACCGCATCCACAAGTCCTGGCGGGTGAGCTGCTATGCGAGGGACTGAGGGGAGAGAGGGTCCAGCCATCTCGGTGGTCCAGAGGCCCCCCTCCCCCGGCTCTGTCGTTCCCTTCCGAGCCAGCTTAGGCGGAGGCAACAGAGTCCTCCTCCCCCAGAACACGGAGCCCAGTGGGACCTGATGTAAAACGCCAACCACAGACTCATGGAGAACAGCGTGCTGTTTAAAGCCCTTCAGTTGGAGGTGTTTGTTATGTAACAGAAGCTAACTGATACAGCTCCCGTGAAATAATAAATAAGGAATTAATGGGACAGTCATCATGCGGCAGCTAAGAACCAAGCACGACTGGGGGTGGGGGTAAAAATCCACTGGTTTGGGATTTAGTGTTGAAAAACTATCCCTGGGTGGCTTAGTTGGTTGAGTGTCTGACTCTTGATTTTGGCTCAGGTTGTGATCCCAGGGTTGTGGGATCAAGTCCCGTATCTCTCTCTCCCTCTGCCCCACCCCCTGACTCATGGGCTTTCTCTAGCTAAAGATAAATAAATAAATAAATTAATTAATTAATTAATTAATTNAGGTCAGTTCAGTTGGCTTCGGGGAGGGCTCAGCTGAGGGTTGTACAAGGTCTCCAAGGGTCGACCCAGGAGGACAACAGGGGTCTTTTAGGACAGTCACCACCATCACTGGGACCTCCTGGCTTTGGATGAGAAAGCAGCACACGAGAGCTAGAGAAACCCTCACCCCCATGGCATTGATCCCATTGGCTCTGTGAGGGTATAAATTGTCCTGACCCTAATTCCTGTACATAAGACCTCCTATCCCAGATATTAATCCACCCCAAGTCTCCACTGGATCACCCAAAGGACACATGGATTGGGGTGAGTCTGGGAGGTTCCTGCCTTCCTTTCCAGAGATACTATGGGGGATTTGCTCTGGGTCTCGAAGATTCTTCTATCCTAAGTCCAAGCACCACATCAGGCACCCTCTGATGCATCAGAGGAATTAGCCCAGAACATCCAGGCAGAAGACTCAACTGTCCCAGATCATCCCAAATCCAGAAGGCCTGACAATGACACAGCCTGTCCCAGGGTCCCAGGAGGAGTCCAGCCTAGCTTTGAGGAGCCCTTGGATTTCCTGGAACATCGGGCATCATGGACCTTGGTTTTATTTTGAGCTCGTTTCTAGGGATACTGGACCAAGGGAGGCCAGAAGCTCCAGGGAACTTTGTCAACAAGCCATGTGGCTCTGGGCATGAACAATGTGGAGTCGGAAATGTCCTGAAGCATCTTCCATCATGTAGGAGGAAGGACAGTCACCGGTAGCCACCAAGGCAATTTCTGTGCCTGCCCTACAGGCCCCTGTCACCTGGGACTTTTTCCTGCCCAGTCAGCAGACTCCAGGGATGTCTGTTGTGAGAATCCACAGCTAAGATTCTCTGAGTGTCACTCACAACTCTCCTGGCGAGGCTGGGCCAGGGATGGCCAACTGGCAACCCTGAAATTATCTCTGGTCCCTGCTCATTTTTCTAGTCTAGGAAATCCAGAGTTTTCACCAGATTCCCCAGTGAGCTTGTTTCCCTTGAGTTGAAAACCACTCATCTCCAGTGTGATGTCCAGAACTACCATTGTTGTTGATTTTTGAGATTCAGTAACACAAAACAATAATCAGAACGAAAAAAGATACTTTCACCTCATAGGTATCTTAGCCTTATCAACAATATCATATGATTGGGCACTTATTATTTTAATTACAGGGAACATTGACAAATTTGTTGCTTGCTATAAGCAGGGACATAGTGAAGAGAGCATCATTCCTGGGAATGACTGCTGACAAACAAGGTTCTTTGCTACCAGAGGTCAAAGCTTGTATAGCTCTTCTATAGCAGGAAAGAGATGGAATTAAAAAAAAAAAAAAAACACCTCTCATTGCAGACATTTGTAAATTCTCCATAGTGCTGCTGAGGTTATTAAAATAATTAATTATATTAAAAAGACCCCATTTGCCCTCTCTCTTACATCATACATCCAGCTGCCTATTTAGTAATTGACATTGATTTTATTTAATTCCCATCCCTTTCTGTGGTAAGGGTTTATCTTCAGCATCTCTTCACGTGTCTACCTTTTGTTACTTTTCATTTCATCTTTTTGACACATCATTTTCAGATTCTCATAAATTGTATTCTACATTGGGAAAGGTGCCATTAGGCAGCAAACACATGCTATGTTTGCGCAGATGAATGGCTCAGGAAAAGAACTATTTGTCTCCTTTGAGCTAATGGCTTTCATAAAATCTCAAAGCAATCCTTATGCGCCAACGTTCAAAAGGGATTTATTAGCTCAGGCTCCCATGAAAAGATAATTTATAAAGTCACTGACTGTCAGTCCTAGCTATAAGGACATAAAGGAACATAATAATTGCTTCTTTTTGAGAGGGCTCTTGTCATCAGACTACTATGGCATGAACTACTACAGTAACAAGTTCAATTACGGTGTCTGATGTATAAATATAGTTTCCTGCTTAACTTAGGTAATTAAAAAATGCATGAGCTGCTGGGGATGTAAAAACGGTGTAGCCACTTCGGAAAATAGTCTAGCAGTTCCACAAGTGATTAAACACGGTTACTGTAGGACATAGCCACCCCACACCTAGGCATCTTCCACCCCCAAAATGAAAATATATGTCCACACAAAACCTTGTTCATGAGTGGGTGTAGCCATGTTATTCACCAATAGCCCAAAGGTAGAAACAATTCATATCAACCGCTGAATGGATAAGCAAAATGGGGTATGTCCATACCGTAGAATATGAGCAGGTCCTAAGAAGGCATGACGTGTGGACACACGCTACCACATGCAGAAACCATGGAAATGTTATGCCAAGTGAAAGAAGCTAGTCACAAAAATCCACATATTATATGCAATAGCCTGAACGTCTGTGTGACTCCCACTGCCAAATTCATAGGTTGAAACCTCACCCCCAATGCGATGGAATTTGGTGGTGGAAACTTTGGGAGGTGATTAGGTCATGAGGACACAGCTCTCAGGAATGGGATGACTGTCCCGTACAAGAGGTTCAAGAAAGCTCCCTTGTCCCCGTCACCACGAGGGACTCAGTGAAAAGATGGTAGTCTATGAACCAAGAGATGGCTTCTCCCCAGATACCAGATCTGGTGGTGCTTTGAACTTGGGACTTTCTCAGTTTCTAGATCTGTGACAAATAAATGCTTGGTGTTCAAGCCACACAGTCTATGGTATTTTTGTCAGCAGCCCAAATGGACCAAGATACTCTAGGATTGCATGCATATGGATGACCAGAATAAGAAACTCTGTAGAGAGAGCAAATAGGTTAGTGGTTGCCCAGGGCTGGGGGAGACTGGGGGGCTTGGGGGGTGATAGCTACAGGATCCGGGTTTCCTCTGCTGTGATGAAAATGTGCTCAAACGGGCTGTGGCGATGGTTGCACATACCTGTGAACTTCCTAAGCATTGTGAATTCTATACTTAAAAGAGGTGAATTGTGTAATATGTGAATTATATCTCAATAAAGCTGTTTGTGAAAGATGTGTGTGGCTTCTGCGCTTAATTTTGCCCCTGATCATGTTTAATACAGCTGTGTGCTGCAAATGTGATTTAGGTTTTAATAGCAACAATAATACTAGTACTAACAATAACTGCCACATAAGATTCTTGGCTATCCCGTGCACGCGGTTCTGTACATGTTTAGGTTCTTCAAGCTACGCAGACTGAGCCATGTAAATCAGGCAGAAAGGCATTTAACAGAAGGGCTCGGGAAACCCAGAGAATGGACAATGGCTGGGAGAACTAAGAACCAGACATGGAGATAAGCAGGAAGTGGGGGAGATCCAAGAGCAAGGAACAGGAACATTCTCGAAGCAGAGGTGGAAGCCGGGGTGACTTGGAGCCAGCTGTCCCCACTGTTAGCACCCTTGTGCTTTGGATTCCAATGCCAGGCGGCTGCCCGTTAGCCTAAGGAGGGCAGAGTGTCCTAACGGCTCTTCCAGATGCTACCAAAAAACCACAGGGGGCCAGGTGCCAAAAAGAGACCGAAGCACACTGCAGTCTCCAGGGATGTTTTTGGTTTTGTCCGGGGCGAACCGCGCAGCCCCAGCAGGAAATAGAGCTTCCAGATTTTGCAATTTGGCCCCAAAGTGCTGCTCGAAGAATCACATTAGGCAGTAGAGTGGTGTGTGGCTGACTTAGAAATAAATCTGGAGTGGAGAAAACATTTAATTAAACCCTGAATATGCGAGTAACATATCCCTCCTTGCTCAGCCCCCATTTATACTTCAGACCAGTGTTCATGCTCCAGATGTTGTGAAAATCCTGGGGATACAAAACGTTTTTGAAATAACGGTTCTGATGGAGACCAAAATGACGAGAAATCAATCAAGTTAAAAACAACAACAACAACTTTGTGTTAAACCTTTGTCTATAAAGATTCAATCTGTTTCAGAGCTCGGAGGCAGAAAAGTATTTTAGGGGCTGACTTGCCCTAAACACACGTGTTTTCTCCGCTGCACCAAGAGATGAAAGATATATGCAAAACCTTTGGATTTAGGGTATCGTCTTTCTTTGAATTTTGATACCTTTTTTTCAAACTCCCTTAAATGTATGTGAGACATTTTTATTTAAAAATTTTTTAATGTTTATTTTTGGGAGAGACAGAGCATGAGTGGGGGAGGGGCAGAGAGAGAGAGAGAGAGACACAGAATCCAAAGCGGGCCTGACGCAGGGCTTGAACTCACAAACCGTGAGATCATGACCTGAGCCGAAGTCGGATGCTCAACTGACTGAGCCACCCAGACTCCCCGAGACATTTTTCTTTTAAATAGTAAAGTCAAGGTCCTGGAAAGAAATAGGCAATACACCCAGTTGGGCAACTGAAAAGGGTTTAATCAATGAACTATTTACCAAGATGTGGGCAGGAAAAATATAATAGGTTGAGCAGCTACCTGGGGCTTGGAGCAGCAGAGGCACCTTTAGAACCTCCAAATCTGGGGGGAGGGTTTGGTAGGGGGGCAGATCCAGGATGGGGAGGGTGGGCAGGAGCTGATAGAAGAAGGTGCAGTGCCCGGAGGGACTACTATAGAAAGCAGGGACTGCAGGAGTGGTGGGCAGGATAAATAATGATCATCTCCCACACTGGCACGGACCAACTAGAAGCCCGGTCAAGGAGCCCTGTGACACCATCCATGTAGATCAGCCTCCCGAGGGGACAGAGAAGGCTGGCGAAGGCTGGAATGCCCATCTAGAGGGACGACCAGATTAGCCAGCCTGGGACCCCACTGCTCAAAGNTCAGAGAGTGGGGCGGGGCCTGGGGAGGGGCCGAGCACGACAAGGATGGCGCTTTCCCTTCATGTAACCTCTGCATTGGGTTTCTCAAAAGGACCTTCAATTAATTGTGATAATCATTTAAAAATAAAAAGTGAAAAATAGTAAACATGGTTTGGATATCATTTAGTTTGAAGTAAGCAATGACACCTTGGTCCACTCTCAGAAGGAGAAGGGCCGTGACCCTGCATCAGTGTGAGGGTGGGGGCGAGCAGGTGGGTGGGGATCTTGAGGGAAGTCCCTGGGGGTGACTGGCAGGCAGCGGTGACATTGGCTCTGGTCTCCCACAAGAGGGCAGGAGGCCTCCAGACCCCAAGCACAGCCCTGAGCCAAGGAGTTATCTGATTATTGGCCACCTTTTCCTTCAGAGTGCTTCTGGCTCTGGTCTTTCATCAAGACGATAAGCATAGTCAGTTATTTATAGAATGTACGAGTTAAATTCTTCGCTGGAGCCTTTTTGTGGTAAAAATATGTGTAACATAAAAGTTACCATCTTAACCATTTTTAAGTGTCCAGTTCAGTGGCTTTAAAGTATATTCACAATGGGGAGCACCAGGGGGACTGGTTCGGTTGGTTAAGTGTCCGACTCTTGGTTTTGGCTCAGGTCATGATCTCATGGTTGGTAAGTTCAAGCCCCGCTTGGGCTGTGCTGGCAGTACGGAGCCTGCTTGGGATTCTCTCTCTCTCTCTCTCTTTCTCTTTCTCTGTCTTTCTCTCTCTGCCCCTACCCTGCTTGCTCTGTCTCTCTCTCTCTCTCTCTCTCTCATAAATAAATAAATAAATAAAGTACATCCAAAATGCTGTGTGACCATCAACCCCATCCATCTCCAGAGCATTTTCATCTTCCCAAACTGACACCCTGTGTCCATGAAACAACAGCTCCCCATCCCCCCCCCGCCTCCCTCCCCCAGGCCCTGGCAACCACCATTCCGCTCTTTGTTACTATGAACCTGACCTTGAATAAGTAAAATCATCCTGTATTTGTCCTTTTGTGAACGACTTATTTCATTCAGCATAGCGTCTTCAAGGTCCACCCGTGTTGTAGCCTGGACAGAATTTCCTTCTTTTTTAAACCCAAGTAACTTTCTGTTGCCCATCCATAGGGCTTTGCCTATCCATTCGTCCCTCGGTGGATACCTGGATGGCTTTTGCCTGCTGGCTTTTGTGAACTAAGCCCCTGGGATTTAAATGAAACAAACATAGTGCAAACACACTCATACACAAAGTCCAGTGTGTGCTTGTGACCCCACTAAGGGTCATCCATACGATGACTAAGGGTCATCCATACGAAAGACATGCCATGTACAAGAGACTGGGTGAGAAGCTTCAACGGACTTGAGTTCAGCTTCATAGAAGCGGACCCCAGCCTGCTGCCTGAGCCCAGCCTCTCACCTTGCAGGTGAGGGTGGGGTCCCCAAATGCCTGGCAGAGCAAGTCTTCAGAACATGGTCTCCAGCTAGACGAAATAGAAGAGGTGACCCAGTGGGAGGCCAGCCAAGAGGAAGACTCCAGTCCTCATCACAGTGGCCCTCAAGTGGCCCCGTCAAGCCAGACGTCACAAGCAGGCAGCACCTGGGGTGACTCAGTTGTGGAAATCTACGTGATCAGATGAGTTTGTCCCATCTCACCTCATTGCCACGGTTTCCAGAGGGAAAGTCTGTCCTTCAAATGCTTCCTATTTTCACATGATAGTCACGGTGCCATTTTGGCATGACCAGGTTTATTACATTGTAGCAAATGAGGCAGCTTTTTGGGGGGGTGGCGGTGCAAACGAATCTCCTGTTTGTTTATAACTGGGTGAGCATGTATGGGGCGCCTGGCTGGCTCATTCGGTTAAGGATCCTACTCTTGGTTTCGGCTCAGGTCAGGATCTCACAGTTTGTGAGTTCGAGCCCCACTGTCAGCACAGAGCCTGCTTGGGATTCTCTCTCCCTCTCTCTCTGCCATCGTCATACTCTTTCTCTCTCTCAAAATAAAAAAATAAGCTTTGAAAGATAATAAAATAAACTAGGGGAACATGTAAAAGTGTGCTTGGAAACAACTAGTAAAGAACTGGGTTTAGGAGCTGATGCAAATATCCTATCATTTTAATCAGAAGGAATTTTCACACAAAAGGGCTGAATTTTAATAGTCTAGCTATTTGTTTGAGCTTGCCCATGCCTGGGATGGTTTTAGGGACCTCTCTGAATTCTTTGTACTAATTCTGTGTACCCCTCAACCAGTCCACCGAGAAAGGCAGGGCCGATCCTCCTTGGTGGGCACACTGATTTTTAAGTCTGACCTGTGGCCAGACACTCTTCTCGGTGTTGGAAATATTGCAACGAACAAAATCAACCCTCAGTGAGCTCACCGTACATAAAGCAATACATACACAAGATAATTTCATGTGATGCTCATTGGTATAAAGGAGGTAAAAAGGCATCACGAGAGAAGGTGGGAAGGGATGTGTGGGGCCGGGGTGCATCGCTGGGGTGCTCACAGAGGCCTCTGAAGGGAGAAAGTTGAACCAATAGATGAATAATGAGCCACTGCTCACAGATCTAGGAAGAAATCATGCTGGGTAGTGGACCATATATGGTTTCAGTGTCCAGGGGTCAGGAATGAGGTCAGAGTGGCAGAGCCCAGAGGACAAGGTGGGGCATGTACTGGGGCTTAGAGAGGAAGGCAGCAGTCAAGTTGCGTGAATGGCTCCATGTGGCGAAGATTCTGATTCGTCCCTAAATGCAATGGGTTGCCATTGGAGAGTCTTGCTCCTTGAGCGAATATGATGTGATTTACACTGAAGAAAGAACTCACTGAATGCCCTGTGAACAGCAGATGGAAGGAAGCAGGGAGTCTACGAAGGCGGCCAGTGGGACATCCAAGGGAGCCGTGCATGAATTCGTCCAGCAGTGATGGGGCACCATTGGGGACACTGAATTAGAAAGAGTCTTCTCCCAACCCAACAATTCTCTCCACAAAGTAGTGGAGAAAGAAAATACTTTGATGAGTGAATAAGCATTAAGCCAGAATGTGATGGGCATCACAGGGAAGCCATGGAAAGATGGCGAGCAGATACCACCGTTTTAACGGTGTTTTCGAGACAGGAGATAACTGGTCCTCCAGGTAGAGGGCTTGAGGGTACTGTTGGTCACACAGAGTTCATCTAACTTTTCCTGGTAATTGGGTGACCATCTGTGTTGGCTAATTGGCTGTATCCAATTGACTGTATCCAAAGACACATTTCTCACATGTTTATGACCAGAGGTAGTTTCATAACGCGGAGACAGGCGCCATTCATGTTAGGCTCCTACTGTACACAGGGCCTGGGAGATGAGGATGCTGTGGCCCTTAATGCTTGTATTTCAAAAAGAAGAGAAAGTATTGGCGATGCCACGTTTTCTAAGGTAAGGCTGTGGAAAACAGATGGTGGGGAGATTTCTTCCCCCATTCTCAACATGGAGAATGGGGTCTCTTATTTATAATTTGAATTTGTCCTTACAGGGCCCTCTGTGTGTCAGAAACAGTGTCCAGGAGCACAGGGAGGCTGTGCTGAAGCCTTGTTGGGTGCCATCAGGCTCTTGCTGGCTGTGAATCAAAGTCCAGGGACAGATGGAAAGTGGAGGTCAAAGGGCAGTGTGGGAGCCCAGCGAGGTAGATTGTGAGCAAAGTGCACAAGACAGAAAGCCTATAGGGCTCCGGGTCGGATGGAGGGTCAGGCTGCCTTTGTGTTTCTGTTCACTGTCAGCCCATCGACGAGTTAGCTCTTTCCCCAGCCTACAGGCTAAAAACCACACCCCCAGCAGCCCTTTCATGATTGATAGCACACTGCGTGCAAAACACTCACATATGTTAACCCATTTAATCCTCATTACGACTCTTGAGACAGGAATTTTTCTACTGGGGATTGCAGAGAATATAAAACTGAGCCTGAAATGTTCCCTAACCTTAATTTAAAGAGTATACGGTACGAGAGCAAGAATAATGCAGGTGCCCAAAGAGCTTTAGCACATATAATATGGTCTACGCTTTTATCCTGTGCCCTGTTATGGATCATGGAAATGAAGTGGCAGTTGTGAAGTCTTAGAAGGGTGACCTATAAGTGGCAACATCTTACAGCTGTTGCTGTGATTCAACAGGTGGCATCTTTGTGTGTAAATAGGATCTCTCCAGCCTGACGTAAGAGCCTTGAAGGCTGGAGAACGTCCTGTATTATGCCTCCTGGTGCTCCTAATACACGCTCAATAGTTATTCCCAAAAATGAGTTCCCAAAATTGGAAAAATAATTCCCAAAATTATTCATCCCTTAGAAATGGCTAGAACTTGCCATTTTCTCCCTAAAACATGGTGTCTTTCTGGAGGATAGAAGTTCAGCAGATCTTTGTATGTCCTCCTCAGTTATTTACCTAAGGTTTCGATCACTTCTCGAGCCCGTATTGGTTATTTGAATTTTGCTAGAGAATTGTCATTATCACTTAGGTTTTTATGCTTCATGGCATGAAATCTTATACAGTATTTTCTCTCAATTTCCTAATGTCCTTTGTAACTGCAGTCTGTTTATATGTGCTCAGTCAATGTTTACTGACAGTCGGATCAATCGTTTTGGCGTGTGATCATGGAAGAACCCAGCGAGTGCAGCTGGGTATTTGTCTCCTGGGAAAGACATCCGGGATTCACAACTTGGATGCTTGGTGTTACATGACAGTCTCTCTGCTCTGGCCTGGGAAATCACTCAAACTGGTTCAGGTATGAGAAGCAATTCCTGGCACAGGGGATCACTAAGACTGGAGCAGGGAGTTGAGGAGAATTGTATTTTTCTTTGGCTTACAATCTTTAGGAAGAGAAATCATCCTTTTTTGGGCATCGGGGTCATACATGAGCATCACTGGTGTGATTTTAGGGCTCTCCAAGGCTTACTGGGGTGTCAATTTCATGCAACCTTACCAGAAAGTCCCACCACTCTTCAGCCACAATGCAACCTTGACTCCAGAAGGTCGCCATTGTCATGACCATCTAGGAGGAAGGGAGAGGGAGGACTTCCAGATTCCTTATCCAAATTCCTTATTCCTTACTCGGATAGCCAAGGCGTCTTCTTGGAAAGCATTTTGAGATCCAAGGGAACGGCATGAGGTGGAAAAACAAGGATGGGAGACACAGTGGGTGAGTTACTGCAGTAAGGCCCTGTGGAATGGGCAGAGGAGAAAAACTGAAGACAGAAGATGGCTGGCCCTGGGGAGTGTTTGGAGCTCTATGATTCTTTCAGTCTTTTCAGAACATATACAAATGACTCCTCACTGAATTATGGGGCAGGGATGTTTGGAAAGGGTGTTAGAAGAGATTCATGCACCTATCAGACTCCCTACTGTTGACTAAGGATATAATAAAGCAATGTAAGTGGTCCATCCAGCTAAACGTTTTTGTTTGTTTTTAAATATTGTAAGTGCAAACCAGATGGAGCCCTCTTCCTCCTTGGCTTGTAGCATGACATCTTAGACTAAGCCCTTAGGTCCAGACAGTTTGACCACTTGCCATGGAGCCATTTGTATAAGGCAGCTGGTCCCGCTGTTGGTGAGATGGTCAAAGCAACTGTGGTGGATACTTTTCTTCACACTGAAGTTTAGCTCTCTCCACAATGGCCCCAGTGGTGACCCGGGAGACCCAGTCTCCGCTGTAGGGCTGGCTTTGGCCGGCAGCCTTTGTCCACGCTCCTCCAGTGGCTGACTTTCCCCCCTGCACTCTGACTTCCCCCCTCCTTCCTGTCTGCAGTTGGAAGTCACTCACTAATAGTTCTCTTCCCAAATTTCTTTGCAAAGTTTTCCATGGCAGAAGAACAGATCATTAAGTAAACACTATTTCTGGAACTCGGTTTTCACAAGAGATACGTCTCAGGTCCAGAAGGACAGCATTTCTGTCATCACGGCTCTGGAGCTTTGGTGGGAAAAGGGTGACAGCATTTTTCCATTGGACGGCCATTCGTTATCTAAACTTATTAAGTGGGGAGCAGTACTGAGTTCTGTAGACGTTTCCCAACCACTCAAGTGCCAAAGGAAACACTGGAGTCCGGCCACGTTGCTGCAGTAGCATAGGTGCAAGACGGTTGCGTGGAGAAAATAGATTTGGAAAGCAATACTTTCTATATATGCTTTCACAGCACCTCCATCTACTGACACAGAAATGGAGCCTGTCTAGAACCATCCCCGAAACAGAGAGGCGCCCACAAAACAGAGGACACCCGAGAATGTGCCGTCTTCAATAAGAATACTGCATCCAGCCTACTGTGACTACTGATGAATTTGCATTGAAAACGTATTTTCTGGAGTAAAAGCCATTAGACCAATTGTAATTCATTAATCAATTTCTATTATATAGAGTCATTAAATCATCTTTATTTTTTTTAAGCTAATGAAACATTTTCCGGTTTTGTTTCTCAGAAGTGATTTTCATCAGGGTAAATTCTTTTCCATTAAGATTTATCGTGAAGAGCTGATTAATCAATTAGCTCTTGTCCGCATCGAATTTTCTTGATTATAGCAGCTGCTACTCAGAGTTTCCTTGTTTTTTCTCTCCCCTACTCACCCTTTGGTCAAGTCCAATGTCTCAGGCTTAAAATTTGCAGATCTGAATTTTGCCAACAGTATTTTTTAAAAATAATTTTCTGTCGGTGACAAAGTTTGTAAGGTGCAGTGTGTAAATTCTTTCTCCCTGTCCTTTTCATTATGGAGTGGATAAAAATACGTTACCCAATTTTTTTGAGTCAATTTGTTCAGAATTTTCTGGATAGTCATCCATTCATTCAGGAATAAAATAATAAAAGTATACATGAACTAGGTGCTGTAAATACAGTAGATGTTAATGCTAATATTCAAAGAAAAGGCTGATATACAAGTATAGATCTATTACCTTCGTCGCTGACCATCTGAATTAGCAAAATAGATTAGGGTTAGCACGCTTTTTCTGCAAAGGGCCAGGTAATAAATATTTTAGGCTCATACGTTCTCTGTTGCAACCACTCAGCTCTGGTGTTGTAGCCTGAAAGCGGCCATAAACTGTATGCAAACTAATGAGCATGATTGCGGTCAATTAAAGCTTTATTATATATATTTTTTTATTGAAGTATAATTAACATACAAGGTTATGTTAGTTTCAGGTGTACGACATTGATTTAGCACCTCTATACATTACTCAGTGCTCAACACTGTAAGCGTAGCCCCCGATCTGTCACCATGCAACGTTATTACGATATCGTTGACCGTATTCCTTATGCTGCACTTTTCATCCCCGTGACTTATTTATTTTATAACAGGAAGCTTTTACCTCTTAATCCCATTTGTCTATTTTGTCCATTTCCCCACCCACCTCTTCTCTGGCAGCCACCAGTTTGTTCTCTGATTTCAAGAGTCTGTTTTTTGTTTGTCTGTTTTATTTTCTTAACATTCCTCATGTAAGTGAAATTGTATGGTATTTGTCTGTTTCTGACTGACTTATTTCACTTAGCATAATACTTTCTAGATCTTTCCATGTTGTCACAAGATCAAATGGCAAGATCTTGTTCTGTTTATGGCTGTATAATATTCCATTGTGTGTATACTGTATACACCACATCTTCTTTATCCATTCATCTATCAGTGAACACTCAAGTTGCTTCCATAATTTAGCTATTGTAAACAATTCTGCAGTAAACATAGGGGTATGTATTTCCTTTTGAATTAGTGTTTCCTTCTTTTCTGGTAAATACCCAGTAGTGGAAACCCTGCATCACATGATGTCTCTGTTTTTAATTTTTTATTAAAAATTTTTTAATATATATATACATATATATTTGAATCAGAGAGATACAAAGCATGATCAGGGGAGGGGCAGAGAGAGGGAGACACAGAATCCAAAGCAGGCTGCAGGCTCTGAGCTGTCAGCACAGAGCCTGATGCGGGGCTCGAACTCATGAACTGCGAGATCATGACTTGAACTGAATTCAGACGCTCAACTGACTGAGCCATCCAGATGCTCCTCTTTTTTAATTTTTTTAATGCTTATTTACTTTTGAGAGAGAGAGAATGAGAGAGAGAGAGAGAGAGAGAGAGAGAGAGAGCATGAGTGAGGGAGAATCAGAAAGAGAGGAGACAGAAGTTCCGAAGCAGGCTCCTTGCTGAGAGCGCAGAGCCTGATGGCGGGGCTCAAATCCACAAACCATGAGAAGATGACCTGAACTGAGTCAGGTGCTTCACCAGCTAGGCCATCCAGGCACCCCTTTATTTTTAATTTTTTGAGGGACGTCCATATTGTTTTCCACAGTGGCTGCATGAATTGACGTTCCCACCAACAGTGCATGAGGGTTCTGTGTTCTTCACATCCTCGCCACCACCTGTTATTTTTTGTCTTTTTGATTCTAGCCATTGTGACTGGTGTGAGGTGACAGCTCATTGTCCTCCAACAAAGCTTTATTTATAGAGTTGTGGTCCAAATTTGGCCCGTGTGCTGTGGCTTGCCAATCCCTGGAACAGATTAATGCCATTCTATTATTTATTTTATAAAAGTAGCCTTTACTCACTAGGGTTGACCATAGACTACAATGGATAGAGAGCTTCTGGAATGAGCATTAGAAATGGTTTCTCTTCGCCCAGCTTCTCAGCATCAAAGCCCTGTACCCCCACAATATGTGTATCAGTAAGGTCATACACAGTTTTCTTAAAGGAGCTCATCACCCTGTGAATTAAATCAAGAACTGTAAAACCTCCCGGGGAAGGATAAAGGGAAGATAATCAGATTGCCATCTTACTGAAAATGGAGGCAAGGGGGTGCCTGCTGGCTCAGTCGGTTGAGTGTCTAACTCTTGATTTCAGATCAGGTCATGATCTCACAGTTGTGAGATTGAGCCCTGCGTTGCTTGAGGAGCCTGTTTAAGATTTTCTTTCTCCCTCTCCCTCTGCCCCTTCCCCCATCCCTGTCCCCACAAAAATGAAGGCAGAATGATCCTCCAGACCTTCATCCCAGTGTTAATTACAGGTGTAGCATGACAAAATATGACAAAATAAAAACTAATTGCAAAGCAAGGCATAACACTAACCTTGCTATTCATCCCAGGCTTAATGTTTTCATGAACCGCATCTGGGCATAGCAGATTAAGCTTTGAATTTAACTGGGAAATTGTCACACTTTATACTTAGATCACTCTCTTAAATACAAAAGCAATGACCCTTGTAATGAATATAGCATTACATACAGAACTGTCTAATCGCTGCATTATACACCTGACACTAATGTAACACTGTGTGTCAACTATACATTTTTTTTTAAAGTAGGCTCCATGCCCAATGCAGGGTTTGAACTCTCAACCTTGAGATCAAGAGTCACGAGCTCTACTGACTGAGCCAGCCAGGTGCCCCATGTGTCAACTATACTTTAAAAAAAGAAAAACCAAAAGTGCAACTAAAACGAATGTAAAAAGGAAACCCCATTACAAAGAGGCTAAAGTTTGACAGGAAATTTACTGTACTCAACAGAAATACATTTTTGGCCTCTCAATGGGAATACAAATTATGGTATTAGGGATGAAGTCCCTATTAATAGCTGCAAAGCTGCACGTAGCCATCTACAAACGCTACCATTGTACTCAAACAAGCCGAGGCCCAGAGACAGACAACCGTTGGTACTAGTTGGGCAGCTCTGTGCCCAAAGAAAGCTCAGGTTTTCTCTATCATTCTTAGTTTGTCGGTCATTGGTCTTTATGTTTGTTGTGTCCTGGTTGCAAGATGGCTGGTCCGTCGGCAGACATTACATAACACTTGAGGGAGGAAGAGGAGTAGGGTTTGAGCCACCGACTCTGCTAATACAAGGAAAGCAGAGAGACTCCCAGAAGCAAGCTCTTAAATTTCTGCCAGAACCATCTTGCTTGACCATTGACGTAATTAATGGTTACAGAGGAGGCTGCGAAAGTGGATCTTTACTTTTCCCAATTTCTCCATGGATGTGGACAGAGGAAGGTGTAAGGGGAGAGGAGAGGTGCACACCCAACAGCACTTGGCATAAAGTTGATTATTACTTTTTAGTAGTAGTTTAGTTCTCTCATTACATAGCCTAAAGTTGAAATTGGTAGAAACAAACAACCTGCATCTTATTTATACAACGGTCACTGGTGACCAGGAAAAGCCATCTGTTTGGCTATAATCTCTGAAATATGCTCCAGTCATGAGATCTCCCAGAATTTTGTTATCTCAAATCCGTATCTCCTCCAGCCCAAGCTTTGCTGCGTCTAAATCGGCAGCCACACCCACCATGCAAAGGCTGTGTATAGAGGTGTGTGGGGCAGGGCCCAGGGCATCCTGTGATGTCCAAGAGATCTAACAGAGGGAGTAGATGCTTTCCTGGTGAGATGGGGGTGGGGGATTATTTTGTTTTATTTACACGAGCTTAAAGCCCATGCTAGCCGAGAAAACTGTCTTTGTATCTAAGTACTCTTTATCGGAAGGAGACGCACTTCTCCCTAATGAGCCCCTTTTATTTATTTATTTTTACAAATTTTTAAATTATTTATTTCTGAGAGAGAGAGAGAGAGAGAGAGAGCGTGAGCAGGGGAGGGTCAGAGAGAGAGGGAGACACAGAATTTGAAGCAGGCTCTAAGCTAGCTGTCAGCACAGAGCCTGACGTGGGGCTTGAACCCATGAACCATGAGATCATGACCTGAGCTGAAGTCGGACGCTTAACTGACTGAGTCAGGCACGTGCCCCCCCCCCACCCCCCATTACAAACTGAGAGCCCCAAGGGCTGGTCCAGTTCTCTGGTGCAGAGGAGCGGAGAGGAGGACTCACAAGTGGTGGACCGTGTCCTTGTCATAAAAAGAAAAACTTGGACTCAGGACAGGGAGCTCCTTCCTGTTCCCTGGTTCCAGTAAATGATGTGTTGTAGATGCCTGTGTCCTGGACCAGGCGCATTCACCAGAGAAGAGCTCTGATGCAGGCAGAAACAAGTCCTCTGTGAAATAATTAGTTTTGTCCTGGAAGCAAAAATAGAAACCCAGTTCCTGTGTTTACCCCTCGTTCTTTCCTTACTTCATTCCACCTGGCTCAGAGTCTCATTGCATCATGTACATCAATAGAGCATCTCCTACTTTCCCAGTTTGGCTTTGTTTTGCTTTAGAGTAGGAGTTTGTTTGTGTTTGTCTAGCTGGTTGGTCTGGAGATGGGAGAGTGGGAGTTTTAGCTTAGACCGAGCCTCATCTCAGTAACCACAGAGTGGACTTGGCCCCCAGATGTCATCAGCCTGAGGGGCACCCCCTGACCAGTACATCAGTGTGGCCCAATGCTGCCTGCTATGCATGACTCCATTCATGGACCCAAATCTGAGGGATGGCTTACTCAATTTCATAGCCAGTAGTTACTGTTTGTTCAACAGCCTTCATTTAGCCACAGATCAACTGTCCCTTACTTCCACTGATGGAGTGAACACGCAAGAAATTGTATCTATTATTAAAAGAAAGAAAGAAAAAGAGAGAGGCTAACTCAGCAAACCAAAACTTAATAGCTAACCTAACTGCAGTTTCAACCTCTCAAAAATGTAACCTTTCACCGGTCAACATGGAATTTTCTGGTCGATACTAGGAAATTTACTCATAGACCCCTTCTGCTCCTCTTCGGAGGGCAATGTTGTCTAAACAATGAATTCCTTGCTAATAAATTCCTTTACTCTTTGTCTATGTGCCTTCTCTCTGCCTTTGTAAACTTTTGTTTTGCTCAGTGGGGCTCCCCTCTATTTGCTAGATGGGATGGTGCCCAGTTCATGAATCATTGGGTCTTCACCTTTACTTGGTAGAATTTTGATTTTTAACACACTGCTCAATACACATTAATTCTTTCTTCCTTCTACCTGAGAGTGGAGAATATAGAGTTTTCCAGCCACTCCCCTCTTCTTTACCACAGTTCTCCGAAGAGGAGTTTACAATTCAGGCTTTTATTGGCTTCTCAAACCATCTCAGCCAGGCCCTTCCCTCCTCGTTCCCCGAGGCCTCTCTCCGACTCCTGAGGGACTTTACCCACCTCCTTTTGGTCCTTGATGAGCAATATAGTTGATAAATAATCAATCAAGAATGCTCTGGGTGGACACATCTCGGCACCAATGGCTTTAAGCCCTTCTGACCTACCACCCAAAAGACCTCCTTCAGGCCCTAACTCCTCACTTCTCAGAACTCTCCCCCTGGCTTCTGGAACACCACTCCCTGTGTCTTGCAAGCCCACCCCCACCACTCCTGCGCAGACTCTCTTCCCATCCCCCACGTCCCTTGGTTTCCCTCTTCTTCCTTTCCTCATCTGTAACTCTGTGGGGTGGGGGTGGGGATTGCATGGGAAGATCTCCACCCATAGGCCTTGAATCCCACCATGATCCATTAGCCCCCATGTCTGTGTCTCCAGCCCAGATCTCCATCCCGAGGGCGGGAATTGTCTACCCAAGTATCCCCTGCTGGGGTCCAATAGATGCTGGAAAGAAACCCATTTGAAATGAAAGTCTTCATGTTGCTTCCCCAGAACTCTTGCACTAACCTTGTCCTTGTCTGGGTTATTGGTTTCATCATTCTCTCAGGGACCTGAGCTTGGCAATTTGATACCTGGCACATGGATGCTTGTCACAGCTAGAGGACATTTGTCAAAGCAGAAGCCCTGGGGCATCTGGGTGGCTCAATCGATAGAGCATCAGACTTGGGCTCCGGATATTATCTTGAGGTCGGTCAGTTTGAGCCCCACGTCAGGCTTGCTGCTGTCGGCACAGAGCCTGCTTCGGATCTTCTGTCCCCCTCTCTGTGCCCCTCCCACACTTGTGCTCTCTCAAAAATAAACAAATATTGAAAAAAAAAAAAGAAGTTGGCGTCATGGCACTTCCTTGCTCAGACATCTTCAGTCCTTCCTTCTTGTGGCATCGACTTTGACCTCTGAGCTGGTGCTCAGGCTCCAACCAGCGTCCTTTCTTTCCATATTACTGGGTCACATGATCCAGATCTGGGGGCGCAAGTCTGTTTCAACATGTGCATTGGCTCCAATCTTGGAGAGTTTTGCCTGAAGCCCTGCATCTGGGGACACCCAGGAAAGACAGGCACAGGGAGCAGCAGCAATGTGCTGTCACCCCTGCCCTGCCTGTAGCACCTTAGGGGTGCTGGTGTCCCCAAGCAGGCTCCACGTGTTCCCACCTCTTTGTTACCATCATATAAGCCTCTAAAATCCCTTCTGCAGCTTCTAAGTCCAACTTATTTACCCTTCAAAGCTTGACTGAAATGACATTTCCTCCTGAAACCTTCCCCAGTTTTAACAGACGGTTCCCTCCCGTGATCTGAAAGCACTTTGTTGGTGCCTTTCCATCTGGCTGTACTGTTGCTGGTGTCTAACCGTCTCCCCAGCTAAATCACGAGTCTCTAGAAGGTGCTTCTCCTTGGTTGTGTCTCTTCCGCTGACAGGTCAGCGGGCCTCTCACAGAGTGGGTGATAAAGGCTGCTTGAGCCGCTCAAGGCCCTACAGTCAGAAGTCACCCCCAGGCTGCCCTGCATGGCTCTTTCCCCTGCCCATCGGGGTTACAAGCGCACTCTTAGGGACTCTTGGAAGCACACCCCAACAGGGCTCTGTCAGAAGGCTTGGATGAGGGGCGCCTGGGTGGCTCAGGCAGTTGAGCGTCTGACTCTTGATTTTGGCTCAGGTCATGATCTCATGGTTTTGTCGGTTCAATCCCCACATGGGGCTCTGTGCTGACAGTGCGGAGCCTGCTTGGGATTGTTTGTCTTTTCCTCCTTCTCTGGTCTCTCCCACTTGTGTTGTCTCTGTCTCTTGAAAGAAAGAAAGAAAGAAGGAAGGAAGTTAGGAAGGAAGGAAGAGAAAGAGAGAAAGAAAGAAAGAGAGAAAGAGAAAGCAAAAAGCTTGGGTGCCTGGGCCTCGGGCTGTCACATCTCAGGTTAGAGACACATCACACCCTATGTGGGCCGCTCTTGTGTTCTGTCTCTGCGGTCCCAGTGCAGGTAAACTTCAGTAAATGTGTAACTTGATGGCATTCCAGCTCATTCTGTTCAGCAGTGAAAGCGTGTATCGATCACCCTGACTTCCTGGACGGAATCTCTGCCTGAGAATTGCTCTGGCGCCTGTCCCCCAGCCCGGCCTGGCTGCCCGAGGCCCCAACCCCCACCGTCGGCCAAGTGATGTCACCCCCCTCCTCCCCAGCCTGGGCACAGAACGCTCTGGGAACGGCTCCGTCCCCACCCCTCTGATATAAATAGGGCCTCCGTGGCCCTGCCAGGGGGAGAGGCTGCTTCTGTCTTGGGGACTAAAGGCAGAAGGTAAGCTGGGACCCACCCCTCCCCATCTCTTTCAGGGCAGCTGAGTCACCTGCAGGGAGGAGAAGTCTGGGGGGGTCTCTGTGGGGAGGGGGGAAGAGGGGCTGGAGGCCAGAAGCCAGGGATCTCTGCAGCACGGGGGCATCACCGGGGAAGACTCACAAGCTGCCTTTTTCCTCCTGTCACACCAGACCTCCAGCCATGGGGACTGTCCTGTCCCTCAGCACACCCCAGGTCCTCCCAGAGGAGCCGTCCCTCCCCGGCAGTAGAGCAGAATGGCCAGGATCTCCTGCTGCTCACGAGCAGGGGGGCAGGGGGGCGGGGGGAGGTGTCCTCAGGGGCTCGCACAGGAGCAGAGTCATGGTGGCCTAGAGTCCCCTGGTCCTCTTCCAGCAGAAGGAACAGCAAGGCTTATGGAGCAGGTGGTGGAACTGGGGGTGCTGGGCCCTGACTCAGTTGGCCCAGGGCTGTGTCCCCACAGGGCTCAGATGAGGAGTGGCCTGCGTCTGACTCCCCGCACCTCCCTTGAGGCAGTGCTGCCTCCGGGTTCAAGGCTGTGTTCTGTGCACTCAACTCCTCCCCTTGTATCCTTGAGCTTCGGTTTGCTCATCTATAAAATGGGACAGATAGCAATTCCTGGCCTCCCTTGCTCATGAACCGCGGTGTACATTAAAAGAGCGAATATAATGTGAAAGTGCTTTCCGAACTTTAGGATAAACTAGAAAGACAAATTCTTATTATTTTGTTCAAGAGGCACTACAGGTCAATTCTGAAGTGTGTGGACTATGGCGTCCGGGAGGTGGGGGGAGGGTCCGGACTCCTAGTTCTGTCTCTCGCTAGCTGCGTGACCTTGAGCAAAACACCGAACCTCCTCTGTAAACCAGCATTAAGTAATTCACTTAACAATTATTTATCAAGTACCTACTAGGACCCAGGAACGTGTCCGGGAATGTGGTATATATGGATCAGCGAACAAAACAGAGAAAGGACCCCACTCTCATGGGGTTTGCATTCATGTGGGAAGAGACAGAATTAAAAACTAAAAATAAACAGATCAGTGCTGCAGAGGGTTACAGGGTGATCAGTGCTACGGGAAGACGAAGTAAAGCAGGATTGGTGAGTCCAGAGTGGCAGGCGTGGTGGGGGACAGTTGCAGTGTGAAATGTGGGGTCAAGGAAGCCTCAGCAGGATGAGAACGAGTCGCTCTATGGAAAGCATGGGAACGCTGCCCGGCAATGATAAACATTATATTAGTGTCAGCTGATGATCTCACCATTTCATTAAGCCACGGAACCACGAGGAG
>NW_027551578.1:1796532-1867743 GCF_008692635.1 Crocuta crocuta | reverse complement strand
ACTGTCACAGGTGCCTAATGCGTGCTGACTTGGGACCAGCCCAGGCAGCAGCAACAGATCCCAGCTAAGAGCAACGACAGTGATCCCAGTGATCGTGACATTGCTTCACCTGAGATGGTGCCTGGGCTGTCTGGCCCCAGCTGGGGATGGGGTGCCTGTTACTGCAAGATTTCTCCAGCACTCTGCTTCCACAAGTTTCCCCTGATAACTCAGTGTGGTCTAGCTTTTTTATTTTTATTTTTTAATGTTTATTTATTTATTTTTGAAGGGCTGGGAGGGGGCAGAGAGAGAGAGAATCCCAAGCAGGCTCCACGCTGATAGCTGAATCCGACTCAGGGCTCAATCCCATGAACCACGAGATCATGACCTGAACAGAGATCAAGAGTTAGATGCTTAACTGCCTGAGCCGCCTGGGGGCGCCCATGTTTGGCTTTTGACATGAGGCATGAGCTGGCAATGTCGGCTTGTTTAGACAGGAAGGAGAACTTTCTGTTCCGCTTCTGTGTGTTGTGTGGCTCCTCGTGAGAGCAGTGGATGCACAGTATGGAGGGTAAAACGGTGGCTGGAGTCAGAAGTCAAAGTTCCTCTGGGATTGGATGACCAGGACAGAACAAAACACAATACTTCTGAGAACAGGCACAGGTGACCAGACCCGGGAGAGGAGTGCAAGGTGCTAATATAAGGGGACGAGTGCATATGGACAGGTGTGCAGGAGAGACATGGGTGTCAAGGTGACCTTGAGTCAGTGGTGACATACCTCAGCTCCAGGAATGCCTGGAAGGGCTGGGGGCTGAGTAAGGATGGGGACCGGAGCACTAAGGCATAAGCTGGTAATACAGTTCACCTCTTCACCAGAAATGAGTGAGATGTCATATACGTGACATATGTGAACCGAATGAACCATACAGTGAGCATGGATCCCCTCAAATGCAAAGGGTCAGACAGAGGAACAAGCTAGGAGACCTAGCCCAAGGGCCTGACCTGAGCCAAGATCAAGAGTTGGATGCTTAGCCAACTGAGCCACCCAGGCGTCCCTTAATCTCCTCTTCTTAGAAGGACGCCAGTCAGACTGGATTAGGTCCCATCCCAATGGGATTAGGTCCCACCCCACCTCATTTAACCTAAATTACCACTTTATCTCTCTAAATATAGTCCATTTTGAGGTAGTGGGATTGAGATTTCAACAAATAATTTAAAACATTTTTTGCCTTAATATCATACGTTATTGCCGAAAGTGTTCCCTTAAAAATAAGCTTAGATGTTTCCATATTACTCTTTATTAAACATATAATTATTGATTAAAGCATAACATCACTGATTAATATCACATAAAACTAATATCAGCCACTCACATATTCTTGGAGAGAAGAGCTTCCAGTATTTTGTGAAAACATTTGTGTACATCTTTACTTGATTTAACGGAAATTTCTCATATCTGTTTAAGATACACAGATGTCTTGGCGTGCCTGGGTGGCTCAGTCAGTTAAGCGTCGAAGTTCGGCTCAGGTCATGATCTCCTGGTTCGTGGGTTCAAGCCCCGTGTCGGGCTCTGTGCAGACAGCTAGCTCAGAGCCTGGAGCTTGTCTTCAGATTCTGTGTCTCCCTCTCTTTCTGTCCCTCCCCTGCTCATGCTGTCTCTTTCTCTCTCTCAAAAATAAGTAAAACATAAAAAAAATAATAAAAAAATAATAAAACCTACAGATGTTTTAATATCAAGACATTCCCACCACTCTAAAAATCAGACAAAATACAAAACCAATCCCAAAATAAGCCCTATGAAAGCGCAGCTCAGCCATGACAGTGTCTTCTGCGCCTGGATCTTATTTTCCTCAGAGCTTTGAAATTTATTACTTCTCTTCGACGTGTGTGGACGTGGATAGATTTCTCCGGGACTGAGTGATTGTAGGGAATATTGGAACAGCTAAAAGTCTGGCTAGAGGGCACTTATTCACTTAGTAATCTGTCACCCTTCCCGAAATTACATTTTTTTCAGAATACACAGAAGTGAGCACCCACCTCCAGTCAGAGATGGCACCTACTGGCGTGAGCCCGAGGGCCGCTGTCCTCTGTCTCCTGGCCTGGGCCAGTCTGACCGCTGCTGACCGGGTATACATACACCCTTTCCACCTCCTCGTCTACAGCAAGAGCAGCTGTGAGCAGATGGAAAAGTCCAACATGGAGACGCCCAAAGAGCTGACCTTCACACCAGTCCCAATTCAGGCCAAGATAACCCCTGTGGACGAGGAGGTCCTTCGAGAGCAGCTGGTGCTGGCCACCGAGAAGCTGGAGGAGGAAGATAGGCTGAGGGCAGCGAAGGTGGGCATGATGCTCAACTTCCTGGGCTTCCACATGTACCGCGTGCTGAGCGAGTCATGGAGCACAGCCAGCAGAGCCATCCTGTCCCCAACAGCTCTCTTTGGCACCCTGGCCTCTTTCTATTTGGGTGCCCTGGACCCCACGGCCAGTAGACTACAGGCGTTCCTGGGCGTCCCCGGGGAGGATCAGGGCTGCACGTCCCGGCTGGATGGCCACAAGGTCCTCTCTGCGCTGCAGACCATCCAGGGCCTTCTGGTCACCCAGGGAGGGGCTAGTGGCCAGTCCAGACTGCTCCTCACCACGGTGGTGGGCCTGTTCGCAGCCCCTGGCCTGCGCCTGAAGCAGCCATTTGTGCGGGGCCTGGCCCCCTTTGCCCCCGTCACCCTCGAGCGCTCTCTGGACTTGTCCACGGACCCAGATCTTGCCGCTGAGAAGATCAACACGTTCATGCAGGCAGTGACAGGGTGGAAAATGAACAGACCCCTGTCAGGACTCAGCCCGGATAGCACCCTACTTTTCAACACCTATGTCCACTTCCAAGGTAAGACAAACCCTGAGGGTGGGCTCTGCCCCTGGGCCAGTGCCAGAGGGTGACAGTTTCCTGTGTCTATGGACTTGGTGCCCAACATTTCAGCTCAGCAGGGCCAGGCCTTGGGGGCGGGCAGAGTAGCACATGTCAGGAGGTACCTGGGAGTCACTCTCAAGGCAGGAGGAAGTAGCTGCCCAGTGGGCTCCCTGGAGGAGTATCCGCCCACCTATCTGCTGCCCTACTCTGTGCAGCTACTAGAGTTCATCCTTCTAGTTTTCTCATCCAATCCCCTTGTGATGTGGTGAAGAGATGTTACTGCCTCTAGAGAGAAAAAACAACACAGTGACCTCCTCAAGAAGGCACAGCCACAAGTGGGGGGTCCCAGGATCCATGCCCCCACCCCCTGGCCCTGTGGCCCAGCTCTATGCTCAGGAGGAGAGAGGGGTTCCTGTCTCTTGGGAAGGTCAATGTCCATGCAAAAATAACCAATTTGTTTGCTTAAATCACTTTCATGTTGGGAGGGGTTATTACTCCCTCCTCCCCCGCAAAACAAAAAACAAAACCAACTCTATGAAGACAGTTCACTCATTCAATATATAATCATGGAAGATGTTTCCATGCAAGCCCCCCGAGTTGGGTGTCTCAGAGGGGCCAGGCAGGAAGGACGCGCAGGTCCCCACCCCAGGTTGCCTATTTGAGCTCAACAGGGGCGCTAGGTCCCACAGGTGAACACCTGGGCTACAGAGCTGCAGCTAAAAGTGGCCGAAGAAGGTACTCTGGGGTGCTGAGCACCCAGAGGATGGCAGAGGCCTAGGGGGTGGGGGCTTGGGGAGCAGAGCTACAGTGGAGAAGAACGAACATGGGCGCAAAGCCTGGGGAGTTCAGGGCCAGGAACCGCAGCAAAGGGTGGCTGTGTGTGGCCAGAGCTCGGAACGAGGGAGTGTGGCCGGGGGAAGACAGGCCTGGAACGACGGGCCGGGTTCTGACTTGGAATCTGACGTTGGGAAGGCTGGCGGGTGTTGGAGTGGGGAAAAGCGTTCTGGCTAGAGGTCGCCCAGGCCTCCTGTGCCGTGTGCACCGGAGGCAGGGAGGGTCCCGGGATCGTTGCTCAACAGTGCAGGCAAATGCTCCCGGGAACACATGCCGAGGCAGTGGCTCCGCAAATTGATGGAGGGGACAGGGAGGGTGCGTTTGAGAGCCAAGTGAGCAAAGCGGCCAAATGATGGGACTGGAGCCAGAGAAGACAGAGGTTTAATAGAGGGTGGCTATTTTCTTACTCGGAAAATATCCTGGAAGTCTGTCAACCGCAAAGGGGAAGGACCTCCAGCCTGTTTTGGGTGCAGGAGGAAGAGAGTAGACCCGGGGAATGCTCAGGTCCCAGGGCTGACAGGTCTCGGGAATGGAGTCCAGCCCTGGGGCCATCCGACGGAGGGGGGCCGCACCCCACGGAGGACAGAAGGGACTCGTGGGCTCAGCTCGCCATTCCTAAGAGGAGCCCCAGGAGGAGAGAACCCTGATAAAGTCGTGCCCCCAAAAGGCAAAGCTGGAAACGGGGACTCACTCTGGGAAGGCTCCCGTCCATGTGTTCACACGGAGCTGGACAAGAGGGGAGAGAGGAAAGAGAGAGAGAGAAAAGCAAACCGTGCTCAGGACGCCGAAGTTGGATGCACACCCAGCCCCACCACATCCTGCCTTCTGATCTCCCTCCCTGACCTTTCTGTGCCTCAGTTTCCATCAAACAGAGGCGCACAACCCCCTCCTGTCTGCCGCAGCGTGTCCACTTAATAAGGCAGTGGGACCTCTTGGGGGCTTTGTGTTCCCCTTCGGTAATGACCTTCTATCACTGTGACCTCAGCAGACAGTGGGGTGTTCCTGATGGGCAAGCACTTGGGGGTTGGGAGCCCGCAAGCTCCAGGGCGCCCTTTGCCCAGGCCCGGCTGTCATCCCAAGCTGGGTGCTGGCCCTGACAGGTTCCACAATGCGCGTTGACTTAACCTTGAGATATTTACTTAACCTCTGGATGAGGACAGTACGCTGTGCTTTTCTGATGAGCAGACAGGACAGGGCAGCCACCTCTGGTGGGAAAAGATTTAGTCCTTTCTTCCCCTAAACTAACAACTCCCCTGCCAGGCCTGGGGGGTCCCCTTGGGGAGCCTGGGAGGAAGGACTCTCCCCACGGCCTGACTATGAGGGGGCAGGGGAGGCTGGGTCCAGCCATCCCTTCGTGCCAGACCCAGGCCCTGGGAAGGCAGGCCCACGGGCAGCCTTGACCTTCCAGCCCCCGCCCCTCCACTTTGGAGACCCCTCTTCCCAGAAAAGGGAGCCCTGGTTCTTTAAGCTGCTTTTACTCAGACCCCCGGCTGCCCGGCACCCAGGGCTGCTCTGTGACAGTCACTCACCCTCATTCCCTCAGAAACAACCCCGACATGAGCCTCTCACAGTGGCTGAGGAGACTGCGGGGGGGCGAGGGACTGGGTCAGGGGCTTCGGTCACAGGGAGACCCCCAGGCACAGGGCCTTCAGCAGGAGCCTGTCCTGTCTCCCAGGCCAGCAGAGCCGGCTGGCGGCTCAGTTCCGCCACCGCATGCACGGCCCCATGGGAGCGAGGGCACCAGAGAGGGCGCGCCGTCTGCCCGCAGGGCCCGGTGCCAGCCTGCACAGAGCGCCTCTGCTCAGAGCCACCGGTCGCACCAGGTCGTATGTGCGTCCCTGGCAGCACGGGGGCCCTAGACACGTAGCCTTCATGACAGGAGGCACGTGCTCAGCTCTGTGTCCCAGGACTTAAGTCTCCGTCACAGCCGGCCCGGCTCACGGGCTGGAACATGAGTGTGCACGGTGTGTGTGTGTGTGTGTGTGCGTGCGCGCGCATATGCGCGCGGCAAGCCGTGCAACCGTTCTGGATGACACAGTGATGGTGGATGCGGGTCCTTGCACATCTGTCCAAACCTGCAGAATGTACAGGCCTGATGTCAACCACGGGCTCAGGGGCATGATGACACGTCCGTGTCCCTTCATCGGTGTTAATGAACGTCCCGTCCTGGTGGGGAAGGAAGCTGAATGTGTCAGGGGGTGGGGGGCACATGGGAAATCTCTATTCCTTCCTCTACATTTTGCTGTGAATTCACAAATTAAATTTGTCTAAAAAAAAAAAAAAGAAAAAGAAAGAAAGAAAAAGTGAGCATGGCAGTGCCCAGGCTTTGGGTCAGGGCAGATCTGGGTTGAGTTACTCAGTCAGTTGTGGTGGAAGGTCCCTAAATTCCCTGCTTTCCCTTGTGGGCCGTAAGGTGACAGGTGTAAAGTGGCAAGGCAGCACCTGGTGTGCACAATGTCTTCACCACTGGAGGCTGGCGTCGCCGAGTAATCTTGTAGGAGGAAGACTTGACCGGCCCCTGGGGCCCGGGCTGGGGGCTGGTGAAGCGCTGGGTCTGGAGAACGCCCCCTCCCCTTCCCCGGGCTGTGTCTTTGGGATCTACCCTCCAGGTCTCGCCCCACCCCTGCTCGCGGCCCCCCACCCTGAGCCCACCCGCCGGTCCCTGCCTCCTCTGACCCTTTTCCCTCTTGGCCTCCAGGAAAGCTGAAGGGGTTCTCCCTGCTGGAGGGGCTCCAGGACTTCTGGGTGGACAACACCACAGCAGTGTCTGTCCCCATGCTCTCGGGCACCGGAACCTTCCAGCACTGGAGCGACGCCCGGAACAACGTCTCCATGACCCGCGTGCCCCTTGGCAGGAGCGCCTCCCTGTTGCTGCTGCAGCCGCACTGCATAGCGGACCTGCAGCGGGTGGAGGCCCTCAGCTTCCAGCACGACTTCCTCACGTGGCTGAAGGACCTCACTCCCCGGTACGGCTCCCGGAAACCGCCGGCACCCCCGGGGCTGCTCCCCCGGGAACGCGGGGGTGGGGGGGCTGGGTCCGTCCTTCCACCCAGGGCTGGGGGTGAGCACACGTGCCGGTGTTGGCCGAGCCCCGGGCACTGAGCAGGGGCGGTTCGAGGGCCTGTGGACGCCATCACATCTCTATCCATCCACCCACCTAGCTCTCAGTTTACCATCTCCTTCTGGGAGCAGGAGACGTAGAGCACGGCGCATGCCTTCCTTGGGCTTGCACTCACTCCCTGGTTTTGGATGCCCGCGTTTCAATCCGCCCTGAGTTGGGGAACTTTTTGATGCCACTCCCCATTCCCCCCAACACACACGATCTCCTGCGATCCAAGAGCTTTTGGGGGGCCGACTTCCCAGATGGGTTTGTACCCTTCCCAGAGACCCAGGGAGGGGCTTTCTCGCGAAGCTGACCTCGACTCCACAGCTTCCTGGTCTGCTCCTCTTGACTCCTGTGGCAGGAAGAAAGCAATTCTCCTCCACTGGGGCGCTACACTTGACTTCCAACCCAGGTGCAGAGCAGTGGGGTACAGAAATCTGCCCCGAGAGAGGCACTCGGGGGTACAGTGGCCTCCTGAGGGCAACTCTCCTTTCTGAATCATTTTTGGTCGTGGTGGTTGGTACTCGCCCAACATTTACCGCGTGACCCATCTGTAGGTACACGTCTCAGTGGCATGAAGCACATACACATTTTTGTGTGGCCCTCACCACCATCTGTCCCGAGGATCTTTTCCCCTTCCCAAACTGAAACTCTGACCCCATTAAACACTAACTCTCCATCCCCCCTCCCACAGCCCCTGGCCGCCACCTTTCTACTTCCTGTCTCTGAATTGGTCTATTCTAGGACCCCAGATGAGTTTTGTGACTGGCTTCTTTCACTTGGCATGCTGTCCTCGGGCTTCAACCACGTTACAGCCTGTGTCAGAATTTCCTTCCTCTTTAAGACTAACATTCCATTATATGGATAGGCCGTGTTTTATCCATTCTTCCATCGATGGGCACTTGGGTCACTTCTACCTTTTGGCTATTGTGACTAATGCTACTATAGACATGGGTACACGGTCAACTCTTGCAAGGGTTTGGTACATCACTGGAAACATCCATGGGCTCTCAGGGATGCCAAAGGAAGGTCAACTGAGTTGATGTAAGGAACATGGCCGCCACTGAGAGTGACAGGACATTCCCCCCGTCCCTCTCCCCTCCACAGGGGTTTCTACATCAAATGCACCACTGAAAGGTAGCTAGTAAGACATGATGAATTATTTCAGAGAATAGCATTTTAAAGTTCTCCAGGTGACACCCCTTCAGGTGCAGCCAACCTAAAACCAGAATGGAACAAAGAACAGACTGTTCACAGTCAAACGCCCAGAGAGCAAGGCTGTTAAATGTCCGCCCTTCTCACCTTGTTTCCAAGGACCTGGGGGTTTTTGTTGTGTTTGTTGCTGACACGGTTTCCCCGAGACGGCCCAGCTGGGTGAGGGGGGCCCCGGGGCCTCACGGTGGGGGCCACCCGGCACCTCCCTAAGTGTGCGTCCCCCTCGCAGGGCCATGCGCCTGACCCTGCCCCAGCTGACACTGCAAGGCTCCTATGACGTGCAGGACCTGCTTGCCCAGGCCAGGCTGCCCACCCTGCTGGGGGCTGAGGCGAACCTGGGCAAAATCAGCGATGACCAGCTCAGAGTCGGAAAGGTACTGTGCTGGTGGGGCATCTGTCTGTGCCAGAGTCGATTCCACGTGTTTGCAGGGCGGGAGGTGTGGACGGGAGGGACACAGGGAGACGTGCAGGGCAAGGAGAGGAGAGCATGGCCAGGTGAGTGTGCCCCCAGGGTGGGAGAGAAGGGACCAGAGCTTTCCGGGGCTTTCCGAGGACAGGTGGGGAGCAGCGAACCCTTCCCCGCCGTGTGTTCTGTGGCTCTGCCCAGCCCAGCCAGCCTCGGGGTCCTTCCCAGATGCTACAGCAGGGCCAGGACTTGGGCCACGGAAACGAGTGCCCCCAGGCCCAGTGCTGGCCCTGCCAGAGGGCCGCCTGCTTCAGGGAAACGCTCAGCGCTAGGCAGACTGTCCTTGGGCCGTCTGGGATGACGCACCTCTGCAGCGGGGCCGTCTGGACGCTCTGGGCGCTGTGCCGGGGGGCGGACGGGCTGCTCACAGCTCTGGCCTCGGGGATCACTCTTCGAGTGATTAGCTCAGTGATTAGCTTAGTGATTAGCACAGCCCCTGTGCTGAGTGGGATGAACCACACACAGGGGCGCACAGCCGAGGGGTCAGGGGTTTGGGCCCGGACAGCACCAGCAAGGTGGGAAGTGGAGGGCCTCTGGGGGTGAGCTGTCAGGTAGGTGGCTTGGGCCGAGTGGGAGTTGTCTACACTGAGAGGCACGCCTGGTCTGGGCAGGCTGGAGAAACACCCTCGGGCGGACAGCACTGCACAGCTGGGTCCGAGAGCCTTCGGGAGCCGTCCCAATGCCTGCTTCCTTGCAGGTGCTGAACAGCGTTCTTTTCGAACTAAAAGCAGACGAGAGAGAAGAGCCCACAGAGGCCACCCAGCAGCCGGACGGGCCCGAGGCCTTGGAGGTGACACTGAACACCCCGTTCCTGTTCGCCATTTATGAGCAAGACTCCACCGCCCTCCACTTCCTGGGCCGTGTGGCCAACCCGCTGAGTGCGGCGTGAGGCCTGGGCCACCACGGAGCCGTGGCTGTCACCTTGAGCAAGGGCAGCGGCACACAGCAACGCCAATTTTGTCACCCATCTTCCGCTTTTCCTTCCACGGAGTCAGGGTGGGGCTGGAAGGAGGCCGTTTCTCCCTGGTCAACGTGGTGCTGTATATACTGAGCAGCGGAACCTGTGGGCATAAGGCCTCTTGGGTTCTTAGATTTATCTTGGGCCCCGTTGTGTGGGGTAGAGTGTGGGGGCTCCAAGAACCAGAGTTTATTAGCAAAGGATGGCTGTTCAGGAAAAGTTTGAACCGACCAACTGGTTGGTGAAATCAACAATGGTCTTCCTTTTCACCAGAGAACAGAAATTGGATTTTAAAATGATACAGTTTCCATGGCCCTGGGTTTATATCCGGTTACAGAATATGAGCACACAACCCGCATACGGTTTCCACGATGCCTTTGTTTTCTTGTTGGTTTCTTAGTTTTCTTTCCCAGGACACTGTGCTCTCTGAAGAACACAAGCGTCTGAATTTGTGTTAGAATCTTAATACCATGGCTGATTATCCCTTGTGTTATTAATAAACGTCTTGCAACAATACGCAAAGAAGGAGAATTCTTTTGATCCGCAGAGAAGCAAATATGTGCCATTTAGCTAACAGACTATACAAATACCAAGTGTTTTCAAGGGCTTTGAGCCGTAGTTCAGATGGAATTTCCATGGAAGGCGTGGGCTGGTAGTTGGTCACCGTTTGGAGAAGTTTTAGATGATGCTTTATTCTGGACGCTTCTGTCCCTAAGTGGCAGATGGGCATGGGGGTGGGGGCCCCCAACGTGCAGCTGGGAAGGGACAGGGCATGCGGGCGCTTCTTCCTTCCTGGGGACACAGGGTTGGATCGCTGCTCCCATTGCCCAGGGAGTGGAAGACAGAACAGCAGATCCTTCTATCTGTTGAGTGCCTCGGAGGGGGTTAGCCCCCTGCGTTCTAAGGCTGGGGTGGGGAGGAGGTGGGCACCCGGAGCCCCACACTGTTGCTGGGAACAGTGCAGAGCTTCCTGATGTGCACATAGCCTTGTCTCCTCTCCCTTCCATAGCTGCGGAAGTAACCACGCAGGCTACGTAATACAGTAACCACTGACGATGGCTGCTGGACAGGCACTCAGGGGTAGGTGGGGATGACAATTTCAAAGGCGACCCAGCTCTTTCCAGTGTGCGCTTTCAGAGATGTAAGCAGAAGCTTACGCTGGGTCCTGCGTGAGCGGTGACCACACTGCCCACTCGTGTCCAGGCCTCGTCCGCCCCCCTACGGGGTACTGTGGCCACAGTCCAGGGCGCTGGGGCTGGTCGGGCTTGTGCCGTGAGAGGCAGGCCTGCTGCTCTGACTGAGGCTCGGAGCTACACAGAACAGGAACAATGCCCTTCAAGCCCCAGTGTCCCCCTTGCGTTCCCAAGCACCCTGCTAGACTGGAACACAGTTCCCTGCTCTGATGTCAAGGTCAAGGGGACAGCTGGTCGTTCCCACTTCTGTGGCTGTGCTCGGGAGCATGGCGTACAGAGACGGACGAGCTGAGCAGGAAGCCCAGATCCAACACTTACTGTGCCCTGGAGCAGGTGGCTTGACCCCTCTGGGCCTCCCTGCCCTTCTGTGCCAAGTGGGAAATACCTGAACGAATAAAAGAATAACAACCACCATCACATCAATGGCAGTCAGTCCATAGCAAAGTCAGGACCTCTGCCTGTCCGAAGTCCTGTTCCATAAATGTCCAGCAGGCAAAGGTCCTCCCCTAAAGCCTCCCGAGGGAGCACTCCCTGGCTAACACCTTGATTTTGGCCAGCGAGGTCCATCTTTGACTCCTGGCCTTAGAACGGTAAGGGAATGGATTTGTGGCAATGGGTCACGGCGGCAAAAGGAAACACACGCAGCAACCTTGGTACATATACTCGGCATGTCACCTAACAGCGCTGCTGGGGGCCCTTCGAGGCTGCTCCCCTCCCATTCCAAACTCTTCAGAGACTCCCCTCTGAGATCGTCTTCAAGAGCTGGTGTTCCCCGCCCCCATCTATTAAAGAGGACCACTGACCATACAGGGACCGCTGGGACCTGGGGGGTTAGGAGGGGAAATGTCACAGGGGAAGCTTCTGGGAAGGGCCTCGAGTCTGCAAACCCTCTGGCGTACAGGCAGCGCCCATCCTTGCCTTTGAAGTTGCCCATGAAGATGCCAGTTCCTGGACACCTCCCTCCTCTTCCCCAGACCAGCCTCTGCTCTCTGGCCGCACAGGGCCCCCCACACACACAGCACACAGGTAGGGGTGGATTCTTTGAAGCTCTAATGCACGTGGCCTGTCGCCTCCCAGGCAGCGAATGCGTCAGAGCAAGGGTTTCCGCGCCAAGCCCAGGCCTCACATGGTGTCAGGCTGGGCGACGATGGCCCCGGGTGGGACAGACACAGCACAGTGCCTGTGCTTTGCTTGGGCGCTTTGAACAGACAGCGGTCCAGGCGCCCTGCTGATGAACTGTGGGTGTTCATGGGGGTCCCCTGCTCACCGCTGGTAGGGACTCTGTCCCCCCCCCCACCAGCAGCTCCCAGCCCACTGGCCCAGCCCCACTTTCACCTGGGTTTACCTCCCACCGTGCTCTGTGCTTCCTGGGTCCCTCTCCTCAGAGGCCCAGTGGGGGGCAGCAGCTGGCATCCAACTCCTCTCTGGTTTGGAAATGGCCACTGGATGTCAGGTCTCTAGGGAGAACTGGAAGTTCAGGAAGCAGGAGCGCATTAGAATCTCACAACCCAGGGCGCCTGGGTGGCTCAGTGGGTTGAGTGTCTCACTCTTGATTTCGACTTAAGTCATGATCCCAGGGTCATGGGTTCGAGCCCCGTGTCAGGCTCCGGACTGAGCGTGGAGCCTGCTTGGGATTCTCTCTTTCCCTCTACCCCTCTTGCCCGCGCACGCTCTCTCTAAATAATAATAACAATTAGAGTCTCACGACTCCACGTGGCCCTTGGAGCAGAATCCACAGCCCCACCAGACCCCATCCTCAGCATCTGGTTTTCACCGGGAGCTGTCCCTCCAACCCCCCACACCCTCTCCATGCAGATGCATATTTGTGAGGTGCTCAGGGTCCCCAGGGAGCCCCAGGCACCACCACCACCACCGATGTCCTCCTGACTCGGAGGCCATGGTTTTGAAGTCGTCCATGGAGACCTGAGACAGCACCATCCCACTGCAGCTTTGGGAACGGGACACCGGGGTGTCCTAACTTCATTTTAGGAAGTGACAGGCAGCTGACTAGTGCATCTCTCCTACCGCACGGGCTGCTGGGGCTCGAGCAGTTGCTAGGAGTACGATGTTGCTAACGACCCACTGCTGTTCTTTGTCCCGGGCTCTTTTGTAAGCAGGAACTGGGTCAGGATGTTACCAGGATACAAAATACCGGCATTTCACAGATTACTTAACACCAAAGTATTAATTCTGGGGGTCTGTCTGCCGTCAATCTTTCTTCGCTAAATACTAAGTCTTCCTGGGCTTGCAAAGTGCTTCCCCACTAGACAAGAGAATGATTCAGCCGCTCCCATCGCCTCCAGCCCGAGGTCCCCGCTCAGGACCTAAGGCTTCCCACGGCCCACCCACCAGATCCCGAACCTTCACTGAGTTCGGGAAATGAAAATGATGTTTGTTTGTTTGCTGCCCATTTCCAGCAAACTCCAACCTGAACAGGCTGCTTAAAGATGCTCCTGTTTCAGAAGCTTATAGCGGGGAGCATCCTCTCCTCACTGCAGACAGACCTATGTGTGTGACGACCGGGTGCTGCCCCCGAGCCTGCTGGGACGCCATGCGGGACACAGGATGGAAACCACTTGCCCTTTCTAAAGTCTGAAAAATTCTAGGCACTGAAACATGTACTGAAGGTTTGGGACAGACTTTGGATTTCAATATCATCCCATGTGCCCCCACCTCCTCAATAGAATTTATGTTTTTAGTGCAGTTTTGGGCTCGCAGCAGAACTGAGCAGAAAGTACAGTTCCCATATGCTAATAATAGGATCGACATTTGGTGTCCTAAAAACCCTGTGCTCCACCTGTTCACCCCCAACTCCCGCCACCACCCATCTTTTCTGTCCCCATAATTTTGCCTTTTCCAGAATGCTGTAGAATCTAGGATGTAGGCAGCCTTTTTCGGATTGGCCCCTCTCTTAACAATATGCATTTAAGATTCCTCCAGATATTTCCCCTTCTTTTTAGGACTGATCGACATCCCACTCTCTGGACAGACCATTTATTTATCCGTCCACATACCGAAAGACAACTTGGTTGTTTCCAATTTTGGGGGGCAAATATGAATAAAAGTTGCTGTAAACATCCATGGGCAGGCTTCTGTGCGGACACAGGTTCACCATGTGGTTTTTAAAGCTGTAGAACACAGAGCAGATGTTCTGGGCACCTCTGAGAGACTCTCACAAACACCGTGTGTGGTGAATGTCAGGGACTTCATCAAGTTCAAGGGAGTGAAGAGCCCACAGCCCACCTCCCTGAACTCAGGGCTCCTCCATGCTTCTGTCGGGTTACCTGCGAAGTTACCCTCTGAGGACTGCTGTTATGCTGTTAAGCGGGTCCAGACCAGTCTTTGGTTTGGGTTAATCTGGCGCCGCTCCTGAGGCCAGTCCTTCTGAGGATTCTGTCTGTGGGTGCTGTCAGAGCCTTTCCAATCTGCCAGTGGGAACACACGCTACGCCCAGGCCCCCTGAGCTCTGAGGGTGATCCAACCTCCTCCTTTCTAGGAACGCTTTCCTCACCTCAATGGCCTCCTGCCCCACCGGTAGCTAACCAGCACCCAGCTGGACAAAGTGAGCCACCCTCCTCTCCATACTCTGTCTCCAAGTTCTGGCCTCGTTGCTCCCCAACGCCCCCCCCAACTCCAGACTCTCTCAAATCAGAGTCGCCAGCTCAGGGGCCTCCTGTACCCAGGTATGGACACTGTCCACACACAGCCCACCTCGTTTCCTTTCTCTCTGGGATCCCACACTGCTCTTGTCCATTGTCCACACAGTGCTGTTTCAGATGTTTGGCGTGTTGTTTAGCTGTTTAAGGTGGGGCAGGAATTGAGGTCCTCGTTACTGGACTACCTCATGGTCAAAACGCCACCTCAAAGATCAAGAATGCATTTCAGTCCGACGTTAACAGGAGTGAAGAAGAGACGAGAGTCCAGATTGTTCCGGGGTTCAGTGTGACAGTGACGACAGGGCAAGTGGAACACAGAGGTACTTCTCAAGTCACAGGAAGGCGTGACTTCCCTCAGGATGCCTGGCAGTTCTTCAGCGAGGTGGGGAGTGCCGGAAGGGGTGCCCAGGTCAAAGACAGCGTGCCCTTCAGAGCTGCCTGACCAGTGGAAGAAGGACGGAGGGGGTGGCTGCTTCCTCTCAAACAGTGGGAGCTCTCTGCCTGGGACGTCTGGTGGCCAACCACGAGGGGTCTCTCTCAGGGGTCACAATGCCAAGAGCAGAGAACATAAATGGTGCCTTCAGGTAAGAACCCCCAGAAGACCTTGCTCAACGTCTGATGTTCGGCACCATTCTCCAGTTCTGAAACATGAACTTGAGAGGGAAGGTCTCCGCATTCTCAGTGGTAGGGTCACGTGGATGCCCATCCTCTCACCGCCAGGGCAGCTGCCGTCCTTAAGGCAGAGCAGCATGCAGCCCCTGAAGGAAGCTCAGTGCCGGCCTCCTCTGTGCCACAGGTCCGGGGCTGCCCTGCCTTAGGCCGTGAGGCGTGGACACACAGGGGCAGCCTTTTGCACAGGCAGGGTCATGGCTGAGTGGTTCTCACCAGGTGACCACGGAGTCTGCAAGGAGCTGCAGAGAAACATGGGTAAAGACCCCCAACAGGAGACGGGGTGGGGGGGTGGTGTAGCTTAAGAAGCTCCAAAAGCTGTTTGGGTTTTCTTCCCCATCTTCTTCCTGGACACACAGCTAGACCCTTTCCAGCCCGTGTGGCCAGGCTCCGGCCCCTGGAGCGTGGGGAGGCGTGGTGTACTCTCCCACGTAGGGCCACGATCGCCCCCTGGGGTGGCCCTTCACGTGCTTTCCCTTTCCTGGTTGGCTGCAGCAGAGGCCAAATGGCGGCCCCCAAATTGTCCACGCACATCCCAGCCCCTGGGATCTGTGCCCGTGACCCTACTGGGCAAAGGGGCCTTTGGGAATGTAATTTAGTTGGGGACCTCACGAGGAGATCCTCCCGGGTGAGGCAGGCGGGTCCTAAATCCAACGACAGTGCTCTTGTAAGGGACAGGAGAGGAGACACGGAGAAGCGCGGGAGGCCACATGAAGGCAGAGGCAGAAGCCATCATGAGCCGAGGGAATCCCTTGAGCCACGAGACGTGGGACAGGCAAGGGGGAGAGGAGTGCGGCCCAGCTGACGCCCGATTTGGACTCTGCCTCCGGAACCAGGAGGGAAGAGAAGCCTGTCGTTTTCAGCCACCGTGTTTGCGATAATTTGTTACAACAGCCACAGGGAACTAACAGGAAGTCACCCTCAGGGGGGGCACAGAAGCCACAGGACGGAGGAGGTGCCTAGCAGGCAGCCAGGGTCCCTGAAGGACGGTGTGGAGTACTCCCACCTACTCATCCCTGCAAACACCCCCACCCACTCATCCCTGCCTTCCTGGCTCCGCATTACATTGGCCAGAAAGACTCCTGTGCTTGAGACTGCTTTTAAAGATTCTGCAGGTTATAAGTTAGAAAGTAATTATAGGTTTACTGTAAAAAGGGATTATTCATCTTTCTATAAACTTTGTTCAATTGTGACTCTTCAAGGCAAAGCTAACAAAACACATGTCAAGTGAAAGGAGGAGCCAGGGATACGTGTTCTGGGACGTTGTGCTGGTTACTAAAGGATCTTGTTCCTTCAGCCTGGAAACGGGTATCGGAACACCACGGGTGTCGCCTGGAACGAGCCCAGAAACGCGGGATTCCTGAACCCAGGCCGAGCCTGGGGTTTGACTGGTGTCCGGGAAATGGACGACTGGGGCCCCAACCCTGCACCATCAGCCCCTCTGTCCTGATGCTGGTGTGAAGGAGGGAGAGCTCCCTGCTCCTGAGCAAACTGGACTCTGGAACTATCCTGCCTGGGTTTAAATTCCACTTCTTAGTCATCTTAACTCCTTAATTTCTGTTTCCTCATCTGCATAACGGGGATAAGCTCGCTGGAGATGGAGGGGCTAATACGCCGTGTCCTTGTCAACCACGTTTTGAGACAAATGTGAAAGGAAAGCAGCCAGGGAGGGAGAAGTGAAACTGAGGCTCCTGCCGACCAGCGCGGGGCCAGATGGGGGCGCTCAGCCAGGGGGCTGACCGGGTGGGGAGGCAGACCTCGGGTCTCCACTCCCAGAGCTCCTGGCTGGCAAGGCAGGAGGTGTGTGCTGCCCACAAGGGCATGCGTGCACGCAGAAGCCCCCGGGGGCCCAGTCACCCAGGTGGCCCACACGGCTCCCGGAGAGATGCACAGGCCCCGCCGGACCTCCCTCCAGTCCTGGGCCAGGTGCGTGCACGGCTTCAAGGAAGCACACCTAATGCACGGCCATCGCTGAACTTGGGGACCAGGGGAGGGGGCGGGGAGGGAGGCAGCAAGAGACAAATGTGGGGGCCAGTCTATCCCCACTGGTTGCAGGCTGGCCTTGCCCTCTCACTTCACGTCCAGCCTCCTTCCCGACCGCCATTTCCCCTTGCTGCCTACGGGCCCAGCACCGCGCACTGTGCACCGCGCACCACGCAGAGAGGCAACGGCCAGTGCCCCGCAGCCACGCGAGGTCCACGCCTGACGCCGAATCCCTTCTGCTCTTTCGCCCTCAGGGTGTCTGACTGGATGCCCAGTACCAACCAGTCGGAGCCGCCACAGTGGGGGCAGGGCACCGGCTTCCCCCCACCTCTTGCCCACATCCCCGCAGCCTCTCCCTCCCGACACAGGGGGCGTGGCTCTGTCGCCCCCTCACCTGCAGGAGGACCACCCGCTGGGGAGAGCGAGAGGCAGATGCCCTCGAGGAAAGGTGCCCAACCTGGCTTCCCCGGGAGGGGCACTCAACCCGCACCGGGTGCACAAATACAAGCCACGTGCTGCTGGCAGACACTTCTTTATTCAGGAAACGCGTCTTCCTAGAGGTCCCAGCTCCTGCCGGGACAGCGTGACCAGACGCACTCCCGCTGTGCACCCGGTGGGAGGATGCCTCTCTCCGGGCGTCATGAGGAGTCACGGCGTGTGCCGACTTTCCGGGGCGGAGGACAGGGAGCCACCCCACACGGTAGCCCCCTGCAGGTGGGCGCTTCCGACGGTGGGATCGGATTGGGGCCCAGCCTTCCAGAGTCATACCTATATATTCACTTTAATCCTATTTTAGAAATCAGCTCTTCCACGCTAAGATTTACAATAAAAATAAAATAATTTGCTCTGTAAACTATAGTAGAAAGTTTCAAGTGTCTTAAAAATGATCTTCCATACAACGGAAAAAGGCTTCTGTGTTCTGTTCTGGGAGGGAGGAGACCCCAGCGGGCGGAGAGCAGCTGCGCTAGTGCGTCGTCCAAGACGCCGTGGAAGCACTTCTTGGCCGCAGGGACCGGAAGCAGGGACGGAGCCACTTTCTTCCCTTCCAGCTCCACGTCCAATGTCCCCCTCCCTGCTGGCCCTCCCGGATGCTCATGGCTGCTCTGCCGTTGCCTGGTCCTTGGCGGCAGCAACCAGCTCGGCGAGTGCTGGGAAGCTCTTTATGTCCTTTGTCGCCAGGCCCATCTTTTGTATCTGCGAAGCCCAGGAGAGCAGAGAAAGGCACAGCGGTTTGAGCTGAATGTGAACAAAAGACCCTTCTAAAGAACCTGCAGAATGGCCACCCCCTCCCTCTCCGGAATCAGACCAGGGCAGTTCCCCAAAGGCTGGCACGGTAGTCTCCCTTCACGGCCAAGGCTAAGGGCCTACTTATTGTAAGGCTTCGCTTTTAGGGTTAATCACTCCCCATTAGAAGATGCCAGTGTGTTCATTTATCTCAGTCCATCGGATCGGGCTCTTCCCAGGGGAAGGGCCTCTTTTGTGGACTGGAAAGGAAAACTCACACGAACAGAAGTCACAAAGTGAACTATTTTTTAAATGGAGAGTTTTCAAAAAAAAAAGAGCCTTGGCCTGAGCACTTTATTTCTTCACATTGTCATCAACGGCCTTTTCTTCAAACTTGATGGACTGTGGACCCCGTGGCAGGGCCACTACTGTGGATTGCCGTGGTAACCGAGTCAGGACATACCAAACGCCCGCTGTTGTTAACCACACACATACGTGCCCACACACGCACACAGGAAAATCTGGAAAAACCCACACCAAGTATTTAGCATCTGTTGGTGTGCTGCTGTTCGCTCTAGGGACCGGGGCCCAAGGAGCACCAGCTCTTTTCCTGCACCCCCAGGCTCCCTTCTTTCTCTGGCTTCTCTGTTCTTCGTGTTTCTTTAACAGACTGTCCTGTTTGTAAAAGGACTACAAGCTTCTCCTGTGAGATAAAGAATCAGGGCAGTGGACTTCTGCCGCGGAATAGATCTCTGAGTTCACATCAAAGCAGCAAATTTCAGCTCTCCAGTGAGGCTCTGATGTGCTAGAAGAGCAAGCAGCTCCTGAGGGGAAGTGTCTTCCAGCCACAACATCCCCCTGGGCGACGTGTGCTATACAGGGACCCTGAGTAGTTTAGAAAGCCAGCTTCTCAAGAACGAGAAGTTTCCTGATCTTTGAGCGAGTCGCCTCTGTGAACAGAGGCCTTGCACACAACCCACATCTGACTCCTGCGTGATGCCACGTACAGCAACGCTCACGCACCTGCCGGGACGCCAAAGCCCGTGTTTTCTGGAAACCAAGAGAACTCAGGCGGGGAAGCACAGAGGTGGGGCTCGCACCATCTCTCAAGGGCCACACTGAGAAATCCATGGGCTGAGGCTTCTCTACTTTTTCTAACCACCAGACCGCATGTCTGGCACTCCCCCGGTGGGGGGCGGAAAGGACACCGCCTCCATCTGGGAGCTCGCCCTCTAGCGGCTCCGTGAGCCCAGCGCATGTCAGCTGCACCAAAGCCCAATTCGTCGGACTTCAACTGGCAATTTCCAGTATTCGTGATGCACATCCCTTCCCTTCAAGTGTTTCGAGGCCCTGACCCCTTCCCCCAGCCCCGGGAGTGCTCGCCGCACCCGCCCCCCACCCAGCAACATGCCTGGGCTCAGGTGAGGCACCGGACCACGGCTCGGTGGTTACCTGCTCTCCCAAGTACTCAACGTCCAAGGCCAACTGCAGCCTGATTTTGTCGTCGTCGCTCATGCCGCCACCGGGACCCACGGGGTTGGCGGGAGTGGTTCTCCTGGCTTGTTTCAGCCGCTTCAGGCTCTCCTCCATTTTCTTCACCGAGTTCAGAACGTCAGACACGGTTTCATAGTACCTGGAGCACAAGACCCGCTTCCTGGTGAGCGGGAAGCACTCGTGTGCACGCGCACACTGACCGGCTTTGTGGGCCAAAACAGATTTGTAAGACATTCATTCATTTCCAACGAAAGAAATCAGCCGTGGTGAACCGATCAAGGTTTCTTAAGACTGAGAAAAAAAGGGGTCTTGACTCCCTAGCACCACAATCCCTCTGAACTTCTGAAATACGCACGTGGACTCTTCCCAGTTTTCGCCCCGGACACGGTCTTTCCTACTTGAAGGAGGAAAGGCTGGCGCTCACTTCCAAGTAACAGATTCATTTACGGTCAGTTCTAGGAGCAGTTCATCTTGTAAAGAACAGAAACCTTTCAAGTTCTTAAATGAAACTTATTGCCTTCACAATACTCTCAATATCATTTGCGGATTATAAATGAGTTGCATTTCAAAACTTGGTTTACCAGCTGGTTACTTGGCACTTGGAATATATTTGCCCACAAAAACAGGATTCTAATTCACTGTGATGTTCTAAACGAACCCACAAATATCCCTTAACTCAGAAGTAATTGAAATAAATCAAGTACCACTGAAAATAATGAAACAAAATTCAATAACAAAACTGCATGATATACTTTTGACATAACTCAATGCTGGCATCTGGGGGAGAAGTCTATTCACTGGGAAATGAAGGGACATGCAGCCAAAGGGATTCTGAAGACCTCCTGATGTTTCCAAGGGCTGCAGGGTTTTAGACACCGAACATTTATCAATTGTAATTATGCGTCAGAACGTGTTTTCTCTTCCTTGGCTGCAGCGGTCTCACCCGTCTGCACTTTCGATTATCTGGCGTGAGCAGAGCCATTGTGGACAAAGCTGAGGAGAGCGCGGATCGTACAGGAAAATGTATGCTTGGATGTGCAGGAAGAGGCCTGCGTGAAACACACCCTGGACTCCAAAAACTGGGTGCGCTGGGGAACCGGATGTGCCCACACCCCCAAGAACTTGACCTTGGCTGGCAGGTAGGCCAGGTAGAGGCAGGGGGCCCATTGTGTTCAGCGCAGGGGGAGTGGGATGAGGGCGGCTCAGCCACCAGCACAGGTGTGAGCACCTGCACCTGACTGGCCCAGCAGCCACCTCACCCCCTCGTCACACAACATGCAACCCTCTGATGGCCTCCGTGGTCTCTGACTTGGGACTCTTCTAAGAAAAGTCTGAAATGGCCCACTGTTAAGGCACTTACTTATGAGTGCTCTCACAGAGGGCGCCTTCCAGCCACTGTCGGATTACTGCCGGTCTCAGCTTATCCCTGTGCCCACTCTGCAGCTGGCGAAAGGGCTTCAGGGCACTGTCCACGTAAGAGGAGGCTGCTGTCGGCACTTCCTGGAATAATGACGGAGGAGGTGGGGAAAAAAGGGACAGAAAACCAAGAGTTACTCAGACTGCAGAAGGATGCTACTAATGCACAAACCCCATCCCTCCCAAATAGTAGCACTGACTGACGTTGTCTCCAGAACGATCCCTGAGGCCAGGGGGCTCAGGAAGAGCAAAGCAAGGGAAAATGTTCAGAGCCAGAGAGAGGGAGAGAGGAGTACTTCAGGGCGCATACGCAGGGCCTGGGAGAGCNATCCCTGAGGCCAGGGGGCTCAGGAAGAGCAAAGCAAGGGAAAATGTTCAGAGCCAGAGAGAGGGAGAGAGAGAGGAGTACTTCAGGGCGCACACGCAGGGCCTGGGAGAGTGGAGACTGAGATGGTGCATGTCTGATGGGCTCCCACCAGGTGATGCTAATGTTGCTGGAGGACAGACTGAGACGCGAGGCTCTAGGGCGAGTAACTGGACTGTTCTCAGCTTTAGTTCCTTCATCTGAGAACAAGGACACAGGCGCTCACTCTGGAGAAGAGCAAATGAGAGTATCTGACCCACAGTGCCCGTATCGGACCCGCAAGCACTTGGCCAATACACCAGACGGTAAAGCCGGTAGCTTCCGAAAGGACAATGAACGTATCTGGGAATACAGAGTAGGTCTCTCTCTCCCACTCTGAAGCGGGAGCTACAAGGCCGACCAGAAAGGGGAAATGAGGGGGCCGAGTTCCCCTGCTGGAAGTGGTAGTGCCATTGCATGCCCCGGTTTCACAAGAGCAGCCACAAGGGAGATTCCCCTCCGTGTCCGCTGAACACTCCCTGCCTCCCGAACACGGAGTCAGATGGGAAGAGTCACACAAACGGGACAAGACGTCCATGCTCAGCACACAGCAGAGGCCGCCCTAAGCCAGGCATGTGGAGGGGCTCCAGGGGAGGCTCCAACACGGCACCTCTCAGGGAATTTCCACAGGTCCTCAAAATCATTTCAGTGCTAAACTGCCTAACACCCAACTCTTTTCTCTACCAGGAAAAAAGAAAATCCAACAGAAAATGAAGGGACATGTATCAAGAAGGAAAGGGGCGTATCAATGCACGAAAATAAGAGCTCAGGAACGGAAAGGAAAGCTCTGGGCAAAACGACTTCCCCGAGTCTGCCGTTCTACCAAATGAGACAACAGAGGAATTCGATTCTGAACCCAGGGTGCGGGCTCCCTTTTTCATCTAAAAGATGCTTCTCATATCCCTAATGTGGCTTTGCAAATCTTTTCAAGTTACACAACCAGACACCAGGTACTTGCGAGGACGGTATGAAGGGAGCAAGGTAAATTCGACTTTTTTTTCAAATATAAGATACAAAGTCTAGGCAATACAAACATTTTGTTAAAACGCTTTCTTTTGGAGTTATGACTATCTTTCCTAAGGTCAAAGGCAGCCAGGAAGAGTCCGTACCGTGTGAGGCCTGCCTCGGACTAACCCTGGGTACCTATTTCTGGGTCTCCCTCCGTGGCTTTCCTGCTCTGGGTTTCCCCACCCCAAACCTCCTGCCAGTGAACGGCGCTGACCTTGTTGGTTCTGCGGTAGAGCCTGGGAACCTCCAGGGCACTTTTCAGGTAACTGAAGCAAGACTCGATCAAGTCCTGGATGATTCTGTCACTCAAGGCCGGGACACAGGCGCACAGAGATGTCCGGGAGTCCTCCAGGGCTGCTGTCGAGATACAAAGGTGGAGTTTAGCCACTTCGTCAGGCCCGGCTGTGGATTTCACTTTAGACACTGTCACTATTTAGAGGGTGTACAATAATAAGCTGAATCAAATCGAAATATTAGAAGTCAACAAAATATCTCACTTGGAGAAGCTATAATCACAGAACAGAATACAGAAGGAACCAAGGATTTACAACTAGAAAATGGTAGTTTAAATATGTCCTACAGGCTCTACAGTTTTATTTTAAATGATTTCTTATTCAAAGATTTGCTGCGTCTAAAGATTTCATTTTTACCTGAGATAGAAGAGAAATTCTTAAAGCCAATCATTTCAAGTTTTGGCTTGATTGTTTCCAAGAGTTCTGGAAGCTGAAATAAATATGCACTTTATATATTCAGTTGCTTTTAATCAACCACAGAAAGAGGCAATCCTACTCGTTATCTATAAACTCTAAAATACTATTAACGAAAGATGAAACTAAACCCAAGGCTTCCTATCATTTTCATCAGAAGAAAGCAAAACTCTGAACACTTTCACTAAAGCAGAATCCGACGCCACGGCAAACTGCAGCCCACGGCTATTAACAGGCCCAGGGAATAAGCAAAACCATTTTCTACTGTGTGGCTTTCCCCGATACCACCAGAAGAAAACAGAATTATGTTATCAGAGCACTCAAATACAAATTCGGCCCACAAAGCCCTCTTGATGATAAAGGCCCGAATCGTGGACATATGCCCGGAGAAAACAGGGGGAGAAGTTTTCACGGTTCACTTTCCAAGTACAGGCGAAGGTTAAATGTTGCCAGGATAATATGTGGTCAAGTGGGGGTGGAAACCATTAAAATCCAACCCGACAAAGTGAGCGGAGCTAGTGAGCAGGGAGCACGGCTCACTCGGCGCTGGTGATGGGAGCCCTGAAAAGGCAGCAGAGAGCCCCCCGGGTTCACAAAACACGAGAGCAGACTGATAAGCAAGGAGGCAGAGGGCCCGCCTGCAGGGAAAGCTGGAGAGGGCCCTCGGAGTGCCGGTGCACCTGCTCTCTCTGGACACCCCTGGGCCCCACGATTCCAAGCCCCCAGTCCTTGCACATATCATTTTCTATGAAAACACCCAACTGAGCACCTGGACTTGCGGGACACAGGCCTACCTGCTCCTGCAGCCTGTCCAGGTCGGCGACCACATACACAAGATGTGTGCTGGAAATGGAAGCCACGGACTTAGTTTCCGAAGGGCCACCTCCTTGGTCTTCACCATTTCCCTGGGTAACTGAGGGATCTTTGCTAGCGGTTCCCAAAGGCCTTTTGATATCCTTGGCACTTTCGTTAGAGACGGGCCTGAGTAAAAGCTGAAAAACGGTTTCCGTGATTAACTTTTTTTCCTGCCTGTCACATGCCAGAGCATTTATTTTTGTCCCCCATCAAGGGACAGCTGTCTGCAAACTGTTCAGTAGAAGTTTACCAGCGAAAGAACAACAAGGAGAAACGAAGTCAAACTACAACCCCGCGTACATTTATCCTCCTTAGCGCGTGTCTAATTTTGGGTGATAAAAAGTAATAGGCAAAAGTGAACTAGGTCTCTAAACTAAACGAAATGAAAATTAATTTCCAGAGTATCATGGTTAAAAAAAATTCATTAGCTCAATTAGGTAAATCCTTTACCAGGTTTGCTCTGTAAATTTATCTAATGCTGATTATAATTAATAAGGATTAAAAAAATCAAAATCCAAACCTCACCACGTTTCAATAATATAGACAGAAGTGTTATTTGCATAATGTATAGGGAAAAACCAAAGAGAAGTACCCCGTCATAAGGAAAAAATGGAATAATGAACACTGGAGGCAAAATTATTTATTAGAGACGTAAGAATTACTGGCTGGTAAGAGCGCAGGACTCAGCCGACTCAGGCCTAACTGAAGAGTTGCACCAACCCCACTGTGTCCGCAGAATTAACTGCACAGGGGTCTTCAGAACAGCCTGAAGGGCAGGGTGGTCTGCTAAGACCCTTCTGAGCAGAGGAAGGTAAAAGGAGAAAAGAAAACTAGTTTCTCTGAGCTCCCAGAATCTGCGGGGCACTTCTGTCAACAATTTGATGCTCAATGTATCCCTTTTTACTCCTCACAACCACCACGTACAGAAAGTGTTTCCCCATCTTACAGATGAAGAGTTTGGGATCCCTGCAGCTAAGTTTCCTAAGGCCACAAAATTTAAAAGTGGCAGAACCTAGGGGTGCCTGGGTGGCTCAGTTGGGTAAGCGGCCACCTGGACTTAGGCTCAAGTCCTGATCTCAGCGTTTGTGAGTTCGAGCCCTGCGTCGGTGCAGAGCCTGCTTGGGGTTATCTCTCTCCCTCTCTGCCCCTGTCCCACTTGTGCTCTCTCTCAGAATAAGCTTAAGTGGCAGAACCTCAGTCTGACGGTCTGACGTGAAAGCCCGTCTAATGGAAGGATCCATTAGAAGATTCTGCAAGACAACGTGGGGCTTCCCCTCCTGCTCCAGTGAAGACTGCAATCCTTCTGACAGATGAGGCTCATAATGTTGTCCTTCCTGAGAATTTGCGTGCGCCTAGGCCTATTTTCATATGTATCACGCACAGTGAACAGGCTGCACGCCCGTCTGTCCCCTGGGACCGTCCAGGCGGAGGCAGGGCCCCTCTGAGAACGAGACGCTGGCACGGGGTCTGCCTAGGTGCTCAGCGCCAACCTGTGCAAACCTTATTGTGGTGAAGAGCCAAAAATTAAGTCCTCCATTAAGAGCAACCTCGGGCTGCACGTGGCCCCAGTCCCAGTTCCAGGAAAAGCCTCAGACTGTTCAAGGCTAAAGCCATCCTCGGACCGCCCTCAGTTCAGCTAATCAAAAAACATTCCTATGGTCTGAGTCAAGGCTGGGAACTGCAGATACAAACTAGGACCGCCCTCAGTTCAGCTAATCAAAAAGAAAAAAGAAACATTCCTATGGTCTGAGTCAAGGCTGGGAACTGCAGATACAAACTAGCCAATTTCTCACCGCTTGCCTGAACCCCACGTGGGCCCTTTGAACTCACCTCATAATTGGTCATTTTCAAAGCATTCTCAAAAGTCATGATTGGGTCCCACCAAAAGTAATGAACGCCTCACAGATACTGAATGGTCAAAGCTGTAATTGTAATTGGTGCTTATGTGATGATGCTACATGTGCTGTAACACCCCCATCCCTTACTCCTTAAAAACCCTGTTCGCTATTGTTCTTCGCTTCATCTTGCTGCCACGACACAGGTAGGCAGATGAGCCCCTGCTCGAGCTTGTAATAAAGACCCTTTTGTATTCGCATTGGTAACGGCTCCTTGGAGGTCTCTGGGAACTCGCGAATCGGGCACAACAGTGGCTGTGAGCGTGACACCTGATAATCTCCAAAGGCATGTGGATACCTAATAGAGTCAAGTACTCGGCGAGGAGAAGAGGAGCGTATTCTGAAATGATGGAAAGGTTGACTAATATCATTACCTTTTAGTCTCGATGATCATATGATTTTTTTCAACTTCAGAATACTATTAAAACGTACATATTTTTATTTCTACTCATTTTCATTAAAATGAGTATCTTTGTTTTAATTTCGAGGCACCTGGGAGACTCTGGCCTTGAGACAGGAAAGCAAGCTAGTCAGGACAGTGCTTTTCCATAAGAGGAAGCACTGAGGGGATAATTACGGCCCACACAGGCAACAGCGGCAGGAAGAAAAAGGAAACACACACTGGATACAAACTTGAGAAAAGAGTTGACTGCTGTCCTCCAAATTACCTCTCGTGACAGCCTGGCCTTTAGAAGTCTTAGCGCCTTTAGCTCCATGCATAAAGATGAAAGGATCTTTAATTTTTTTTTTTTAAGTGTTTATTTATTTTTGAGAGAGAGAGAGAATGAGAGCAGGGGAGGGGCAGGGAGAGAGGAAGACAGAATCTCAAGTAGGCTCTGTGCCATCAGAGCAGAGCCTGGCTTAGGGCTCAAACCCACAAACTGAGATCATGACTTGAGCTGAAATCAAGGATCTCATGCTTAACTGACTGAGCCACCCAGGTGTCCCTCCTTAATTCTTTTTTTTTTTTTAACATTTAAAAAAAATGTTTATTTTGAGAGGGAGAGACAGAGAGCGAGTGTGTGTGGGCAGGGGAGGAGCAGGGAGAGAGGGATTCAAGCAGGCTCTGTGTCATGAGTAGAGCCTGACTGACACAGGGCAGAGCTCGAACCCACAAACTGAGATCATGACTGGAGCTGAAATCAAGGGCTGGATGCTTCACTGAGCCACTGAGGTGTCCCTCTTTCATTCTTTTTTTTTTTTTAAACATGTTTTTTAATGTCTTTTACTTTGAGAGAGACAGAGAGCAAGCAGGGGAGGGGCAGAGAGAGAGGGAGACACAGAATCTGAAGCAGGCTCTAGGCTCTGAGTCATCAGCACGGAGCCCAACGCAGGGCTCAAACCCACGGACTACTAGATCATGACCTGAGCTGAAGTTGGATGCTTAACCGACCGAGCCACCCAGGTGCCCCTTAACATTTTTTTAAATGTTTATTTATTTTTAAGAGAGAGACAGAGTGCGAGCAGGGGAGGGGCAGAGAGAGAGGGAGACACAGAATCTGAAGCAGGCTCTAGGCTCTGAGTCATCAGCACGGAGCCCAACGCAGGGCTCAAACCCACAGACCGCGAGACCACGACCTGAGCCGGAGTCGGACGCTTAATCAAATGAGTCACCGAGATGCCCCCTCTTGAATTCTAAATGGTTGTGATTCGGGATGAGCTGCGCAGCCAGCCCTCACCTCCCTAACAAACACGGAGTACCGGGCCAAAATCTGCAGCGTGAGCCTCCAGAGACGATGCACCAGCACCGGCAGGAACATCTCATCTGACCAGCACCTCTGAAGGCTGCTCCACGTTCTGTGAGAAGCCAAAAGGCAAAACGCACTGCCAGCTAAGGAGAAAAAAACAGACATGTAAAGAATCTCAGGCAATGCACAGCCAAATTGTAGTATTTCCAAAGCATAATTCAAGAGCAAAGAAAGCAGCCATAATCCACGTTTCACCTTTCGAGGCACCGTGTTTCCTGATTTTGCACAATTCCTCTTCCCGGATGTCTGATACATAGTGAACACATACGATATTCAGAAATCACTTGTTAATCGGTTATTTTACACCAAGTCACAAACACAAGCTGGAGCGGGTCACTTGCAAGGGTTGCAGCTTCAATTCTGAATCTGTCTTGTTGCATCTGTCTGCTCTTCCGTTCCCCTACCGGGAACACGCTCCACACAGAAGTCAGTCACCTAGGACCATGTTTTGCAAAGACAGACGAAAACCATCTTGGAAGCTAAAACAGCGCAGTGTGGCTGATCTGGCTACACACAAGTGAGCAGAAATTTAAGTGGAGCAGCCCGGAGGCCTACGTGGCTACAAAATAGCTGGACATTATGTGAGTGGCCCCTGGGTGTGACTGTATGACACGAGGCTGTTACGGAAACCAAATATGTTGGCAACCCACCACCGTCACCTGCCCAGGGTCCCAGGACTGGGGCCGAGGGCTCAGGAGGCCTGGGGCAGGAGCCTTCGGTGTGAATCATTCCCTAGGAGGGAAGGGCCATCCTGGTCCTTTGCCTTAGCTCGGGAGGAAAGCAGATGGAGGCCAGGTGTGACTAAAAAGAGCTGATCGATCCCCTTGATGTGTTATATTCAGAAACAAAAATGAGGTCTGCTTCTTATATTCTTAAATAATTTAGTTTCAATTTTGTTTTAATTCCAGAGTAGTCAACATAGAGCGTTATGCTCGTTTCAGGTGCACAATACAGCGATTCAACAATCCCATACGCTACTCGCTGCTCGAGGTAAGTGTACTGTCTCCATCCCCTATTTCACCCATGGTCCAGCCCCCTCCCCTCTGGGGACCACCAGTTTGTTCTATCTGAGAGTCTGTGCTTTGGTTTGTTTCCTTGTTCATTCGTTTTGTTTCTAAAGCTCCACCATGCAACTGGAATTATATTGTATCTGTCTCTGTCCAAATGGCTTATTTCACTCAGCATTACACTCTAGCTCTATCCATATCATTGCAAATGGCAAGGTTTTGTTCTTTTTTATGGCTGAGTAACATTCCATTCTTCTATAAAGCAGCTCTATGAACCAAAAGACTTGCTTTTAGCCTCTTTAAAAAAAAAGAAAGAGGTTGAGCTATGTTTTTCAGGTCTAACGTACTATACAACAAACAGAAGGTGGAAGTACCCTGAGCACATGAAAGCTTGGGTAAGTGCTGAGCTTAACTGATGCCCTGAGTGACATCTTGCCATTGATCACTTTACGGAAATTACCTGGGGCATTCTCCAATTCGTCTGTAAGTGCTGCTTCTAAGGATCCTGCGATTTCCCTAAATCTGAGATAAAAACAAGAACACGGATTAGGGTTTATGCTGCTGCTGGGCGCCGGTACCTACCAGTCCTCCCTTCCTCCGCTGGCCTGCCCCGAAGTCTGACACTCTTACAGGTGCCCAGCCGGCCCCAGAAGGCCTACTCTCCCATTTTTTAAAACTGAGCAAGGAATACGTTTCTCCTGATTAAGCCACTGTCATGTAGATTTCTCTGTTACTTGCAGCTGACTGGAATCACAACCAACCCCATGCTTTTCAAACTAAACAAACCACCCAGTTAAACCTCCATCAAGAAGTAGCGTCGGGCAAGTCCCATGTGGCTGTGGTCGGGTGTCATCACCTCACAGCCACAGGCGCTGCCGCCGTAGGAAAAGAAAGGAAACGTCCCTCAAGTAAGGAATGGGAAGGCTGGGCTCAGATTGGTTTGCAGTGTGAGAAAAGTCGCCGCGAGCAGCCGCATGTGCGGCTAAGTGTCTCGTGCTGTCTGGTCCCAGCCCTGCTGGCACTGCCACCAGCCATCTGTGCTACCACTCCCCAGGTCCGTCCTCCTGGGTCTCAGCTGGACCACCGGGCAGCGCACCGTCCGCTCACCGAACTCTGTTTTAATAACTATGTGGGCACAGCTGTAGGACTCTGTGACACGAAAGCAGTGTGTTTTTAAACAGGCTGTGCGTGTGGCATCGTGTCCTGACCATATAACCTCTGCCGTCAGACCTTCCCCGGCACACCTGTCACCCGTTAATTCCCTTGCCAGCCATACGTGCTGACATCGCTCAAGATGAATTTCCCTAATTGAGCATTCTGGGTTGTTTAGAGCATACGTTTTCCCAGAGCAGTTCAGAGACGGAGCTTAAGGAATCTGTCTGGAGGGTGAAAGGGACAGCACGTCACCCTCTGTTAACATGCAACACAGCCCAGAGCCCCAGACCCTGGGCCGCCCCAAACTGTCAGAGCTGGCTGCTTCCCGCTCCCCAGAAGGAAAGGAGCCCTCCCTCCTACTGCCCAGGGAGCCCGCTGGTGGGGGGCGTGGGGGGGGGGGGGGGCAAGCGGGAGGGAGAAAGGTGGGGTAGGGAAGGGAGCCTAGGAGACCAGCCTGAGAATGGCAGCAAATGGGGACGGTGACCCCGCGCCCAGGAAAGAGAAGGGACAAGCGACGCCTGCAGCCAGGACAGCACACTGGCCCCAGGTGTCTGCCTCTGGCCCCTCACGCCGCTTTTTTCAAAACCTACACCAATTCCAGAGAGGAAGCGCTGATAGCAAAAAGGCCCGAGAGCTAACCTGGCTTCGTTTCCGGGAAAACCCGGGAGCAACCTGCGTGGCCCCCAGTAAGGAAGTGGTTCCGTAAATTCTATAATGTGGGACCAATGAGAAGAACAAATGTAATCGGTGGGGAGCAAAGACACAGAACACAAAGTTCTGTGTGCTCATCTGCTGACCAGAAGGACGTTGGCGGGAGAAGTCGGCAGGGCCGGATGCCGCCGGAGTCCGCTACCTCAACGCCTCGACGCGGCCGTCAGACCGTGCGGCCAAGTGGACACACTCACGACAGTGACACTACACAGGTCACCTGGCAGAGCTGTGCCTCCCCGGCCGGGAGCCCAGCAGCAGCCCCTCACGCAGCTGTGCTGGCAGTTAACCTCCAGGACCCAGGCGACGTGTTACTGTCCGCGGAAAACGGCAAAAAGCGTGAGGCTACTCTGGAAACGCCCAAGAAGCCGCGGTGGAGTTGGTGCGTGTGCGTGTGATGCCATCCGGCTCCCGCTAGTCCTAGCGCCTAGTCCTGTAACGAAGGCGACCCCAAGCAGAACGTTCCTACCTTCTTAAATCTGGGCTGGGGGAAGGCCTCTAGATCTATTCCTCGTGCATGCCACAGGTATGCAATCGCCCCAAAGCGCATCAGTAAAAAAAAAGAGCGGCAAAGATAATGGTGTCGGACGTCGCGATCTCGCCTGGTGGTGTCAGAAGCGTCACGGGGCACGTCTCTACTCTGCACACACGTGCTCGGGGGCAAAGGGAAAGCATGTCGGTGTCGCAGAGAGCCCACATCACTGAGGAGGATACACGGTATGTCCAGCGTGTACCGAATATAATACGTGCACGATGAATGTTCTGGGGGTTATAGAATGTTCTAGAAAGACTTCCACTGAAGATGATGGAGAACTTAGCCTTTGGCATCTCACGGTCTGAGCCTAGTCTCTGGGTAGCGACCAGCTCTCTGCACTGGAGACCATTTGGGTAACATTTGCATTTACTTTCTTGTGAGAAACTGAGTCGTAAACTTTTTTTTTTTTAAGTTTACTTATTCATTTTGAGAGAAAGAACGAGCAAGCATGAGTGAGCGTGAGCAGAGGAGGGGAAGAGAGAGAGAGAATGAGAGAGAATCCCAAGCAGGCTCCATGCTGTCCTCTCATGAACGGCGAGATCACGACCTGAGCTGAAGTCAAGTTGGCTTAACCCATTGAGCCACCCAGGCGCCCCTAAACTTGCTTTCTAACTACGCCTATGTGAACAAGTGAGATGAAGGCCCAGCAGGGCATCAGGAACAGTGAGGGGCTCAAGTGCACTCTCCGACGGGGCTGGCCGGAAGTGCCATCTTGGTTCCTGAGATGATGGGGACACAGGCACACAGTCAGACTGGGGGCGTGAGCTTCTTCCCGAGGGAGCAATGTTCATATTTCTCCCTCCAGACACATGACAGTGCACCCCATGGGCTTTTAGGTTTCCTTTAAATGACCCTGAAGTGAATCCGACAGCAATGTAACTCTGACCCTAGTCATGTTTGTGGAACTTTCGGTCACCGCTCAGAGTAAATAGTGTGACCCCTGGTAAAAATCAATAGAGCAGTCCTACAAAGTACTGCTTGAATTTAGTTTTTTAAATGGAAAAACAAACATAGGAAACACAAGCTCCACACTTCGTAACTCAAACGTCATTTTAAAAATTTCACAAATTTTAAAATAATGGTTTGCAAAGAAAAGTTGATCAATCCTTTGGATTGATTACTGTTAAAATCCGCTGAAGGTACAAAATCTTTCGGGGAACTGACTGACTTTGAACCTAGCTCGGCTGGTCCTGTGAGAGGCAGCTGAGGGGCGGCTATGCTGTCGCGGGCCTGGCTGAGCCCAAAACGGCCGCCAGAGCTCCAGGAGGGCAGGTCTGGGGTGGGGGTGGAGGGGCGCGACAGTGCGGGATCCCCAAAGGTGGGGTCACGGGATCTGGGGAACCGACTAGGAAGAGGAGTTTGGGAGGCAGCAGGCAGGACTGTGTGATGTGATGGTACTGGACGTCTAAAGCAATCTAACTGCAGACTGGACCACAGAAGAAATCGGAGATGTTTCTTCCCTAGTGCAGTCATCTGTCTATATATACGTGTGTGTGTGTGTATTACTCCCAATTTTATTTTAATTTTAGAGAGAGAAACAGACAGACCACACAAGCAGGGAAGAAGGGCAGAGAGAGAATCTCAAGTAGGCTCCATGCTCAGCGCTGAGCCTGATGGGGCTTGACCCCATGATCCTGGAATCACGATCTAAGCCAATTATCAACAGTTGGACCTAAACGACTAAGCCACTGAGGCGCCCCTCTACTGCAGTCTTACATTGTCAATTAATATGTCACTTTTTAAAATTCTGCTCCTGAATCAAAAGGGCTTCTTGTCCTGGGCTGATCGTGATTACCCTATTAACAACCACTCCAGCGCAGTCCATGAACACCTTAGAAGAACAAATCCTTAATTTCCTACCGAGAGACAAGCTACGTGGTGATGTCACGTTGGCAAATGAAGCATAAAATACAGCGTGGTATGAGAGAGGGCGCATCACTAACGTTCTGATAATTGCGACTGCGTTATCAGAAGCTGATTACATACATTCTCAATTGCAATTATAATCAAGGTACCTAATCCTAATATACTCCCCCCCCCGCCCTCCGGAATTTTCCCTCAGAACTCTAGGGAAAAGGACCGCATTGTAACAAATGAAAGCATTCAGCCATTTAAACAAAAAGCCTACAACTCTTTACAGACCATCCTAACTAAAACGCTCCAGTTCATGTCATTCTGTGAAGGAACTTACCATGACCTTGCTCAAGACTGCAAAAACGGCTGTTTTTGTCTGTTTTCCTAACAGAACATATGTTGCTAAGAGTTTACCCTAAATTTCCCCCAACAGTTTATCAAGGCACTCATTTACATACGTGGTACCATCACGACATCTGTTGGAAGTGTCACCATTTTCCAGAGTAGAGAAAACAAATGTCAAAGATTATAAAGAAAGCCAAAGAATAACGAGGATTCATATCAACGGAATGATGGAACCAGCCATGAAGGATAGTTAAGGCGGTGCATCTCCCCCACTCTCTCTAAGGAAAAAAATGGTACAGAGAAGCCAACGACAGACTGGGGCCAGGCCTCTGCTCAGCAAAGAGGGTGGTGAAAAGGGCAAACCGGACAGGGTGCCGCTGCGGGGCCCCTACTGTCCACCTGCTTGTGGTGAATGAAGACACGCCGCAGGGGACGGAGCAGGGCTGGAACCCACCTCCGTCCAAGGCGGGCGTTCTCAGACCTTTAATTACCAAATGGTTTTTCTGGCACGCAAACGAGAACGCAGGCAATCCTGATACTTCCTGCTCGTTCCCACTTCAGATCTTGTTTCCCAAGGACAGTACGATGATCTCAAAGGACTGTTTACTGGAGGCGATGCCCTGAACCAGTACTCCAATCCCTTCCTACTTCGGAAGGCCAGAGATGGGGAGGAAGGAATAAATTACTGACCTTATTTGAAAATAAACAGGCAAGTTCCACTTATTATTGAAGCTGTGGTAGGCGGGATGTGCTCTTAATCTCCGCACGCTGGCCTGTGTTCCACACTGCTGCTCAAACGCTCTCACAAAATCCATGCTTACGGTGTATTTCTAAAATAAGAAGAGAGGGAATTTTCATTGTGAGCAAACTGACCAGAAACGGGTACATACAGGGAAACCTGTAATCAGGATAAAGATGGGGAATGCACTGACGCGTAGTTTCTGGAGCTGACAGAGACCTGAAGAGAGCGTCCTTCCGAGGTCCTGACTTGAAAATCAGGCACTGCCCAAAGCGGTTCGGTGACATGCCCAAGGTTTTACGTGGCAAGGCCACCCTGGAAACCCAGCGCTCTCATCCTCTAGGGCATCCCTAGCCCAGTCCACCGGAACTGGAAGAGACCGTAAATTAAGGGATGTAATGTCACTCCTGAAGGGGCAGACCATTTTTAAAAGGCAAGAACCAAAGCAAGTGAGCGATCCCGGGACTGCCACAGACCGCAGAGCACGCCAACAGACACGGAGCTAACGCCACCACGAAGAGCCGTGGCTGAAGCTTCCTTAACATTCATCACCTGCGTGCTGTCCCCCAAACTATATCCTTTAATGTGACCCACAAACCACCCACCCAGGTAATGACTGTTGTTATGATTTTAAGAAAATTTACCCAAAGACAAAGCTAAGAAACCGCAGAAACTGCACCCGCTCGCTCAGCAGGGCAGAACTGCAGTTGTTAGAAATTGTGCACTCCTCTGTGGGTCCTCCAGTCCCCACAGGCTCTATGGGGACCACGTGTGACTCTCCATGTCCTTTGGGACACCCACCCATTCACCGGAACATCCCCAAGTCTGCGCTGGGCAGGAATTTTGGTTCACGAAACATTACAGGCTTTTCATTTCTTTCAACTGACTGGTCGAGGTGTGAGGAGTTGCTACTAAGGTATTCCATCCTCTGGGGACAGAGGTATACAGACCTCTGCACGAGGAGACGCTAAAGGAACACAAAATAGCTCTGTCCTCGTGAGAAGTACGACACAGTGAGCCTGAGAGCTGAAAGCATCTATTGAAAGGAACTGACCGATGCTATGCTTGCTGGAAACAGACCCGGCAACATTAAGTGCTTTGAATTCTAAGGTCAAAGTGCTGCGGGAAGGTTTCCTTTCTGAGCCGAAGCATCTGAGCGTAATGTGATCGGCACAACTCCAGAGTACAGTGAAACGTAAAGGATCTTAAACGGTTAATGCCTGAGGCCACGGTTATCATTCTGCTTCCGGGATCTGTTTGTAAAAGCCCTATTTTTTAAAATAATGAAAATCACTATCCCACAAGTCACTGAGATTGATACCACGTGATCACCTTATTCTGCGTACCGTAATGCTGAATGATTAGTCGGAACAGGGAAGTGGTATTTCTGCGATGATACGACTCCAAATGTGCCATCGAATCTGTTTTGAAGGCCAGCAGGCCCCAGGCTCACCATACCTTACTGTCTGCCTCTCACCACTTCACGAATTAACAAGGAGTTTAAAATCCGATCAATACCTTCTGTTTTCCTTTCAAATTACACCGTGTGCATCAGCAAACCTAATTTTTCATGGAAAACCACTGCAGAGGGACTGGCTTTTAATGGTCTTCAGGATCTTTTTTAAAAGGTGAGAAAATAACGAACACATCTAGTCACAGTTGTGCCTAGGCTGAATTTTACTAGACATTTAAAATTATAGTCTATAATCCCAACAGGATCAGAGACCAATCCTTGGGTGAAACATTCTGTGTACTTTAAGGACGTGCTCACTCATGAACTCAAATTTTTATTTCTGAAAAACCACAGAAAGAAGCTGTGCAGAAAGCATGATTATTCGCAAGCCTCTGGTTAGTGTCAAGAATCAAGACGATGGAGGAAAAGTACCTTGTGAAATGCATCAGGATTTCCGGGATTGAAAAGAGAAGGCAGTTTTTCTTCTAATCCTCGTACTATTTCTGGCCAGACAGAATTCACCAAAAAATCGTATCCAGGAACACTATTGCCTTTCTCACTGTAAGATAAGAGCAATGCTTCAGTCAGATAACACTGTACCCTCCTGTTTACAAGGGACAAAATTCTATCGTGGTATTTTAACTGAAGTTCCTCAGCCTAAAATTTATTTCAACCCTTTTTTTTTTTTTTTTTAACTGTATGTCAGTTAGCTTGTTGATAGCCACAAACTTCTATGTTACTCCTGGATCCCAGTCTCACCTTGAACCTGAACGTCTTCTGTATTCTGACTCCTATACTTATCACACAGGAGAGCAAGCTGGTGTCAAGGATAAGGCAAAACTCCTACATCAAATTGGCTTGATAGGATTTCTCCCCTCAAATAGGCTATCATATTTACACTCAGTCTTGGAAAAGAAGTAGTCTAATAACACAAGAAAAGCAATCATTGCATTCGGTCTTTTTTTTTTTTGAGAGAGAAAGAGAGAGAGAGAGAGAGAGAGAAAGTGTGAGTGGAGCAGGGGCAGAGAGAGAGAGAGAGAGAGAGACACGGGATCCAGAACACGCTCCAGGCTCTGAGCTGTCAGCACAGAGCCTGATATGGGGGCTCGAACCCACGAACCGTGAGATCATGACTGAGCCAAAGCTGGACGGTGAACCCCTCTATGCACTGAATCTTAATACCACTAAGCTCTAAAGCCCTGCAAATTATGCTAATTTACCAATTACTAACAGCTTGGTGAAGATTAACCTATCTTTAAGATAGTTCCCAAATTCTATGACTATTCCATGTAAAATCTTGAACAATTCCTGACTAAAAAAAAAAAAAACTTGTCACATTCATGTTTTTGGTTTATCCATGCTTTATTTCACATTTTTTTTTAAAATGTTTTATTTATTTCTAGGAGAGAGAGAGACAGCGTGAACAGGGGAGGGTCAGAGAGAGAGGGAGTCACAGACTGAAACAGGCTCCAGGCTCCGAGGGCAGTCAGCACAGAGCCCGACGCGGGGCTCGAACCCACAAACCGCGAGATCATGACCTAAGCGAAAGTCGGACGCTCAACCGACTAAGCCACCCAGGCGCCCCTATTTCACATTTTTTACCAAAAGGCTGGACTCTGGATTTCTAATTCACAGACTTAGATGAGAGGCAACACTGAGATAAAAGCATTCACTCAGAAGCCAGAGTACCTGGGTTCAAATCATGGGCCTTTTACCCTCTGTGTTTTGTTTTCTTCATCTTTAAGTTGAGACGACAGGATGGACATCATAGGCCCTTTATGTGGGCTAATATTTGGAAACCATTTAGGCTTGTGCCTAGCATACTGTGCTGTGTTGAGGGGTTAAATATATTAAGTAAATACATAAGTAAGACAGACTCCTTAAGTTTTCTCTTGAACTTAAAGACACAAAAATAACTTCTAGGTAAATGCCATCTCACTGACTACACTCTGATTGTTGTATATTGAGTAATTCAATGCTCAATTTTAAGATAATTTTCTTTAACGGCAGCTAGCAATTCAATATTTGGCCTTTTTTTTAGTTTTTATTTATTTAGGCAATCTCTACAACCAACGAGGGGCTCAAACTCATGACCCTGAGATCAAGAGTCACACGCTCCTCTGACTGAGCTGGCCAGGTGCCCCGATATACAGTCTTATTTCAGCAAAACTGGGAGTTCTGTAGCTAAGTTGTGATATGAAATTGGGTTTTAACATGATGGCATTAAAAATAAAGAAAAAAGGGGCGCCTGGGAGGCTCAGTCAGTTAAGTGTCTGACTTTGGCTCAGGTCAGGATCTTGGGGTTTGTGAGTTCGAGCCCTGCGTCGGGCTCTGTGCTGATAGTTCAGAGCCTGAAGCCTGCTTCGGATTCTGTGTTTCCCTTTCTCTCAAAAATAAACAAACAGGAAGGGGGACCTGGGTGGCTTAGTCGGTTAAGCGTCCGACTTTCGCTTAGGTCATGATCTCGCGGTTCGTGGGTTCGAGCCCCGCGTCGGGCTCTGTGCTGACAGCCAGCTCAGAGCCTGGAGCCTGTTTCAGTCTGTGACTCCCTCTCTCTCTGACCCTCCCCTGCTCACGCTGTCTCTCTCTCTCTCTCTCTTAGAAATAAATAAAACATTTAAAAAAAATAATAAACAAACATTAAAAAGCCTTTTTTAAAAATTAAAATAGAGATAAAAGCTTTCATAATTTTCCTTCTTAGCAAAAATTATCAGGATAGATAATTTAGATAATTTATCTAAAGACAGATTGTCCAGGAAGCCATGCCTTACTGTCCAGCAAGGGCTACCAAGCCATCTTACTATAGTGAAGNACACGGCACAGGGTTTCCTTGACTCGTGACGGAGTTACAGCCCAATAAACCCACCGCAAGTTGAAAATATCATAGGCCGAAAATGCATCTAATACACTAAACCTACGGAACATCAGAGCCCAGGCCAGCCCACCTCCAATGTGCTCGAACGCTCACAGCAGCCCACAGGAAAGCCTATTTTACGATGAAGGGTTGGCTAGCTTGCGTAACTCGCTGACTCCCACATTGAAAGTGAGAATCCGAACGGTGTAAGTGTGTCGGTTGCTGACCCTCATGGTGGCACGGCGGGCTGGGAGCTGTGCCCGCTGCCACTGTGCAGTGTCACGAGAGCGGACACCCATTGCCAGCCTGGGAAAAGATCCACATTCAAAATCTGCAGTATGGTTTCTGCTGAATGTGTATCGCTTTTGCACCATCGTTAAAGTCAAAAAATCCTAAGCTGAGCTCGCCTAGAGCCTGTCTTCGGATTCTGTGTCTCCCTCTCTCTCTGACCCTCCCCCGCTCATGCTGTCTCTCTCGCTCTCTCTCTCTCAAAAATAAATAAAAAACATTAAAAAAAATCCTAAGCTGAACCACTGTGAAGTCAGCGATCTTCTGTACAAGTTGTGTGAGGGAAGGTCAAGTGCTACTGTTTGGCCAGGGACCTCAGAGGTATGGGGCAGGCGGTGGAGTTCCATAGCAGGAAGTTCTACTGTGAAGAACCATCAGGACTGGAGCATTAAGGGCCTCACGGGCTGTGCAAAGAAGGCTGATGTTCCTCTGTAAGCAACGAGAAGCCATTAAAGACTTATGAAGGCGGCAGAGTTCCGGGCAGATGTGACAGCCGAGGGCTGCACTGAAGAGGGGCAAGTGGAGTCAAGGAGGCCAGGAGGGGAGAGCTTGTTATTCCAAAGAAAACATGACAAAGGCCTGGGCCAGAATATGTGAAACAGAATGGGATATTTATGAAGCAGAACTGGAAAGTCATGGGAATGAAACAAAAGAGGGAGGGGAAACTGAAGATAACCTTAATCACAATTAGCACAAAACTTGCTGAATTAAGCTGACGGGCACCTGGGTGGCACAAGTCAGTTAAGCGTCCGACTCTTGGTTTCAGCTCAAGTCATGATCTCGCGGTTCCTGAGTTCGAGCCCCGCGTGGGCTCTGCATTGACAGAGCACAGCCTGCTCAGGATTCTCTCTCTCTCTGCCCCTCCCCTTCTCAAGCTCGCTCACTCACTCTTTCTCCCTCTCTCTCCCTCCCTCCCTCCAAATAAATTAAAACAAAACAAAACTTGTTGACTTCAGCTGAGTTGATATTTACAGACCTCAGAATAATGGAAGGAAACCAATTTTGATTTCAAACCTGGTTAAGGAAAACGTATAGAGAAGGCAAAGGTAGGGGTTTGGGATTCAGAGAAATGCAGCCTCCAAGATGAGCTCCTACTATTAGTTTCCACATCCGCCTCATGGTATTGGTAACAATTCAACAGGAAAGCGCCCACGTTCCCAGTTCAGACAAGACGGCCCATAAGCAGTAGTGCACTGGGAACTACTGGGCACACTCGCCGCCGAGCTGGGCTGAGCGGAAGTACAGCAGCTTAAGTTACCTTGAGATGGCCCCTCCCGTGACTTCTCGAAGAAGGCGGCAATGGTGAGGAACGAACTCCAGGAGCTTATCATACATGATCTGAAGGCCATTCGGATCAGACTCAACAATCTGTTCTACAATCACCTATCAAAAGGAGCATCATTTTTTTAAAAGCACCTAAAAGAAAAGTACGAACTATATACTACAGAGAAAAGAAGAGAGGAATCCTTAAAAGCACAATTCCTCATGTCCACCCTCCTCCCCAACTGACATGCTTTCTTAAACAGAAGGTAAATAACCGCCACCCCAAACACCAGCTCCTAGGATTAGGGGACAGAGTTCTGACCCTGGGGGAGACAAAGGCTGGGTGGCAGAGACTGGCCTGAGGCCGAAACACCACACACACTCATCTACTTCCTGTCTGAGCTTGAAAGCAAAATACTGTGTCTGACAGCAGCTCTGTGCTGTCTTGACCTTGGCCTTGCCGTCTACCACCAGATCAGGGAAAAGGGTTGAGACAGAGAATGATGGAAGAAAACACATCTTCTTTTACTTTATTATTTCATGTTTTTGTGGGAAAGGTGAGAGTCAAGAAGTAAAGGAAAAGCTTAGAATACAAACGTGGCGATAGTCCATTTCATATGCCACTGAAACTTAAAATATTTTCTTAACTTAGTACATTAGACTCAGTTCAATGAAAAGGGCATAAATTAGCGACTAAAATATTTTCACTTACTGATAAAGCATAAAGTAGGCAATCGGTCTTTTACACGCCCATAGAAATAGCTAGGAAACGTAACAGGCTACACACATGGAATCGACAGATCGTTTATTTTTAGTAATCCTAATGACGTTGAGAGGATTACTGAAATTAATCCTGACATTTCACTTTTACCAAAAGGATTCTGTCCCATTTTAAAAATGGAAGACTTTCATCCTGAAGTCACAGCGTGGAGCAGCTTTACTCTTACGGGGTCAGGAAGATCGTTCACACTGACTGGTAACTGTGAGGGAGTCTTCAAACACAGCTTTATGACTTCTATCAGTTTGAACCAGACGGAACTTGCCATTGTCTAGGTCGGAAATTGTTGGCAACACCGTATGATACGACCTATGTTCTGGCTCCCCAAAGGCAGGATATACTTGCTGCCTGTAACTTAACTCTACCCTGACAGCTGAAGGGTACTGGGTAACCAAGTTCCGGATTTAAGATACTACACTGTTAATCTGCCCATAGAAGCCCTTTGCCTTCGACTATTCCCTCCTTCCCACCTCCCTGGCCTGGCAAACTCCACCATGGTTTTCAACACGTAGGTCCAATCTAGTCTGTGAAGACACCTCCCTCCCAGACTTTCCAAGCCCACCAGGCTGTCCGCACTCTGCCACCAGGCACGCTCACTGCGGAGGGGTCCTCAGCCTAACTGTCCTACTCCGCTACCCTAGCGGTGCAAAAATACTTTTTCACAACTTCACTGACGTACAACTGACACACCCTAAAACAGACCTGAAAACGTCCTGATCCGTACCTTCTCCCTAGGCGAGACCCTCACCCCCACGGTATTAAGGTGATCCCTGGGCCATGCCATCGCTAGAGAATACTGGAGATCATGATGACTGTAACCAGCGGGACCGACCGTTTCTTACAGCTGACAGTGCGGTGACTGTGAGAATCCGTACAGAGAGAGAGCTCTGACCGGTTGGTCACACCCAAGGAAGAACCCAAGTCAGAGCAGACGCCCTAGGGGTGTCTGAAGGAAGAAACGAGTGCACACACCTCATCCATGTATGGTTTCACCAGAACTTGACCCACTAATGCCTCGGCATCCCGCGTCTTGTCAATCGTGGCGTAGGTCCGCAAGCAGTGCCGTATTATATCAACGCTGGAGGTGCGGAGCCCTTCCAACAGTAGGCCTTCCAGGGACTGCTGCAACATGGCTGTAATGCCAGCTATCCGCTGCAAGAGAAAACAGCTGTGAAGAAAGTTCCAGGAGGAGCGATTTCTAAAAATTCAAAGATATATATATATAATAAGCCTCTTATTCTACTAGAATATACGTAAGATGAAAATACCAACATTTTCTGGAGAGTTAACAGGGAGACCTCTTCTCTACAATTTCTTTACAAGTAAATCTTCGCTTCATCAAAGATATGACAAAAAGTTATCTTCCTATTAGGCTATAGAGTAAATCTGACAACCGTGTTTAAACCCAGCCAAGGGCCTGGGATAAATTAATTCTGACCACATCATATAATGTGTCAAGTTACATGAAATTCAGAATTAATTTTACTCATATAATTTGGAGAATATGCTTGTCTTTACGCAAAATCTACCTAACACGATACGAAAAAAAAGCAGGGTCCCCAGAAACAAAAACTGAAAGAAAAAATTCAAAGCTAGCTTCAAAATACTGTATGGCCACAATGATCAGGGACAGTATGAGATTAAACTAAAATCATTCAGCAAATTCCCAAGGAGCAAACTGTGAAAATCTAAACCAACACTTACTGGTCTTACTTTGTCCAAGAGAGGCATGCCTTTGCTTTGAACTGCATGAAACTGTAACTGGTTAAATTCTGTGGCAATTCTCTCCAAAATCTGTCCAGTCAAAAGTGGGCTAGTAGAGACAATTCCCAGAGTTATTTCATTTCCAAGAGACTGTTATCACCCAATCAGCAACAGTCAGGCTTCAGCGCCCACCGTGTCGTAACTTCCTTTGGAGCATTCTCCCACAGACCCCTCGTCACAAGGTGAAAGCTAATGTACCTTCCGCACCGTCAATTTTCACGACAAGCAGTGAGTGTAGCACATTCTAGGTGTGGTGGGGAGATTGTTATGTACAAGCCACTGCCACTGCCTGCTCCCAGCCACAGGGCCCGCACACGCAGCAGGGGCTGGACCGGGTCAGTGTGGGTGCAGCTGCGTGTTTCCAGCACGTTCCTCAGGCTCTCCCATTCATTACGTCTTCATCTCTCACCCCTTCTCTCTCGCGCCCTGTCCTGAATCATTCATACCTGAATCCTCTTCTTCTCGACCTGCCTCAGTCTCTCTCCTTCCAAAACACCTCTAATACATCTAAGGCACCAAATCCTGTGGCCTCTTCAATAAAATAAAACTGGTCCTCCTGCAGCAATAAATGAAGTACCTCAGAGTAGCTTACTTTTAAACTTACATTTACCAAAGGGCAGAAAGGGCATTCCACATGCTCTGGGTCCTTACTGAGAAAACATTCATTTGTATCTGTGACCACGTGCAATAAATGCGTCCCCCGTGCCCCCAATCACATCGTAAAGCATCAACACCGCTCAAGAGGAAGTCGAATAGTAAAAGAAGAAAACAATAAAGGCACTGAAGCACTTGCTGGCTTTTCTAAGGCACCCCACCTCTGCCGACGCACAGGCCAACGCACAGCGAGGGGAAAAACCCATACCATCAGGAAACAGGACACACCACAGGGAGACCGGCAGCGATCCGCCCAGTCCTGTTTCCGCAGTGCCCAAGCCAGTGTAGACGGAAAGTGCCCGGCGTGACCAAACCCGAAGCCTCATCTCTCACTTGAACAGCCTAGCGTGGATTTCTTATTTATCGATTAGCTCCACGTTCCCTGGCCTAGCAAGCAAGCTGCAGTTACTATTCACCAACATGGCTCCGGCCTTCTTTTGTCTACAGCTCAAAGCCGCTGTTCCAAAGGGAAGAAAAAACCCCTCAAAGGTGACTCCGAGCAAGAAAGAGCATCACGTCTATTACACTAAAGGCAGAGCTGCCGGGAACAGTATCACAGAAATAGAAACCACTGAGGGGATTCTGAGAAAGGAACATGGCAGCAACGGGCAGAAACAGAAAGGACACTGCAAGGAGGGCGTCAGAGGCCGAGGAGAATGCAGCAGGAGGGGCTGTCAGCGCTGCTGGGGGGCAGGAAAGCAGAGCGGCTGAAGACAAACAGGGCCCCCTAGACTGGTGGGCATGGCCACTGCCAGGGTCTCCGACACACGCAGAGGAGGGGCGGATGCACAGGGCAGTGCGCTGAAGAAGCACACGGCACGTGGGGAGGACTCACTCACACACCTTGATTACGAAAGGAGGCAGGGGCCTGGGGCCCGAGAACCCCTTCCTCTGGGACGTCTCCCTTCCTTACCACGTGAGGAGAGGTGCGGCGCGTATGGACCCTTCCAAATTAAAAACATTAGTTCTAAAATTGCGAAATCCAACCAGCCTTTGTGGTGGGACGAAGCCTTTGAACTACAGGCATATGCAGTTTGGCCTCGGGTGGTTTTGCCTCATGATCCTGCATGACTCATGGGAAAATGTTAACAGCTATCAACGTGATTTCAAAAAAGGCTCCTGTTAGGCCCAGACTTCCTAAGGACGAGGGCCTATGTAGGCCAGGGGCAGCTGGGGGTCTCTCAGGGGTTGAGACAAGCTTGCAAGTGGAGTTGCCGTCAGCCTCACGCTCAGGGGACACAGGGCACCGCAGGACCCGCGCTTGGGCTGCTGGGCAGTACATGCGGGACAAGCCTGTGCTCCTCCCGCGGGTCTACGGCGCGTCCCACTGGTGCCAATGTGCCCTAACAACTCATTTCCCGAGACCCTCATCTACCAGGCTGACTGAAAATTCACACTAACAAGGTCACAGGATAATGAAGACAGCTGTCATCTTTCTCTTATTTCATAAGCTCTTTCTTTCTTGCTCGTAAAGTTCAACTAAACGTGTCCTGTACGGCTTCCGTTAACGACATAATGCTAGTGCAAAACACATCAATGGCTGACACCCTGGGCGTGTCTAGAGAAAATGCGAGAAAGATGAATGCTGTACCTGGAAGGTCAACAAGGATTTTGCTAGGTCTCAGGGAAAGTGATTCCAAACTGGAGGCGCACTGCCTCTGACCCCATTGGAACTACAGGGCCTCTGACCACAAAACGTTTAAAATGACATATTACAAACTTTACCATTTCACACACTCTCCTGGGGCTACCTTCCAAAATGTTAACCTACAGATCTGGATTTTCTTCTTACTCAGAAATGAATTCTAACTAAAACAAAACAAAACACAACAAAACCAATATTTAAACTGGATGTGAAGTATTAATTTATGTGCTATTCAGTAAAATAAAAAAACTTACCTGCTTGCTTCTAGTGCAGATGTTTCTTTAGAACTTTGAGAATTTAAGATTTTTTCAATTTTTTCAACTGACCGAATAACTTGTATAAGCCTCAACACACACATCTATAAAGATAAAAATTAAGCAAACAAAAAGTCATTATAATGTTTGATCTTAATCATCTTGTTTCCCATGCTGAGTGCAGGAAAATATAAAACCAAAAGTCAACTTTGAATATATACAGCATCCTACATTTTGAATATTTCTACGAAACTCTGGATTCCCAAGAATGCAAATCTTAATTTTGGTTTTCTGGAACAAGCATATTTGAATATTCAATTGCCAATTAATAGAAAAAAACAAAAACCAAACAAACAAAAAAACCCTAGACTTTTGCTTTCTCATACTCTGTACTCTTATTTCTTCTTTTTCTCATCCTGAACCTCTCTATGGGCAGTCCATTTATCTTTCTATGGTCCTTTCTTCATCTTTTCAGTTTCTGATCATGTCTAGCCTCTCAGTTTACATGTGTATGATATACCTATATGCCCAAGTGTCAATTCGTTAAAGACATTTTATGCTACAAATACTACCAAAAGGTTGAGGGACATTATAAAAACTCTTATCCTTAAAAGAATAATTTTTGTTTTAATGTTTTATTTATTTCTGAAAGAGAGAGAGAGAGACAGCATGAGCAGGGGAGGGTCAGAGAGAGGAGACACAGAATCTGAAGCAGGCTCCAGGCTCTGAGCTGTCAGCACAGACCCCGATGCAGGGCTCGAACCCACGATTCGTGAGATCATGACCTGAGCCAAAGTCGGACGCTCAACCGACTGAGCCACCCAGGCGCCCCACTTAAAAAAATAAAATGTACAAAGTCATCCATTAAACAAAGAGCACCTGGGAACCCCTCCTGGGAGCCAGACATTCTTCCAGACAGTGGGCACATGAGTGAATAAACCAAGAAAAATGCCTGCTTTAATGAAGCTTACAGTCTTGTCCAGAAATGCACCACATGAATTCTTTGGACAAAAGCTGGGAGGAGACGTAGAGGAGAAATAGACAGAAAGTCTCTAAAATAGGCTTCTCCCCGTTGAGATTAAAAGGGGCGCCTGGCTGGCTCAGTCGGTTAAGCATCTCACTTTGACTCAGTTCATGATCTCACGGTTCATGAGTTGGAGCCTCACTTGGGGTGAGCTCGAGTCCCACTTCCGGTAAGCCCCACTTCTCTCTCTCTCCCACACCTGCCCCCTCTCTGCCCTTCGTGGGATTCTCTCCCTCTCTCTCTGCCCTTTGCTCATTTGCACCCTCTCTCAAAAGTAAATTTTTAAAAATATGCTAATGAATACACGTACAAAACACTGGATAGAGTCAGAAGTCTGGAATCCTAGCTCCAACTCTGCCCTGACATCGCTATGGTCACAAATAAACTCGGGGATGTGTTGAGCAGGCATCGAGGACGAAGAAGTGCCCTTGCTGTGATGAGCCCCAGCTGACATGCGGAAGTGCTGAATCACTATGCTGCACACCTGAAACTAACATAACCCTATACTTTAACTAACTGGGATCTAAAAAATAATAATGAAATAAGAGCTAAGGACGCCTGGGTGGCTTAGGAGGTTAAGCGTCCGACTTTCGCTTAGGTCATGATCTCGCGGTTCGTGGGTTCGAGCCCCGCGTCGGGTTCTGTGCTGACTGCCAGCTCAGAGCCTGGAGCCTGTTTCAGTCTGTGACTCCCTCTCTCTCTGACCCTCCCCTGCTCACGCTGTCTCTCTCTCTCCTAGAAATAAATAAAACATTAAAAAAAAAATTTAAAAAAAAAAGAGCTAAAACCAGAGCATAAAGAAAAAGATCAGAAAAAAAAATTAAAATACAGGACCACTGAACACTAAAGGCAGTGCACCCAGAGGCGAATTTAAAGGTGGGAAAACATAAAAGGAAACAAACGTGGCAGAATGAGACAGCAACACACTGCTTTCTCTAAAACAACCAACCTGCAGTCGAATGTGGAGTGTGCTTTAGAAAGCTCACTTCCACCATAGTCCCTAAAATAGGGATATTTCTTCATAGGGGTGCAGACAATATACATGACTGTTAAACCACCAAGTGCTTCACTGACATCAGTTGTTATTATTTCTTGCTCTGGAAAAAGTGAGGGATCTTGCGACCATGTGGGTACCTCTAAATTTCTGTCTTATCATTTCAAGTAGATACCGTGACATTATAAAGCGTAACATGTGCATGCAAAGGGGCCTTGAAAACAAAGCTGCGCAGCACTAACAAGCATGGGGGACGCGAGGAGAGGGTTTAGCCGGCGCGTAGTGTAGGGAACCTCCTGAGGGATACCTTTTTCTTCCTGATGTCCTCTTGCTTACACATCCGTTCATCCACCGCCCGGATTCCTTCACTGACAGATGACCTGAGGCTCTTTAAAAGAATAAACAGAGCGTACTGTAGAAACTGTTCTGTAACATTATCAAGTTTACGCATTTAATTTAATTTCACAGAACTTAATACCTGCAGACCAGTACTATGCAGATACTGACAACAATACAAACCATCAGACACATTGCTGTTGAGGGTACTCGTGATTTGGAGGCAAAGTGACGTAAAGCCAGGGTCACACTGGATTAACGGCCAGGAGAACAATAATACATATACAATGAATGTCACGGGTGGTCAGAGTGGAGGACAGATAATCTGAAGCAAAGTATAGAAGAGTCTGGAAAAAGGGTGGGAAACTGTGCACGCTGCCACGGCAGGGAGAGGGGGTCTTTAGAAGACAAAGGTAAGAAGGTGTGAGTGTGGACAGGCTCAGGGCTGGCCAGGTGTGTGCCCGGGTGCGCTGTAGGCTTCATTCTGGAGAGAAGTAGAAACAAGGGGGGGGTTCAACTCAGGAAGACTTCACTCAGATACGGTCTTTAGATGAGACTCCACACGTTTTGGAGAACTAGAAAATGTTGAGGCACTGAGGTAGCATATGAAATGTTGTTTGGAAATATTAGGAATCAAGGAGGAAGAACAGAATGGCCGGAGAAAGGGAGGGCTCACAGGTGGAAAAATAGGTCCAGAAGCTAATGAATGAAGCCAACTAGAAGACAGGAATTAGAGCCAAAACAAAGGTTAATGGAAACAACTGGAAAAAACTGGACAAATCACAAAAATTCTACAGAAAGGTGAATTAATTCACTCAAAAAACATATAAAAGACCTGCTAGGTGTCAGCTGTTGTCACAGCGTATGAGGATACAGAAATGAAGATACAGACAGTCTTATCCCTTAAAGACCTTAGAATCTCTTAGAATCTGGTCTCTGAGCCGGGAAGGTCAGAAAGGAAGGTCAGGTCTGTGGCTCCTTAGGACAAAAGTGGCTATAAAGACGGCTGTGGAAAAGGGAGGGGACGCGGTGCTGGCAGGGGCGAGGCCGGACGGGAGCCTGTGTGCTCGAGAGTGCAGTCAGCAGAGCAAATCTACCTCCGGGGAGAGAGTTTTCGGAGAAGAGTGGAGGGCCCAAGGGAGGTGGGGCTGGGGGAGGGAGAGCACAGCAGGGAGGCGGCGGGGAAGACACACCGTAGCAGGTGTGGGGCCCAAGAGTGGACCACAAACATCACTCTTCCATTCCAGGGGAAAGCACCTTAATAAGAATTTGTAACATTCAAACAAGACCTAAGCAGTGACAAGTGTTCGTCAGCTCAAGGCCCGGCTCAAGGTTTCCCTCTTCTATGAATCCTCTCCCGCCTCCTCTGGGCTTCTCAGCACTGACGTCTCTGGCACTCTGCGTCTTTTCCAGCTCTACCCACGCACCGTGCCTTCCCTTAGATCTTCTACTTCTAGCATCTCCTTAGGTGCCAGGCGCTGTCTTAGGGGATGGTGCACAAGGCCACTCGAGCTGGAGGTGACACACCCAGGAGAGGCTGGTGCAGGGCGCCAGGTTCATGACGGCGCATCCGAATGGGGCAGGGGAGGAGTCAGGGCATCCAACCCAGACTGGGGGGTGGGGGAGGACAGGCCAGCACAGTCTTCTGTTGGCAGTGGTGCCCCAAGTCCCCCTCCGCTGTTCGCCACATGGGAGTTCCTATCTCCAACGGCTTGGAGTGGGGAGTCCTGTTCCCACAGCAGGGGCTTTTCTCAGAGAAATATTAGAGGTTACATTACATTTGTATCATTCTTCAGGTACACAAAGGATCACACAGCTTTCGAGGACCAGTCTAGGAACCTAGCTGCATGTTCATTACTGTTGGGGGGGTGGGGGAGAAGGGGGGAGACTTAAAAAATTACAAACTGTTCAAAGCCATTCAGAAGCTGGAAACCAGTTACATATGAGTGAGGTGGCATTAATAAGTTGAATTTGAAAATATTCTTCCTTTCCCCCGACAGCTTAAAGCTGTCTACTCTGAGCATCTGTCTTCATCAGATCAACCATGTGTCTTAGGTCATAATGCCACATGCAAACAAAGAAAATCATTTACGACTTTTCTGAAGGCAAAATGTGATAATCGTGAAACTATTAGAAAACAACCACTGTACCAGGAACCTAACAGATGAAAGAAATTCTTCCCCGAGAAGCCAAACGAGAACCACACGCATTCCGGCACACTGTGTTACATTATCTGGGGACTTACCAGAACCTCTTCTCGTAACTGTCCCAAAGGCACAGAAAGCTGATTGAGGGCTTTGTCCATGCCGACCTAAAGGCAAGATCACATTGGTACAAACACATCACGACCAGGAGTTGACAGTGAGGTATCTTTTAATGATCAAAGCAGTACTAGACTTAAGTTATTTTTGTGGTATGACCATATTTTGCTGAGTAACTAGTTAAGTAACAGAAATGTTACTGTGCCATTAATATTGCTCATGGAATACGAAAAAATCTGTTGGTGTACATGAAACTACACAATTAAAGAGAAGTCCTATTAAATGAAACCTTCCCTGTGAGCAATCTGCCTTTAGATCACATTTTAAATGAATGTGAAAAATTTCAGCAGAAGGTGAACGGCTGTCTGTAATTTATGATGTGAAAGTCCAATGGGCTATGTCTCTCCTAAACATCATTATAGCCCTTGAGGAGAATCCAAATTAAACAGAGCAGAAGTAAAATTTTCCGGGTTTCTAATCCTACCGGAACTTTTATGTTGAGGGTATATTTCCCAAAAGCAAATGTGCCTCGTTAATTTTAATGCTTCTGGAAATTCCCATGGAGCTGCCGACTTTGTGTAGATTTAAAACAAAATGAAATACGAACAAGGAGGCTCTTCTGCAAATATTACCACCCAACCATTTCTAAACAGCTTTCACATGCAGCCAATATGCTCATCACATATCACTCTTGTGTGTTTGTAAAACCAAGCCTTCTAAATGTCAATACTGGCCTTGGTCCCCTCCACCAAGCTCTGGCTAACATACACACTTGAAAGTAAATCCAACATTTCCTCCAGAACAGTCGATATTTGCCCTTGCAAATGAGCCTCCACCAAGTAAGACTTCGGGGTGATCGTTTAGCAACTAGCAAAAAAAGCCACTCAGAGATTCTCATCCTTTGCTTTTTACTTGTTGGCTAACGATTTCAAAAAAATCATTAAGCGAGAGCGGCCTTCGATGAATAAAAACTAAAACCAAACAAATACATGCCAAAAAGTTTAGTTATTTGACTCATGAGATTAGTCATCTCTTTACATTTTTTTGGGGGGGGGGAGTCAACTGAAAGATTTCTTTTGGCAATCTACACACCATTCTGAAGAACAGACATGAGTGAGAGGGCTTTACCAAGTTTGTGGAAAGGTTGACAAAATCCGCGTAGTCCTTGTTGATAAGCTCCACCATGGCTGTCTTAAGGAGTCGGTAGTAGAGTTCTAGGTCACCTCTCAGTTCTTCCAGCTGCACGCGTTTCCTGCAGTCAGATACAAAGTGATCCACATCGAAATCTTCCTGAAAATCAAACCACGAAGAAAAAATGATTGCAACGATATCACATCTTGCATATAAAATGAGAGACAGAGGGAGAAGTGTCATTCTACTCATTCAAGGGGTTCTGCGGCTGTAGGGGAACGTGCCTGGGTCCACACAGTGACATCAGGGTGCCTGCTCATGTCACACAGGTGCTGGAGAGGGGGGCCCCACCAAGAGCATTCTCTCCTGTTGCCTCAGTTCTACCAGGGATTTTATCTTTTTTAAATTATTTCACAGAGGCTCTTCTCAAAACAGAAATAGCTTTTGCTTATTTTAAAAGTAACAAATGGGGGTGCCTGAGTGGCTCAGTGGGTGAAGCGTCTGACTTTGGCTCAGGTCATGACCTCGCGGTTTAGGAGTTCAAGCCCCACATCGGGCTCTATGCTGACAGCTCAGAGGCTGGAGCCTGCTTCGGATTCTGTATCTCCCTCTCTCTCTGTTCCTTCCCTGTTAACGCTCTCTCTCTCTCAAAATAAATAAACATAAAAAAATAAAAGTAACAAATGTTCAATGTCAAACTTTCAACCAATAAAGAAACAATTATATTAAAGACAGTAAAAAATCACCTGTTCTCTGAAGCTCTACAGATAAGCACTATTCATATTCCACCTACCCTCCCCCCCCACCCACTATTTAACTTGTGATTCACATCCTTCCAGACCTCTATTTTGGTCTTTTAGCTTTAAAATATAAGTTATTTTTTCAAAAGGTGAGATATAATGGACACATAATTTTTCTGGTATACAAGATAATGGTTTCATAGTTTCATCTATGAATATTTCATCTATGATATTGTGAAATGATCACCATGAGACTAGTTAACATCCATCACTACATACACACATATTTTTCTTGTGATAAGAATACATAAGATTTACTCTTAGCCACCTTCAAATATACCATATGGTATTTACTAGATGTATGTGCAGCACATCACATCCCCAGAACTTATCTTACTAACTGGAAGTTTGTACCATTTGACTCCTTCATCCATTCCCTCCACACCCCCACTGCCAATGGCAACCACCAATCTGTTCTCTACGATGTCATTTAGTTTTTGTTTCATAGCTTCCACAAATCAGGGAGATGATACGGTATGTGCCTTTCTCTGACTGATTTCACTTCGCATAATATCCTCAAGGGTCATCCATGTTGTTGCAAACGGCAAGACTTCCTCCTTTTTATGGTTGAATACTAGTCTACTGTATACACACACCACATTTTCTTTATCCATTCACTCACTGACGGACACTTCAGTTGTTTCCAAGTTGTGGCTGTTGTAAATACTGCAATAAACATGAGGGACCTGTGAGTGTAAGCCTTGCTGGCCACTGGAGCCACGTGATCTAGAGGTACCCTTAGGTGGCAACTGCAAAACCCGGGGCACCAGATGGATGAGTGTTAAATCAGATGCCTGCCCCTCAGGGCTCTAAGATAAGCAAAAGGGAGTCTTTTACAGAAAGTTGGAATCCTTTTCAATGGGCTGCTTCTGGGCCAAGCCCTGAGGCTGGGGGCCTCTGCTCACATGACCCCTTTAAGAACCATTTCTCAGTTCCCTATAGCCCTGGGGATCTCCCGGAAGCAAGCCTTGCTGGCTTTCAAAGCTAGATGTTTTGGGGGCTTGTCTCCCAAGTGCAGGTCTTAAAAGTCGGGGTGTTCAAACCCCTTGCTCCTCAAGGAGAAGCCTGGGATTACGAGTTCCCTCTCAGTTGTGGCTCACTGTGTCAGGGGTGGGATTTATGGTAAGACTGCATCTCACTTCACAGGTTTTTATCTTTTTCTTTTCTTTCTTTTTTTTTTTTAATATTTTATTTATTTCTGAGAGAGAGAGATAGAGACAGCATGAGCAGGGGAGGATCAGAGAGAGAGGGAGACACAGAATCTGAAGCAGGCTCCAGGCTCTGAGCTAGCTGTCAGCACAGAGCCCAATGCGGGGCTCGAACCCACAGACCGCGAGATCATGACCTGAGCTGAAGTCGGACGCTTAACCGACTGAGCCACCCAGGGATCCCAGCATAGGTTTTTTTCTTATTTACCTGACGTGCAGGAGTCACTCAGCTAGCTTTGGGTATTTTTTGGAGGAAATTGGTCCATAGGTAGTTGTAGATTCGGTGTATCAGTGGGAGGAGAAGAGTTCAAGATCCTTCTACACCGCCATCTTGAAACCCCAGACCTTCTTTAAGTGTACACGCACACACACACCCATGCGCGCACACACATGGCAGCTTAACATTCATGTTCTTCTAAACTGCTATTTCCCATTTAAAAATGTAACTTCAATGCCTTTTGGTAAAACGTGTACATTTGTATTAATATTTTATATGGATGTTGAGTGTTCCATTGAACAGACGTTCAAAATCTTTCAAAATCGATTTCCAAGTACTGGTCTCACAGATTAGTTATACTCGGTTTCCCCTTTATTACATTTTGATGGCCCTGGCATACATGTTAAGAACCATATGCACCATTCCTTAAGAGTACTTGTTTAAACTGACTTTCTTCATCAGCCAAACCCCTATCCTGATAGTGTCAGAGAAGAGGAATTCATACCAAATCATAATTTCACAGCCGTCTACTGAAAAACTACTTGCTTCTTAAACTGGGCCCAGAATTAGCCTGGACTTTTGCCTCTTGAGAGGACCTCAGACAACACATGACGTTCATAGTTAGGAAGCACATCAGAGAAGGAACACAGGGGCAGGACTCAGCTCATAATTTTGGCCATGCTACTAACCAGCTAGCTGTATGCCTTCAGGTAGATCACTTTTCCTGCCTCGTCACATATTCTCTGAAGTTCTGAACTTGACGATGGCATCATGGTTATCATATAACTCAGACCTACTGAACAAATGCTACTAGGTAATATCAGTACTCAACCTGCCATTTATGTATTTGTTCTCAGGTAAATGTTGCTCAACACAAGACTAAATCACTTCCAGGTAATCTGTGAATAGTGGATTAGGCACCTTTTGCTGTGACAACAAGCCCAAACTCACAGCGGCATCTAGCAACAGACACATTTCCCTTACCAGAAATGGTTTTACTCTACAGTATAAATCTGCTGAACATTTAAAAAGAAAGACTTTACAACCCATTGACTTTATGGTCAATTGATTTTTCAAAGGATGCCAAGACCAATGAATGTAGGGAAAACAGTCTTTTCAAGTGCCCACTGCTGGGACAAGTGAATGTCTACACGCAAAAAGTGAATTTGGAACACCAACCTCACACATGCACAAAAATTTAACTCAAAGAGGATCAAAAGCTTAAATAAAAGGGCAAAGACTGTAAGACTCTTAGAGAACACAGAGGTGAAAATCTGTGTGACTCTGGATCAGGTAATGCTTTCTTAGATATGACAAAAAAGCATAAAAAATAATAGGTAAACTGAACTTGATCAAAATAGAAACTATTTCATGTCCAAGGATACTACTGAGAAAGTGAAAAAGACAACCCACAAAATAGAGGCAAATATCTGCAAATTGTATACCTGACAATGATCTAATAACTAGAATATGCAAAAACATTTATAGCTTACCAATAAAAAGACAAATAACTTAATTTAAAACCAAGCAAAAGACTCTGAATAGACATTTCTTTGAAGAAGATACACAGATGGTCAATGGCACATGTAAAGATGTTCAACATCATTAGTCACTGGGGAAATGCAAATCGAAACCACACTGAGATATCACTTCACACCCACCAGGATCCAATAAAATAAGAAAAAGAAAAAGAAAAAAAACACACCAGGAGTCAAGTGTTGGCAAGAAGGCAGAGAAACTGGAAACGCCTGTATTGCTGGTAAGAATGTAAAATGGCGCAGCTCATGTGGAAGACAAGTCGGCAGTTCCTCAAAAAGTTAAACCCACAACTAGCCGGCGATTCTACATCTAGGCGCGTACCTGATAGAACTGACAACAGATGCTCACACACAAAAAATGCTCACAGCAGCATTATTCATAACAGTCAAAGAGTATAAACGACCCAAATATTCATCCACTGACAAGGATACTTAAAACGTGGCGGAGCCTATCATGCAGCCAAAAAAAAGGGAATAAAGTCCTGTTATATGCTGCAATACAGATCGACCCTGAAAACATTCTACTCTAAGGTTAAAGGAAGCCAGACACAAAAGGCTGCATGTTGTAGGAGTACCATTTATAAAAGATGTACTAGAACAGGCAAATCTGTAAGAACAGAAAGTAGATTAGTGGTTGCCAAGAAATGGGGGAAGGGGAGAGTCAGAACTGATAGGCTTCTTTTTTGGGGGATGGACACGTTCCAGAATTAGACAGTGGTGACAGATGCGCGGCAGAGTAAATGCACTAAAAGCCAGTGAAGAATACAGTTTAAAATGGTAAATTTCATGCCACGTGACTCACATCTCAATGACAAATGAGACAACTTCAGCATCAACAAGTAGAGTGTGCAGATACATTAAAAAAATCTAGAGTAACACTAATTAAAAGAAAGCTGGAGTCACTTTGAATTTCAAATAAGGAATCACTGTATGAATTTCAGATAAGGCAGATTTCAGAGCAACGAAAATGACCAGGCATCAAGAGGACCATTACGTAATGATAAGGAAATCAATTCACCAAGAAGACACAGTAACCCTTACTAGAGAAGTGCCCAACTTACAAGGTGAGGCAGAAGCTACCAGAACTACAGGGAAAAATAAACAAATTCATTATTAGAGTTGGTGACTGCAACACTTCTGCATCAGTAACGGACAGAGCTAGCAACAGGGCGACGAGGGTGGCATGCAGCTCACTGTCACCACCAATCAACTCGGAACGGGCGTCCACAGACAACATCCCGTAACAGTAGAAAACACATCCTTCTCAAGCTCATGTGGAAAATCTTCCAAGACAGAATAATTCTACACCATAAAACACAACTTAACAAATTTTTAAAAAATAAAATCTATTTTATTCCACAATGGAATTAAAAATCAGTAACACAAAGACAAATGGAAAAGTCCAAAATACACGGAGGTTAAACAACGCACTTCTAAATAACATGAGAGACACAGATGACAAAAGACATGAAAGATATTTTGAATTAACTGAAAATTAAATACAACAGGGCAAAATGTGTAGAGTGCTGCTTAAAGGGAAAATATAGTATTGCATGCAAATACCAGAAAAGAGAAAAGATCTAAGATCAATAATCTAAGCTCCCATTTTAGGAAACAAGAAAATGAAAAAAATCTAAAGTAAGCAGGAAAAAAAGAACAACAGAGCAAAAATCATTTTATTGAAACCAGGAAATTAAAAAAAGCCAATAAACCCCAATCTGGTTCTTTGAAAACATCAATAAAATAAATTAACCCTTAGCCGGGCTAACAAAGAAAACCAGATAGAAGACGTAAATTACTAGTATCAGAGAAAAGAACAGCAACCACTACTAATCCAATCACTGGTAACTTCAACCAGATGTTTCAGGAAGAAACAACACAACTATAGGATATTACAATGCTCTAGAATCTCTTCCAGAAAGTAAAGCTAGAGGAACACTTCCTAGCTCGTGCTGGGAGACTGCCAATGCCCTAATACCAAAACAAATACTGCAAACTACCTATGTATAAACAGACGTAAAAATATTCAACAAAAATTAGCAAATACAAGCAAACAGTGTCTAAAAAATTATATACTGCAATCATGTAGGATTTATTCCAGACACACAAGTGTGGTTCAACATTAGAAAATCAATGTGGTCCATCACATCAACAGAAAAGTCACATGATCCTATCAATGGCTGGAGAAAAAGCATTGGACAGAATCTGCATCCTTTCAGGATAAACCCTCAGGAAACTAGGAAGGGAAGGGGACTTCCTCAACCTGGTAAAGAATTTCTACAAAAAAACTCCTACAGCTGTGGCACCTGGGTGGCTCAATCAGTTAAGCATCTGAGTTTGGCTCAGGTCACGACCTTGCGGTTCATGAGTTCAAGCTGCACATCAGGCTTTGTGCTGACAGCTCACAGCCTGGAGCCTGCTTCTGATTCTGTGTTCCCCTCACTCTCTTCCCTCCCCCACTCATGCTCTGTCTCCCTCTGTCTTAAAAATAAAGTATAAAAAAAAATTCTTTTTAAATATGGGTCAAAAGACCTCAGAAATTAGTGTGACCCCATGTGTGTTTCCAACCTGCTTGAAGACCAGTGGCAAACAGAGATGACTGAAAGTCTTCGTATATCCCATAAATATCATAAATTCCACTTAAATATTGACCGTGCAACTCGGGCTCTGCTCTAAAACCTGGGGACACAGCCATGAGAGGGTCTCCGCTCTTAAGGAACATATATTCTAATGCAGAAATGAGAAACCAAACATGTAAACAAATAAATGTGGTGTTAATGAATAGTGACCAAAGTTAAAAAGAAAATGGGACACTTGTGAAGGTGAGTGATGATGGGGAGGTACTTAAACCTGGAGGACCAGGAAAGACACAGAACAAAGACATCTGAGTTGAGATCCAAATGACACGAGAGAGCTAGCCGTGGGGAAAGTGTGGGAAGAGTGTTCCTGCCCAAGGGAACAGCACGTAGGCAAAAAGGTCCCTGGAGCTCTTCCCTCACATCCCTGTCCTCAAATCTCTCTCTGTGACAGGGTGACATGCACATGACAGACTAAGACTTGTGTCTCCCAGACACAACTTTATTTGGTTACTAAATTATTCAAGCTTGAAAAGTTAAAAACATATGTTAACAAGTTCTTTCTACCATCTATAGACAGATCACCTGAAAAGTATCATGAAATAGTAACACTTAAATTCTAAGGAACAGCTGTTCTAACATTTTGTTGTTGTTCTAACATTATTTTAATCAATTTTATATCTAACTCCTTTGTTCAGTATACATACCTGTTTGACGTGCCTATGAAAAGGCACAGAACACCTATATTTTGTAAATTTATTCACCCATCTAACAAATATTTGAGCACCTAATTATGCTCTGTTCAGCTGATTTTCTCTAACTCTCCTTTTCCCCTCAATTTAACACTAATCATAATCTACGTTGGGTTTTAGTTTACCTTTTCAACTTAACTTCTAGAGCTATTTAGTGGAATTCTCTAGTTCTAAAGTTCTCAACATTGGTCACACATTACAATCGCTTGAGAAACATAATTTAAAAAAAAAGCCCAAGGAGTGCCTCGCTGGCTCAGCCGGTGCAGCGTGTAACGCTTGCTCTCAGGGTTGTGAGTTCGAGTCCCATCTTCCCTCTCTTCTCATCTACAGGGCCCAGCTTCTAAAATACTAGGCAGGCCTCGATCTCGTCCCTACTGGGGAAAGGCAGGTACTCTAGCTTTCGGACTTTGAGCCATCTTTTGGGATGTTCTTAATATTCCAGCTGTCCCACTTCCCAAAGTTCCCAGCTGTGGCCGCTGGAAGGAACATGCGACAGTATTATGTCCCAGGCCTGAGGTATGGGGGTCAGGAGATACGGCCTATGACTTGCCCCCAAATAACTATGTGACTTTAGGGGAAGTCAGGACACCTCGGGCCTCAGTTTCCTTATCTTCAAACCAGAAAAAGTGACTACCGTCTTTCTTTCACGGATGCATGAAATGTCAAGGGCTGCAGAGATGATGCGAATAAGCACCAGCCCATTAGACTGCGAAACCGAAGCCCAGAGCAAGTGATCGGCCCCAAGTCACAGACCAGAGGACAGCAGGGCTGAACGTGGGACCCCCGTCTCCAGGTCACAGCCACTCACCCAGCACAATACAAGGAGATATAAGCAGTGGGTCATTTTCCCCTTTTCTATTTCCCCATTAGAATACATGCTCCTTGAGAATGGGGACACCCTTGACATGCTTCCTGCTTCGATATAACCAATTCACCCAATTAGAACAGGGAGGAGCCTGCATGACTCACCCCCAGCTAGTTCTGTAATGTCTGCAGATCATACAAGATCTACAAGAAGCCACCATAAAGAGGGTTCCCGATTTTGCTTCTCATTAAAAAGGTACTGTGAGGGGCGCCTGGGTGGCTTAGTCGGTTAAGCGTCCGACTTTCGCTTAGGTCATGATCTCGCGGTTCATGGGTTCGAGCCCCGCGTCGGGCTCTGTGCTGACTGCCAGCTCAGAGCCTGGAGGCTGTTTCAGTCTGTGACTCCCTCTCTCTCTGACCGTCCCCTGCTCACGCTGTCTCTCTCTCTCTCTCTCTCTCCTAGAAATAAAAAAAAAAAAAAAGGTACTGTGTGCCTCCCCAGGGTACCAGGAAAGCCACTATGTGCTGGGGGTGCAGGAAAGGGCCTACAGTTCAATAGGGGTGGACTGGCTCAGCACAGAAACACACTGCCTGCCAATAAACTCTCCCGCAGGGGAATGAGCCTCTTTAACATACGTTCAAATGTTTTGGAAAATGTTTTCTCATGAGCCAGTGGACTAACCAGCCACCTGTTACACACAAGACCAGATATGTGTTTCAAGAAGAGCGCTCTGCCTGCAGTGTAGACCAGGGACTAGAAACAGGCAAGGACAGGTGTAAAGAGACCGGGTAAGAGGCCATGACGGTGCGACGGCCAGAGAGCACTGTGAAGGTGCGTGAAGAGATGGAGAGTAGATGGATTCCAGAGGTATTCGGGAAGCAAAATCCACAGGACTTGGTGACAGACTGGATTCTGGAAAGGTGACGGAGGAGAGCACTTCCAGTTTGCGGACTTACAACGCGATGCTTGGCGGAGCATTTACTGAGCTGGGCACAGGACAAGAAAGCTGGCATCCAGGGGACGAGGCACTCGTCAGGTCAGTTTGAGCACGGTGAGTCTGAGGGCCACAGAGGCATTGAGAAGAGACGCCAACAGGTTCACTACACAGGTCTGCAGCTCAGGAGACACCTAGGCCAGACAGGAATCTGCCTCACCTGCCTACAGCTGGTCCCTAAAGCTGCAGGAAGGGCCACCCAGGGACAGGAGAGGACACGTGACTGAGCCCAGAACCAGCCATTCATCAGCCACAAGGAGACGGAGACAGGCCAGAGGAGTATGAAGAACATAGAAAGCCATGCAGAGCAACTGGTCCTCCGAGAGGTCAAGTAAGGAGACACAAAAAGGCCAGCTGGATCGACCTACATCCAGTTACCTTTGTGACAACTCTTCCCTGGAATGATGGGGCCTTAAGGGTGACAGGTGAGAGAGTGAGGACAACCCTTGAGCACTGACTGTGATGTGCTCGCGAGTCAGGGCAACATCTAGAGGGGGAGGGTCCTGTGGAGGAGGCTGGGAGTGTGACTGTAAGGCAAGGGGAAGGAGTGCAGGAGAGGATACGAACACGGTGCTGAGAAAGCAAGAGGGCCCGGGCTCCAGGCGTGGGGGGGAGCTAACCGAGGAGGGAGGAGAGCCCTTCGCATACCGGGGGAGGAGGAGGAGGGAACAAATACAAGGCTGGGATTGTTAGCAGCAAGACCAAGGAGTTCCCATTTGATGGCCATTTGATGGCCGGTATCTTTTCTGTACAACTGAGGATGAAGTCATACATGGGGACGGAAGGGGAAGGGAGGGCGGCAGCGGCACATCCAGGCAAATGGGCCTAATGTACCTCTGTTAGCACTGCCACTTTCTCTCCCTGCTGCCAAGTCATCTATGAGGCTCCAGGCTCTGAGCTGGCAGCACAGAGCCGGACGGTGGCTCAAACTCAGGAACGGGTGAGACCATAGCCTGAGGCTGAAGTCAGCACTTAACGGGGTGAGCCACCCAGGCACCCCTGAAATAACTTAAGTAGTGTCCTGCTGCCACTCAGCTCCAATGCAACAGACAGTATCAAGTAATTTCCTGCTTTAAACCTGACCGTGACTCCCTAAGGAACACCGCCTCGACGCACACCCCTCGCTTCAGCACACAAGGTACAACTTGCAGCCCCACCCATGCACCTATCTTCCCTGCCAGTCTCATCCCTGGCCACCCTTCCAGGCCCCAGCCTCTCTGGCTAAGGGTAGATTCTGGGCACACACGTTCCTCCCACCACCGTGTTCAAGGGCCAAAGCCAGACCTTACTCATCTTTGTACCACCACGTCTAGATTGCTGGCGAGCACCTCGCAGGCGACTGGCGAGTGCCTGTTTACGGAATGAGCACCGCCACCATTGCCCAAGCAGGTCTACCTTGTGTGTGTGGCCAAATGACACATTTCTAGTCAACTGAAGGGATTTCAAGCCATCTCCCCTCTCGCTGGTGAAAATACGTTCTTCTCTAACTCTCCCTCAGGCACAAAACTTCTCCTGTTACAAAACGTGTAGAAATACAACCCCAAATACAACCCCGACAGCCAGCGCTCCGGAACTGTAACTTATCAAATGTCTCCTTGAAGGAAACACACACTGCAGATAATCTTAATCTCCGGTCCCGCCTAGAAAATCAATAACCTTTGACACAGAGCAGCTGGTCCGTGTATTTTCCTTCTACCTAGGAAGCAGAAGCGGTCACGGTAATTAGCTGGCTCCTTTGGAAGTTTTAGAGCCACTTCACCAGGCTGCTCTCTCCCTACCTAGAGGCGCTACTTTAGAACTCCTATTTTGAGATTTCTATTTTCTGAAGCTGCTTCAACCAGAGGCATTTTGTCAGCTCAGAGTGAGAAAGGTGGCGGGGCTAGTGAAGTCTGAGAAAATGCTCCTCTTACGCCCAAAGGAAGCCCGAGGAAGTCCAAGGTCGGACTGGCTAAAGAGACTTCTGTGCTCTGAGATGCTTTCACTCCCTACTTGTGCCTTTTCTTCACTCAATGATCTCTCCTCATCATGTATCCTTAGCTAACAAAGGGCTCTGGTTCACTGAATTCACTTTGTGGTCTCTTTTAGACATTCCACTCGACTTACACCTTTTATTACAGTGGTTTAGAAACACCACCATACAAGAACAAGAGTACATTCTTCCTCGGTCTGGGCAGCCCCGCATATTAAAAACAACAATGGCCACGTTACAGAGAATCCTGACAGAAATGCTTTTTCAAGCCAGAGTTTGGGAGATATGATCTGATGAATGCAAATATCAAAAGGGGACTAGCCGGTTAACCCTGAAAAAGAAAAAAAACATACTGGGACTTGAAAGTCATCAAAAAATAAGACACTTAAACTCACCCGTTCAAAAATTTAGGTGCCCACAGAGTCAAAACTTTTAACTTTTTAATACTGATGCCGGCTGCCAAGTGGTGTCAAAAACCCCAATCCTTAAGAAGTAAACAGTTTTTGATAGTTTAAGTACAGACCCAAAGGGGGAGACAAACTGGGTGTGCAAATTCCTCCTGGCTCTGATTCAAATCTTGGTCATTTTCAAGGCTGTGCTTGATGAACCTTTATTGTCAGTAAAACGTTTTCTGTTTAGATTTCTATTCACTAAGTTTATGTCCTACAATGATCTGCAGACAAGCTTCGAGTTCACCGTATAAAAAGAAATAGGGCAACTTGAGAAAAGAATGGTCTGCTTTGTGGTACTGCAATATAAGTAAGGATAGTACAATCTTTTACAGCTCTCATTCCAGGAGCTTTAGACGAAGGTTAGGCAAAAACTTTAGATTAAGTGCCTTTTTCACCCGACCCGATCCCTGGGTGAGTACGTACGTTTAGAGATGTGTCCAACACACATTCACCGGATTTCTAGGTGCAAGGCACTGGCAACAGGTTGCTGTCAGCCAAGGGGATCGGCAATCTGACTGCACCCGCGCGGTAACAGAGTCGGGTCCTAACAGGGGCGTTTACGTATAGCTCAAAACTTTCAGGCCTTTTCACCCGATCGGCGCGATTTCACAGAAGCGCTTCCTCCAGGCTGCACCTCCCGAACCTGAGGCCAAGAGACTCACTGCGAAGTGCAGCGAGGTCCCCGCCGAGGACGGCGGGCGCGGCCCGGGAAGCGCGCGGGAGAGGCCCGAGGAGAGGCCCCGGAGGGCAAAGGAGGGCCGACCACCCACGGCCCGGCTCCGGGGAGCGGAGCCCCGGCGCGCACCTTCATGAACTCGTCCTTGTCGAAGCAGAGCGTGTCCGGCCCCTTGGGCAGGTTCATCCTACTTTTCTCCATCCCGCCGGCCGCCGCCTCTCAGCGCCGANAAAAATCAGCTTGGAGCCAGTGTCTTCTCCCTGAGATTGTTCCGTGGAAAGCATAGCCGGGGCGGGATGCTGGTCCCTTGATTCTGAGGCCGGTCTCCCGGAGTTGAGCACTTGGCCTTGTCACTCCTCCGATCCCTGTGCGCCGCCGCCGCTGTCGCCTTGGCTCTGAGGCCTCCGTGGGGGACTGGGCCACCGGCGTTAGCCCCGGCACCCACAGGCGAACGTAGCTTCTCCTCCCGTGGACTCCGTTCTTGGGGTCTGTCGGGAGGACGCTGGGCAGCTGGGCAGCCTTGGGTCCTCTGAGCAGCTCCCTGCCCCTCTCTGGGCTCAGTTCCAGGACGGGCAGCGTCGGAACACGACTTTGGGTCCTCGGGGTTCTTAAAATCTCAAGGTTTTGTCGCTACCTGCCGACAAAACACAGCCGACAAATAGATGTGCATGCAAATGTACTTCTAATCTAAGCCAGGAATTGGCAAATTTGTGTGTTTGTGGCCAGCATGGGTGCAATCGCCACACCTCCCCGCAATTTCTGAGACTTTCTCCCGCCTCCTCCTCCCCCAGCCCATCCCAAGTTTATTTTGAGATTTTCTTTCTTCTTCCCTTGCTCTTTCTCCCATTGCTCTCACCCTCCCCGCTGTTCGTGTGAATGCCATGGTCAAATGATGATGATTCATTTTTCTTTTTTTCCCCCTTGAATGTGACAGCGCAAATCACAAATCGCACTTCACACTCTTCACCCTGAGTGTCTTTGCTTCCTGCAGCCTTGCTTTCATAAACCAGGTCGAGGCTGCTGTTTAACCCTTACTAGTCCTTAAAAAGAGATGGAATGGGGGGCACCTGGGTGGCTTAGTCGGTTAAGCGTCCGACTTTCGCTTAGGTCATGATCTCGTGGTTCGTGGGTTCGAGCCCCGCGTCGGGCTCTGTGCTGACTGCCAGCTCGGAGCCTGGAGCCTGTTTCAGTCTGTGACTCCCTCTCTCTCTGACCCTCCCCTGCTCATGCTGTCTCTCTCTCTGTCTCCTAGAAATAAATAAAACATTTTAAAAAATGCTTAAAAAAAAAAAAGAGAGAGATGGAATGGGGGCGCCTGGGTGGCTCAGTGGGACTTCGGCTCAGGTCATGATCTTGCGGTTGGTGAATTCGAGCCCCCAGCCCCTCACCGGGCTCTGTGCTGACAGCTCAGAGCCTAGAGGTGCTTCAGATTCTGTGGCTCCCTCTCTCTCCACCCCTCCTCCACTTATGCTCTGCCTCTCTCAAAAATAAGTAATAAAACTTTTTTTTTAAAGGGAGGGGGATGGAACAGAGGAAGACAATGCCTTATAAAGACAGTCTTGTATTTAAGTCACTCCAAACAGGAAACTGGTCACTTTTTAAAAATGTGGGTATGGAATCTGAAACAACGTATTGCCTAGCATGGGACTTGGCAAGGCTTCGGGAAGAAAAGAAGGTTATTTCCAGCCAGTACCGAGAGAATATAACAGAGGATGAAAGGTGGAGTCTGTCTAGAAAATCAGAATAAAATGCCAGAGAAGCAATTATGAGAAGCCACTCTATGGCCTTGGTATGTTTGTTTGGATATAGGGAATGAAAACCGCATCATTTGGTTTTTGTTTGTTTGCTCTTATTATGAAATTTTTTCAAACACACAATAAAGTGTCGAGAGCACAAGGATTCCCATCTGTCCACTGTCCCCTGTTCCCATCACTGTGCTTCAACAACTATCTGTTTCATCTGCCCCTCCACTTACCACTGCAGGGCCCCCCTTCCTTGGGAGGGTGGGGTGTCGAGAATACATATGTATATATGCATATATTTTTAAGTTTATTTATTGATTTTGAGAGAGAGAGCAAGCAGGGGAGGGGCAGAGAGAGAGGGAGACACAGAATCCCAAGCAGGCTCAACACTGTCAGTACAGAGCCCCATGTGGGGCTCGAACTCACAAACCGTGTGATCATGACCTGAGCTGAAATCAAGAGTCAGACGCTTAACTGACTGAGCCCCCCAGGTGCCCCTATATATATATATATATATATATTTAATGTTTATTTATTTTTGAGAGAGAGGGTAGGTGCGGGGGAGGAGCAGAGAAGGAGGGAGAGAGAGAGAGAGAGAGAAAATCCCAAGCAGCCTCCGTGCTATCAGCGAGGACAGAGCCTGACATGGGGTTCAATCCCACAAACCGAGAGGTCATGACCTGAGCTGAAACCAAGAGTCAGACACTTAACTGACTGAGCCACCCAGGGGCCCCTGGAATATATTTTAAAGCAAATCCCAGACACCCCATCATTCCAGGCTCCCAAATACCTCGGTTTACACTTCAGAGAAAGAGGAGGAGGAAGAAAGGAGGCAGGAGCAAGGAGGAATGAAGAAGACATTTCCTTACCAACCCGCGGTCCACGGAACAAAATTAGCAGTTCTCATAAACTATTCAGATTGACCCTGAGACACATGACTTCTAGCCCAGGGCCACACTGTTAACAAGTGACAAGTGCAAACCCAGGCAGTGGAAACGGCAAAGCCCACGCTCTTAATTACCCAGAGAGGGGACAAGGGCGTTGGGCAGACCAAACGAAGATGTCTGGGCAGCCCCTACCTTCTCTGGAACTCTAGACGATCCAGCAGTCGTACCGCTCCTTACCTCCACTATAATTCCCTTCTTTGATAGAGAACTGAACCTGAACGTGTGCAGGCTGGAGTGCTAATGTTGCGGATGCTGAAGAGATTAGGTGGCAAAGAAGAATGAAGACCTGCCTGCCTGCTCTCCTCCCAAGAGTCAGTAGGGAGCAGCCAAGACCCCACAGAGCGGGCTTGGGATCATAGGCTGTGGCCATGATGCATCCCCCCGAAGCCAGAAGCCACGGGAAAGCCACCAGATGCTAATGGAGCACCTTGGAGATGACAAAGGGAAGCCGGAGAGTAAAGCTGAAACTTGCCCAGAAGACACTGTCCCCCAGTTTCCACTCAGAGCCGATAGTCAGTTGGCACACGCCATTTCAGCTGTGCGAAGTTTGGGGACTAGCCTCTGGCCAGAGCCCGCTCTGTGTCCCCTACTGCCTCCACCCCCTTCCCAAGATCCTGACCTTGACTTCAGGATCCAGCCATAAGGAGGGTAACACGTGGCTCCGCTGGGGCCTGCGGGCCGGCTTTTGATGGGTCCATTGTCTGTGCTGTTACATATTTGTCTACTGTTAAATGTTTGACTATCTTCTTTGGTGACGACGCCTATTTCATAGGAAATGGGAACTGGAAGATGAAATTAAAAATATATATGGTGGTGCTGGGTGTCTCAGTCAGTTAAGCGTCCAACTTCAGCTCAGGTCATGGTGTCGTGGTTCATGAGTTCGAGCCTTGCTTCAGGCTCTGTGCTGACAGCTCTACAGCCTGGAGCCTGCTTCCAATTCTGTGTCTCCCTCTCTCTCTGCCCCTCCCCGACTTATTCTCTCTTCCTCTCTCTCTCACTCTCTTAAAAATAAACAATAAAAAAAGTAGGTATGAAACCTACTCAGTCAGTAAGGACATAATCAGCGTCAACATATCCTAGTCTCTCCTCTCTTCTCTGATCTGTACTTTCCTCATGAAAGAGACTTTAAATTGACATTTTTTAATCTATTCCCTAATTTGTCTTTCTTGCCTTTGTCTCATTCTAAAGCTTGTGCCCGCTACTTCATTTCTAAGTAAACGTTAACCCCCTTTGACTTTGCATCTCTGGAAAATTCTCAGTTCCCAATTTTCTCTGGCACTCTGACAGGTTCCCATTTTTCCTTCCCACTCTTCTCTATTTATACTTTTCATATTTTTGGCAGCTTTGCTGCAGAACACTCAAAAATCGCAAAGAGAAATATTGTGCTCTGGGAACGCTTTCTCCAATGTCATCCATATGCCCTTCTGATCCCTTCCTAAACTGTTGGACTGAAGTAGCCAAATCTCCCAACCGCAACCAGAGTTGCCCTCATTCATGACCACAGGACATGAGGGTTTCCATTTTGAATTGGAAGCTGAGTGTATAGTCTGGCAGCCCTTCATTCCCAGGCAAGCAGGGGTGGGGTGGGGCGGGGCGTGGAAGACCGGCATCATGGTAGAGGCCTCCATTCAACCCGGAAGGCTCCCAATGAGCCAGGAGGACCATTTCAACATCTTCTGTATTTTAGTGATACCCTGTTTCATTCCTGAGTGGGTTTGAGGTCATTTGGTGTGGTTCTTAAATAGTTCCCATTCCAACTGGAAAATGGATTAATCCTAAGGGATCCCAAATTCTGCCTCATCTCCCTAACCAGTTAGTACCCAAATGGGATATGATAGTACTGGAAGATTCTCCCAGGTGTATTTTATAACAGACTAACATTTTATCAGTTTTATTCAAAGTAATAGAAATGATAGGGATAACCTTTTTTAAAAAAAGCATTATAGGGGAAAGCATGAAAGATTATGAAATGAACCTGAAAGATGAACTGTTTTCAAAGGAAAATTAGGTGTTGTCTCATGTCCCCTTCTGGGCTATCTGATTCTATGGGATCGTCTGTGCCTTTCTTGTGTTTGAGCTGTTTTTGCAACTCTGTAAATCATACGTAATTGGTATCAATGTAAATGATCTTGTCTATCAACATGTAAATGAATTTTGTCCACTGAAGGTACAGTTGACCCCCTCTTTCTTTTGGTAGAGGCCAGTTTTGCATCTATTTGCATACCTTTTTGCATCTATAAAAGCAAATTCATTTAAGTATTACTGATTGTATATGTGTCTGCTTTTTACATTCTCGCTTGAAGTGATGGTAACATCTTAGCAGTTCCCTTGTTAATTAATGAATTAAATAAAATCCTTACAAGGAATTATCTTATATTTGTGTAAAGGTCATTATTTTATCTTTTTGAGAAAAGTATTGGGGTTCCTGGGTGGCTCAGTTGGTTAAGCATCCGACTTCAGCTCAAGTCATGATCTCACAGTTCATGAGTTCGAGTCCCATGTCCGGCTCTGTGCTGACAGCTCAGAGCCTGGAACCTGCTTCGGATACTGTGTTCTCCTCTCTCTGTGCCCCTCCCCTGCTCACGTTCTGACTCTCAAAAATAAACATTTAAAAAATTTTTTTAAAGAAATATGTATTTTTAAAAAAAATTATACATAAGCATCATTTCAATGAATAAACTGTGATAGGATTCTAGTAAACCAAAGTGCAGAGAAGTCAAATCAGAGTGAATTTTTAATCACCTCTGTGTTCCAGCCCTATGCCTGAGGGAGGGAATGGATGAAGTTCAAGACCAGGCATTGGCCCTGAGGAGGTCTAAGAATCTGTGTAGACACCCATGCATGACAAATGTATATCATTCTTTCCCATCAGTGTTCCTTAAGGTTCAGTTAACCTTTCTTTTCCCAGCTACCCTCTCCCACAGTGAGATCAACTGTGCCCTTGATTTCAGCTCCCATTCATGAGCTAGTGCCTCTCCGATTGCTGAACCACCATCTGCTTCTCTCCTCCCCACCAGACCCATGTAACTGACCACCTCCCTGTGCTGTTTCACTTTCATGTCCCCTCGGGCCTCAAAACTTAGCATGTTCCAAACATGATATATCATCTTTCCTGAAAGACCTGCTTCTCCTCCTTCATTCTGTTTCTTTACAAATGGCTTCACCAATGCCAACTGCGTGTACCACAAAGCCAGGAATCAATCATACAATGGAGCCAACCTGTCGTACTTTAAAACACTTGACCACAAACCTCCGATGGATACTCAACATGACCATGAACTCCCTTGTCTTTCCGGTGGGTTTGCTACCCTTGTAATGGATGCCCACTTCACACCTTCAAGGGTTGCCTCAACAACCCCTCCCCACCTCTTCTGAACAATGTCTCCTCACTCTAAGATCATGCTTCAAGAAAATAAGAGAGAATTATGGAGGAATTCCCCTTATCACCATCAAATCAAATCTATACCTGCATTGGTATCTGTTTTTATTTGTTTTTAAACATTTATTCAACAAATATTTAGTAAGTACCTGCTATGTGCTACGCACTGCGTTGAGTGTTTGTAAATCTGTGGTGAACAACACAGAAAAGTCCCTGTCATTATGGAATTTACATTGTAATTGGAGAAATGTACAAGAAACACAGATAAAGAAAATGTGAGCTGAAGATAGTTCAGGGTTATTGAGAAGAGCAGTGAGAGACTATTAAAGGGGAATATATGTCCCAGCTCTAACCCACTTAGCTGGGTCCCCTTTCTTGTACTTGGGATTCATTCCCTCCAGTCCTTGCCAGGGACATCAAGGTCTCCTTTCCAATGGATTGTTCCAGTCAGCATACAAATGACCTTTGTCTTAAAAATAAAACAGACTTCCTTTGATCTTACATCTTCCTACAGCAACCTCTATATTTCTTTCTCCACTCATTCACAGTATAGCTTGTAAAATATTTGTCTATCTTTGTGGATGCCTAATTAGGGCACCGTGTCCCCAAGGATACTTGAAAACTCTCTAAAGAATCCTTGAGCAGGGGCCCCTGGGTGGCTCAGTTGGTTAAGCATCCAACTCTTGATTTCAGCTCAGGTCATGATCTCATGGTTAATGAATTCAAACCCCACGTTGGAGCTAACAGCACAGAACCTGCTTGGGACTCTCTTCCTCTCTCTCTCTCTCTCTGCCCCTCCCTTGCCCTCTCTCTCTCAAAATAAATAAACTTTTTAAAAAACTCCTTGTGTTCAGATCATTTTAAAGGAGTCGATTTCCAGATCCATACTCCATGTATGCCCTGTAGTAAAACTGTATGTCTAAGAATGGGGCTGATATCATGATACTCCCCTCACATCCTGGAGAAGCAGCACACTCCTCCCAAATCTTATTAGAGTATATGACCTGGGCTGATAGCAAAGTTGAAATACTGGTTTTGTTTTAAGTAATGTCCTTCAGTGGGTAATCTTGGGGCTCCACTTTTAGGGCTTCCTCTCCTTCTCGTTAAGGTTGAAGGCTAACATTGAAAAGAAGGTATTTGGGCTGATATTAAAATGCTCTGAAATCAGAAGGACAATCACTTTGGGTTAGTGAGACTGATTCCTTTACATATACTTTTTTATGTTTATTTTTGAAAGAGAGCGAGAGAGAGAAAGAGAGCGCGCGCGCGCGCGCGAGCGAGCGCGTGCGCGCACGAGTGGGGGAGGGGCAGAGAGAGGGAGACACAGAATCCAAGGCAGGCTCCAGGCTCTAAGCTGTCAGCACAGACCCCAGTGCGGGGCTTGAACCCATGAACTATGAGATCATGAGCTGAGCTGAAGTCCAGCACTGAACCAACTGAGCCACCTAGGCGCCCCTGATTCCTTTATATTTAAATTGAACTATATATCTTTTAGGGACAGGATAGAAAAAACCCAAGTAAGCATTGTAATGATTTCTTTCCATTCCAGTGTGGTTTGGTAAATAAAATAATAGAAAACTAGGTTGTTCTTCTTTTAAAAAAATGCAATCATATCAGTAAAATTTTATTCCAATGCAGTCAATCCTTTCCTATTTCATTTTTTAAAACACTTTCGATATCTAGTTAATAAAATACACATTAGCTTGCGATGCAAACTTTATAATGACAAATTTCAGATGCCAACTTAAAAATGTTCAAGGTGTGGGGCGGCCTGGGTGTTTTCAGCCCGTTAAGCATCTGACTGGGGCTCAGGTCATGATCTCACGACTGTGAGTTCGAGCCCCGCATAGGGCTCTGTGCTGACAGCTCAGAGCCAGGAGGCTGCTTTGGATTCTGTGCCTCCCTTGCCCTCTGCTCCTTCCCCCACCTGTGCTCTCTCTCTCTCTCTCTCAATCTCATAATTAATCAATCAATTAATTAATTAATTTTAAAAAATGTTCAAGGTGCACAAATGCGTGTAGAGGGTAGGTGAACCAAACACGCCCACTACTCGCAAACATGGACATTCGCTCAGCATCTCTAGCCTCTTGCTTCCTTAGCGCGCTTGTAGTCACATGGTTTATCTTCCTACCATCCTGGACCTGGATTCTCAACCTCCTTCTTATCTCATCTCCGCGCCTTTGAAGAGTTTGATTCCCAGCCCTCTGCAGCCATGTTCTCTTTCGATCAGGGTTTCACTGCCTGGGCACTCGTGACACTTTGGCTGGATGATTCTCCACTGCGGGGGCCGTCCTGGGCCCTGCAGAATGTGTAGCAGCATCTCCTGCCTCTCAAAGCCAGTAGCACCCCCTCCCCAGTTTTGACCACCAAAAATGTCTCCAGCTGTTGTTCATTCTGCCCTTGGAG